>NC_053490.1:19224751-19594751 GCF_905171775.1 Rana temporaria | reverse complement strand
GTGTTGCATACTAATGCACTATAGAGCCAGCACTATAGGGTAACACACATATAAGAGTTAGGGCAGCAACACTTACTTCAGTTCCAGTCTCCCTCCAGTCCCAGGTCCTGCTTCCTCCTGGCCAGACCTTGCAGTCTTTATAATGCTGTCCGCCAACACTCATATTGCCCCAAGAGATCCTGGAGATTTCAGGAGAAGACATCCTTTGAAAAAAATAAAATATGATCAGAACACAGCATTAGATAGAGGAGCCTGGGCAATGGCGAGGTAACATGGCCTGTAGTTAGTAAAGGTTAAGCACTTACAGTGCCTTGAAAAAGTATTCATACCCCTTGAAAATGTTGTCATGTTACAACCAAAAACGTAAATGTATTGGGATTTTATGTGATAGACCAACACAAATTGGCACATCATTGTGTAGTGGAAGGAAAATGATAAATGGTTTAAACTTTTTTTGCCAATAAATATCTGAAAAGTGTGGCGTACATTTGTATTCCGCCCCCTTTACTCTGATACCCCTAACTAAAATCTAGTGGAACCAATTGCCTTCAGAGGTCACCTAATTAATAAATTGAGTCCACCTGTGTGTAATTTAATCTCAGTATAAATACAGCTGTTCTGTGGCGCCCTCAGAGTTTTGTAAGAGAACTTAAGTGAACAAACAGCACCATAAAGGCCAAGGAACACACCAGACAGGTCAGGGATAAAGTAGTGGAGAAGTTTAAAGCAGGGTTAGGTTATAAAAAAAAAAAAAAAAATCCCAAGCTGTGAACATTTCACGGAGCTCTGTGTTCAATCCATCATCCGAATATGGAAAGAGTATGGCACAACTGCAAACCTACCAAGACATGGCCGTCCACCTAAACCCGGGGTCTCCAAACCCTGGCCTGCGGGCCACATCCGGCCCGCTTGTGTGTTTTATCCGGCCCGCAGGCCGCAGTGTAAACAAAGCCGCCACGCCGTTTTTTTTTTTTTTAAACAAGAGAAGCCGAGGCGCGGCACCTCCCCTCTTCCCGCCCGCTGTTTGAAGTTGCGATCCCACGAGTGACGTCACAGGCGCGGCACCTCCCCTCTTCCTGTCCGCTGCTACTCTCGTGGAAGGATCGTTAATTCAAACAGCGGGCGGGAAGAGGGGAGGTACCGCGCCAGTGACGTCACTCGTGGAAGGCTCTTTACTTCAAACAGCGGGCGGGAAGAGGGGAGGTGCCGCGCCTCGGCTTCTCTTGTTTAAAAAAAAAAAAAACGGCGTGGCGGCTTTGTTTACACTGCGGCCTGCGGGCCGGATAAAACACACAAGCGGGCCGGATGTGGCCCGCAGGCCAGGGTTTGGAGACCCCGGGTTTAGGTGGACGGCCATGTCTTGGTAGGTTTGCGGGCCTGTGACGTCACTCGTGGGATCGCAACTTCAAACAGTGGGCGGGAAGAGGGGAGGTACCGCGCCTGTGACGTCAATCGTGGAAGGCTCTTTACTTCAAACAGCGGGCGGGAAGAGGGGAGGTGCCGCGCCTGTGACGTCACTCGTGGGATCGCAACTTCAAACAGTGGGCGGGAAGAGGGGAGGTGCCGCGCCTCGGAGACAGTAGCTGCAGAAGACCAGAAGTCATCTAGTACGGAGGTCAGAGGCTGATCATGTTATTGTGTTGCACAACGCTGATAAGCACACTACAGGAGAGATTGTTACATTGCTGTGCTGATGGGAACATTACTGGGGACACTGCTGATGGGGACACCTCTGATGGGGACACTGCTGATGGGGACACATCAGCGGCGTCCCCATCAGCGGTGTCCCCATCAGCAATGATGGGGATGCTGTTGATGGGGACACCACTGATGGTGACATGGGGTCACTGCTGATGGGGACACTGGCATCCCCATCAGCGGCGTCCCCATCATTGGTGTGACCATCAGCAGTGTCCCCATCAACAATGATGGGCACGCTGTTGATGGGGACGCTGCTGATGGTGACACCGGGTCACTGCTGATGGGGATACCAGTGTCCCCATCATTGGTGTGCCCATCAGCAGTGTCCCCATCAACAATGATGGGGACACTGCTGATAGGGATGCTGTTGATGGGGACACCGCTGATGGGGACACATCAGCGGCGTCCCCATCAGCAATGATGGGGATGCTGTTGATGGGGACACCACTGATGGTGACATGGGGTCACTGCTGATGGGGACACTGGCATCCCCATCAGCGGCGTCCCCATCATTGGTGTGACCATCAGCAGTGTCCCCATCAACAATGATGGGCACGCTGTTGATGGGGACACCGCTGATGGTGACACCGGGTCACTGCTGATGGGGATACCAGTGTCCCCATCAGCGGCGTCCCCATCATTGGTGTGCCCATCAGCAGTGTCCCCAACAACAATGATGGGGACACTGCTGATAGGGATGCTGTTGATGGGGACACCATCAGCAGTATCCCCATCAGCGGTGTCCCCATGTTCCCATTAGCGGTGTCCCCATCAACAGCATCCCTATCAGCAGTGTCCCCATCATTGTTGTTGGGGACACTGCTGATGGGCACACCAATGACGAAGGGCACAGTGGCGACAATGGGGACAATTGGCACAGCGGCATGAGTGCCCTTCGTCGCTGCTGTACCCTGTAAAATTCCCCTCCCCCCGCCACTTACCTTTACTGGAGTCAGCCATCCACGTCCCTCGATGTTTTCTCCCGCCCTCGATAATGCTTCAGCCAATCAGGTTACCGATAGCAAGAACCGGTGAACCTGATTGGCTGAGACGCCTGTCAGTCTTATCCAAGGAACGCACCGCCGGTACGTCCCGAGGATAAGCATTCGGAAGCCGACTACAGCCTGGGGACTGTACTCGGAAAGCCTTTTTAGAGCCGCTGGCTCTGATAGGCACTTCCGTACAGCCAACCAGCTGCCGTTATTCAGGTGGCCCGCGCTCTATGTCTGTCCATCTGAATAGACCAGCAGGAGTGGCGACAATAACAGATTCATGCAATGCAATGAATCTATGTTATTAGTCAGTGGCTGTGCACAGCCAGAGGGGGCGGCGCTCCAGCGCGCTCTATGGACGAACCGCCACTGGGACCCAGTCTACCCACTGAGCCTACAAGGTAGATTCTTTCCCCCGGACCTACATGGTCCCGGAGCCAGGAACACTGAAACACACACACTCTGGCCAGGAGGGCCACACAGGGGTGGTGGGAAGACTGCCCATGCGGATGGCGGCAAAGATGACCACGAACCAATGACGTCTGTCCCCTAAATACCCCTCCCCAGCATGCACAGCGAGGCGATCAACCCTCCTGATTGGCTGCAGAGGAGAAATATCCACACGACCCTGACCTCACTGCTGCCACCTGTTGGTCTGGGGTGGAACCAACTCCCCAGACAACGACAGTGTACACACACACAGTACAGCCAAAGCTGGAACAGAGGCCCTGAATTTAGCCAAATAAACACGGTCAGAGGCAACCAACTCTCTGACCCCCTCTAAATTTACAGCAGCTATGAAAGTAGCCAGGCGCTACATATGTATCCCATATACACTCACCGGCCACTTTATTAGGTACACCTTGCTAGTACCGGGTTGGACCCCCTTCATTCTTGGTGGCAAAGATTCCACAAGGTGTTGGAAACGTTCCTCAGAGATTTTGCTCCATAGTGACATGATGACATCACACAGTTGCTACAGATTTGTCGGCTGCACATCCATGATGCAAATCTCCCATTCCTCCACATCCCAAAGGCGCTCTATTGGATGAGATGTGGTGAGTGTGGAGGCCATTGGAGTCCAGTGACCTCATTGTCCAGTGGTGAGATGATTGGAGTACAGTGACCTCATTGTCCAGTGGTGAGATGATTGGAGCTTTGTGACATGGTGACATTATCCTGCTGGAAGGAGCCATCAGAAGATGGGGACACTGTAGTCCTAAAGGGATGGACATGGTCAGCAACAACACTGAGGTAGGCCGTGGGGTTTAAACGATTCTCAATTGGTACTAAGGGGACCAAAGTGTGCCGGTGAGTGTGTATTCCTACCTCTCTGTTCCTATAAGCTCAGCATCCCACTACTACAAAGATACTCCGGTCTCCCTGTGCAGTACGTGTCTCTTATGAGTATTCCGTGTCCTGCCTACCTGTGACTTACCTCCCAACATTTTGAGATGGGAATGAGGGACACCTACTAGCAAACGTATGTAGGCATAGGACACACCCCTTTACCCACTTACAGACCGCCCGCCGCAGGTATACTTTGGTACTTTGAAGAGGAATACCGTTGTTATGGTAGCAGCTAGCTACCATAAACCCTGGTATCCTCTTCTTCAGCGGGTGGTCCTCTTTCAGATAAAAGTGGTCTCTGTGGCGGAAATGCCACAATATCACTTTTATCGGCGGCGGGAGAGGGTCCCCTCTCCCGCCGCTCTCCGGTGCCCTTCGCCGCTTACCGGAGCCATCGGCAGCAGGGGGGGGGGGGGGGGGGATCAGATGCTGTTCCTTGTTAGGCATGGAGACGAGTGAGGTGAAGCTGCCCCCCACCTGTCTCCATAGCATTTTTTTTTTTATTTAATTATTGCATTTTAGTCTAAATATGAGATGTGAAGTCTTTTTGACCCCAGATCTCATATTTAGGGGACCTGTCATGTTTTTTTCTATTACAAGGGGTGATTAAAATATTCATATATATATATACCGTATTTATCGGGGTATTGCGCGCTCCGGCGTATAGCGCGCACCCCTAAAGTGGACCCGACATTCCTGTAAAAAAACATTTTAGTACTTACAGTTTTGGTGTCTTGCGCGGCATCCATCGGCGGCCTCGTCGGGTCCAGCGTCCGTCTGCGGCTTCGGGTGTCCTCTTCGTCGGGTCCGGCGTCCTCCCCGCTCCGAGTTTGAATACTGCGCCGGCATATACCGAGCGCAGTACACTCGTGTATAGTCGGGCAGGCTCGGCTACTCTCGCGCTCACGTCCTGTACGTACAAGACGTGAGCGCGAGAGGAGCCGAGCCTGCCCGACTATACATGAGTGTACTGCGCTCGGTATATGCCGGCGCAGTATTCAAACTCGGCGCGAGAAAGCGGGCATCAGCGTATATCAGGGCAAAAAAGTGCGCGGTATACGCTGATAAATACAATATATATATATATATTATATATATATATATATATATAAATAAAAGTGCGCTTGTAAGACCACTGCGCAAATACGGTGTGACAAAAAGTATTGCAACGACCGCCATTTTATTCTCTTGGGTATTAGAAAAAAAAATTATATACCGTATTTATCGGCGTATACCGCACCCTTTTTTGCCCTGAAAATCAGGGCAAAATCGTGGGTGCGCGATATACACCGATACCCGCTTCCCGCGCTGTGTTTGAACCACTGCGCCAGCATATACCGAGCACAGTACACTCGGGTATAGTCGGGCAAGCTCGGCTCCTCTCGCGTAAAGGACATACAGGACGCACAGGACGTGACCGCGAGAGGAGCCGAGCCTGCCCGACTATACCCGAGTGTACTGCGCTTGGTATATGCCGGCGCAGTGGTTCAAACACAGCGCGGGAAGCTGGGAGGACACCACGATGGCCGCAGAAGGACGCCGGACCGGACAAGGCCGCTGATGGACGACGGGCAGGACGCGATGGACGACGGGCAAGACACCGACGAGGGGCATCCAAACTAAGTATTTTTTTTTCCAGGAATTTTCCTTCAAGTTCGGGGTTGCGTGCTATACGCCGGGGCGCGTTGTAGCACAATAAATACGGTATATGTATATATATATATATAATTACACACACACACACACCGTATTTATCAGCGTATAACGCGTGCCGGCGTAAAACGCACACCCCAATTTCAGAGGGAAGTTTCAGGGGAAAAAATGTTTTTTAAATTTTGTGGTCAGTGCCCCATCTCCAGTCTAAATGCAGCCTATGTGGCCAGCTCCAGTCTAAATGCAGCCTATGTGCCCAGCTCCAGCCTAAATGCAGCCTATGTGGCCAGCTCCAGTCTGTGCATGACCCAAGTATAACAGATGTACATTACCCAACTTAAATAACACCTTAAACCAACCCCAACTTAATTCCCCCCCCCATTAACATGGAGACCACACCATTTTGTTGGGTAAATAATAGGCCGTAGCAGCCTTAATTTATTAAAGATAATAATAATAATTTTTAACAATTTTAACGTAAACACCTGTCATACGGACTAACTGCCTATTTGGTCTCCGCAGGCGAAAGCCTATAACTGTAAAACCTAAATTGTATATATAAACATATATACATAAACATATATACATATAAACATATGTATCCCAACTCTCTAATTGCACTGCGGTCCCTCGTGCCCTTCTGACAGGCCTCAAGCCGATGCTGGCTCAGAGACCTTACGACCGCAGTGCACCATGCTCATTCCCCAGGTAACCTCCGTTCTCTGGGCATCATATATCCCCTGTCACCGACAGGTCTTCAATCCTTTATTGTAACCCGGCTCCTCCTTCACCCGCAGAGACCAAAACCAAGCCACAGCACCCAAGGGTAAAACCTTATCTTTGGGTGCCCCTCCACACCCTAATGGCCCTCTGAATCCCGTCCTGTAATCCCAGAACCCACATGTCGATGCCCACATCTGTAAGGTGCACCCCATCGCCCCGCAGGTATCTCCAGGTCTCTTCCTCCAATTCCAGATGCCGGACAACCAGTCCCCCATTTCGAACCATAAACCTGCCCACGTCTCGGTTGATCTTCCTTCGGGCCCGATTGATTCTACTGACTGACCTCGCTAGTCTCCATGCGGTCCGAGCAATAATGTCGGACCAAATAATTACCTTATCCGGGAAAGCCATCCTCAATCTGAGGACATCAAATTTGATGTCCCTCGTGATCTCCAGCATGGACCTGACCCCCAGATCGTTGCCCCCCACGTGTAGTAACAGCACTTTGGGTGCACGGTCCAGGCGTGCATAGCGGTGCACCTCTCCCACCAACCTTCCCCACAGCATTCCCGGGACCCCCAGCCAGCGAACACAGGCTTCCTCCCTTGGGAAGCCCATCTGCCGACCTTCCGGCCTAGCATCCGCCCGCCTAGCTCCCCACGCCACATAGGAGTGGCCCAAGATCCACACCAGGGCCGGAATCCCACCTGTAAAGAGATTTGTACACACGGGGTAATACACTGCGCATCCTCACACAGACATACACACACATCACCACCTTCAAAAACCCCCGAATGCTCCACCCTCTTCCTCTGCCCCCCCCCCTTACCGGAGTTAACCGTCCAGGAGGTGGGGGCGCACATAGCTTTGGAATCGCCTGGATTCCCACCTGCCAATCTGTCTCACTACCTCCACTCCCAAACCACTCCTAGCTGCTTCAGTTGCCGCACCAATGCGAAAAGAGTGAGAAGAAAAACCTTTCTCTGTCACACCCAACGCACGTAGACCTTTCTTAAAGATGGCTATGAATTGGTACTTAGAAAGTTGAGACCCGTCCCCATGTATCAGAAACGAACCTCCCACTTGTGGGCGCATATTTAGGAAAGCCTGCACCGCCCCCACTGGGCACAACGGAGAACCTGGTAACGCAAAGACCAGCACCTCCCTACCCTTACCTGCCTGGTCCGTCTTGGACCTGCGCAGCCATATGGATACCCTGTCCTCACCGCAACTCACCTCATGGGCTCCCAAGCCATCGTTTTTCTTCTTGGACGGACTAACCAGCTCCCCTATCCTAAAGGCCCCGAAGAAAGCTAACGAGAAAGCTACCGTAAATAGCCCCAGATTGTCGCAATGAAACCTCACCTTCTTGTCCCTGAAATCCTCCCCCCACAGTTCCACTGCCAGCACTACTGGAAACAATTCCAGCAGCACCAAGTTCCTTGTCAATCCCGCCGCCACCCAGCTCGCCGGCCACGGGCCCGCACTCCACCTGCCCCTAAAAAAGGCCCCAAAGCCCGAGGAACCTGCCGCGTCGGTGTAGAGTTCCAAGTCAAAATTGCTAACCGGGCCGGACATCCACAACGCCCTACCATTAAAGGATTCCAAGAAGGCGTGCCAAACCCGCAAGTCTTCCCTGTGTACTGTTTGTAAGGTAACGAAGTGGTTCGGGGACTCCACCCCCGATGTGCTAGCCGACAGCCGTCGGCAAAAAACCCGTCCCATCGGCAAGATGCGGCACGCAAAGTTCAGCTTGCCCAGTAAGGACTGAAGCTCCCTTAGCCGAACCTTGCGTACCCCCAACATGCCTCTAACTTCCGTCTTGAGCGCCAACACTTTGTCCTCCGGTAGCCTACATTCCATGGCCTCGGAATCCAACGTGATCCCCAAAAACGTCATCACCGTGCGCGGACCTTCCGTTTTTTCAGGGGCTAAGGGAACCCCAAAATAGTCAGCCATATGCTCCAGCGTGGCCAAAAGTGTCGCGGCCACTCTGGAGGAAGCCGGCCCTATACACAGAAAGTCATCCAAATAATGGATAACTGAATTGAGGCCCGAAACATCCCTCACCACCCACTCCAAAAAGGAGCTAAACGTCTCAAAAAACGCACAGGAGATGGAACACCCCATGGGAAGGCACCGGTCTACATAAAACTGCCCCTCCCAGTGACAGTCCAACAAACGGAAGCTGTCCGCGTGTACCGGCAGCAAACAAAACGCTGCCTCGATATCCGATTTCGCCATCAACGCCCCCTGCCCATACCGGCGAACCCAGTGAACCGCTGCATCAAATGACGTGTAACTGACCGCGCAAGCCTCCGGATCAATGGCGTCATTGACCGACCCCCCCTTCGGAAAGGAGAGGTGGTGTATCAACCTAAACTTGTTGGGCTCCTTTTTGGGCACCACCCCCAATGGAGAGACTACCAAATCCCCCCCCCCCCATGGAGCTACCGGAAAGGGACCGGCCATGCGCCCCAGCGCCACCTCCTTTTGCAGTTTCTCCGAAACCACTTTGGGATGAAGCAACGCCGATCTCAAATTGCGCGGCACTGGAGGGACCGTCTCCATCTTACACGGAATAAGGAACCCCACGGAAAAACCCCTCTCCAGAATGGTCGCTGCCCCCCTGTCCGGATATCTACCGAGAAACGGCCGCATCCTTTCCACCCTCACCGGCGTCTCCCCCCTTGTTCGCAGGCTCTCCTCCACGGCCCTTGGCTTGCTTGAAGCACTTGGAAAGTGGGTGGGAGCCTCCGCAACCTGAGCATTCGTGCTTGAACCGACAGTTGCCCCCAAACTTACAGGTGCAAGCGTTGAACTGCCAGCACACCCCTTTTGCCCGACTGGCCGGTTGCCCCTGGGTAGAGGGACCACCGGCCCCTCCCTGAAAAAACTGTCCCGGGGCCCTGGCCGCCATCATCAAGCACAACCACAGGCTCATGTCCTTTTGATTCCAGCGCAGGTCCGGGCGCACGGCCATCCTCTGACGAAACTGTTCGTCATAGCGTAGCCACGCCGATCCCCCACAGACCCTCTGAGCTTCCCCGATTGCATTTTGGTAGATGAATAAACCCGAACAGCACTCCGGCTTTTTCTCACCCACCACACATGCCAAGATACTAAAGGCCTGCAACCAATTTGCGAAAGTGCGGGGTATCAACCGATACCGGCGCCTCTCCTCCTCCTCCTTTTTAGACTCATCAGGCTTCCCCCTATCCAGATTAAATTTTTCTAGCGGGAGGAGAGAAAAAATGTCCACATACTCACCTTTCCATATTTTTTCCCTGACCTCCGCCTTGAGGTGGGTCCCTAACGAAGCCTCGTAACATATGTAAACCTCGCACTTAGCTGCATCCGCTAGACGTATAATCTCTTGTTTTGCTGCTGCATCCCCCGCCCCCTTTCCCTCCCCGGACACTCCTGCTGACGCTGCACTTGCCGTGGCCACAGCGGGGGCTACCACCGGCGGGGGCAGGCTTGCCACCACCGGCGGAGCCGCAGAAGCCACCACCGCGCTAGGCCCCGCCCCAGCGGGATCCACCCAAGCGGCCGCCGGCCCCGGAACCCCCCCCCTGTGCCTTCAAACTGACCCACCAGTGCCTTTATGCCCGCCAAGAACCCCGCAAACCCCCCCAACCCCGAGTCCACCCCCCCTAAATCCGTGCCAGGAGGGGAACCCCCGCCGCCCCCGCTACCACAGGCACCCCTTGTCCCAACATACCCAACCCCGCATTCAAGATAGCAGGAGAAGCTGACTTACCATGCTGCCTAGGGGTCGGACCACTAGCCGATCTCACAGTCTCCACCCCCCTCCTGGGGGGGAGATCCTCCTCCGATTCACTCAGCTCACCCTCCGATCGGACCGTAGCAGGCCCTTCGCCCTCCTCGGACAGCCCGCCAGGGGAAGGTTCCCTGGCTGCCGCGAGCCTGGCGGCGGCAAGCGCGCCAGACCCGTTCGCGGATTTCTCCGACGCTTTCCGCGGGCCGGGGGGGGGGCGCCCCCAGCCCCGACGCCTCGAACACCGCTGTCACCCGCAATCGCTCCATCCGTCTCCACCCGAGCCGTGCTGCCGGCAGTGGAGGATGAATGCCCAGCAGCAGTGCTCTGCTGCCTCCCGCGCTGAGGCCCCGCACCCCGCACTGCAACGCGGGGGGGGGAGCCCGCCGATTCCGACTCCATGCGCCGTGCGGGATTAGGGGCCGCCCCAGGGCTGGCGGAGCTTCGCGGGGGGGGCCCGGAGGGGCCCGCACATGGGGACTCCCCGTGGAACGCTGGGCTCTGGGAGATGAATCCGGGGAGAAGCGCTCCGGGGGCCGCGACCGCCGAGCTCGTCCCGGATCCCGCCCCCCCTCGGTACTTGCCGTGGCTGTCCCCCCCAGAATGGGCCGCAGCTGGTCCTGGAGCCAATCCGGGCCATGGATCGCCGCTTCTGCCTGCAGCTGGGCCCAAATAGTAGCAAGATCAGCCATGGTGTCTCTATCTAAAACTTTTCTGCGCGTTCTGCTTACTCTGGGGGCGGGGGCTTACCCTTTTATCACCTCCTTTCTCCGCCCCCCCGCCCCCCGAGAGCCAATGGTTAATTTGCCCTGTTAACTGTGTCATGTGTGCCCTCCACCAAGTCCCCTTGGTCCTAGCTCCGGGCTGTCTTGACCAAGTTTAATTATATTCTGAGTAGGAAAACATCAAGTATAAAAAGACAGCCTGACATTCATTCCCATGGCCAGCACCCTTTACCACACAACATGGCTAGAATGTGCCCATTTGCAGCCTCACCTTCTCTCGTGGAGTCACCGAGCCGTCATCCCGTTCATTCGGCGGCAGTCACATACACAGTCCCACCTCCGCCCTCGGCATTGGACCAGCTCCTGTGATTGATAGAACACTGGTCCAATGCCGGTGGCGGAAGCGGGACTGTGTGTGTGACGTTAGAGCCGAGTAAACAGGAGAGACGGCTCATGAATTCCGGCGCCGCTCGACAGCGCTTGTCTCCCTCCTTCCCCCTGAGCCCAAGGTACACCATCGGCGTATAGCGCGCACCTATGATTTCCCCCCTATTTTCAGGGGAAAAAGGTGCGCGATATACGCTGATAAATATGGTATATAACACGTTTGGGGGTTCGAAGTAATTTTATAGCAAAAAAAACCTTAAACACCAAATCTCAGAAAGAGGCTCGGGGCTTAAGTGACTTCCTGGCAGGTTCTGCACGTGGGATTTTGCGAACACACCAGAGCTCATCCTTACCCTGTACCAGGTCAGCTGTAGCGTGCATGGCTGCGTGCTCGGAGTACACCGCCATTCATCATGCACACTCCCAACCATACGTGACCGTTCCCTATTCATAAGGTAGATATTTGCCAGCACGCCAAGGATAGGCTCAGAGTGGCGTCCAAACGCATACCTCCCAACTTTCTGAGATGGGAATGAGGTACACCCCTTGCCACGCCCCCTTAAAGGAGAATTGTACAAAACAACAAGATTGATTAAACCCACAAGTCTTTTATCACTACTATTCCTTTATTTTGGCTTTTGGAATTTATAAATGCAGCAATTTAGAAATCAGATGAAAGGTTTAGCAATGGGAAACACACTTTTTGATAGATAAAAAGGTGCATTTTATATACATCTATATAGATCAGACCACAATGAGGGACAAATGAGTAGGAAGGAGGGACATTGCTCCAAATCAGGGACAGTCCCTCGAAATCAGGGACAGTTGGGAGCTATGGAAACAGGTAGTTTATTGCATGATCACAACGTTTCAGAGTCACGCAGGACGCCTTCGTCGGGCATGCACTTTCGGAGTCACGCAGGATCCCTTCATCGGGCATGCACTTTCGGAGTCACGCAGAAGCCCTTCGTCGGGCATGCACTTTCGGAGTCACGCAGAAGCCCTTCGTCGGGCATGCACTTTCGGAGTCACGCAGAAGCCCTTCGTCGGGCATGCACTTTCGGAGTCACGCAGGACCCCTTCATCGGGCATGCACTTTCGGAGTCACGCAGGAGCCCTTCGTCGGGCATGCACTTTCGGAGTCACGCAGGACGCCTTCGTCGGGCATGCACTTTCAGAGTCTCGCAGGTCTCCTTCGTCAGGCATGCCTGACGAAGGGGTCCTGCGTGACACCGAAACGTTGCACTTTTCTTGTGTTGCGATCATGCAATAAACTACCCGTTTGGATGCCAATCTGTGCCGATCCTTGGTGTGCTGGCAAATATCTACCTTGAGACTTGAACCAGTATCCTGCTGGTTGTTGCTATAGCACCCTATTTCTGAGAGCTTATACCAGGAACGTGTGCGATGGGAATATGAAACATTACGTTCCCTATTCATGACACACGGAGGTGGGGTAGTGTGACCACGTGTCCCGGATGGTGCAGGTCTGTCCCGGGCACCTTCATTCCAGGACAATACAGTGTCCCGGAATGAAACTGGCACTGCCACCCCCCCTGGCCCCCAAATAAGGCCGCCACATCACTGCTTCACTCACTGACAATACTTGTCCTGGCCGGGAATGCCTGGAGGAGCACAATCCCGCCCACTGCTTGTTATTGGAGAAATCATAAATCCCGCCTCTTGTGTCCAATCACTGTGCAGTGATTCGTTACTGATTTTTGGGAAGGGGGTTGTCCCTGAATTGTAGTTTGGAAATGTGGTCACCCTGGGGGGGGGGGGTGATTTCCTAAAACTGGAGAGTGTAAAATCTGGTGCAGCTCGGCATGGTAGCCAATCAGCATGTTCAGTTAACCGGTTACCGACCGCCCACTGTATATATACGTCCTGTTTTTAAAGATGGATATCTCAGCAACGGCAGCAGCTGCTGCCACAACCGAGATACCCATCTCTTCAGTGAGCGGTCCGGTAAACGATAACGACGGTCTCCGCGGCGGATTCGCCGCGAGATCGCCGTTATTGGTGGCGGGAGAGGGGCCCCCCTCCCGCGCCCTCCGCCGCTTACCGGAGCCGTCGGGTGCTGCTGCCTGTTGTGTAAGGATGCGAGTGAGGGCAAGATGGCCCCCACCCGTCCTCATAGCATTGCTGGGCGGAAGTGACGTCAAAACGTCAGTCCCGCCCAGCGTCTTAAAGAGACCATTTTTTTGTTGTCATTTTTTTAAATGACAAATTTTCCATTTTTTTTTTTGCATTTAAGTCTAAATATGAGATGTGACGTCTTTTTGACCCCAGATCTCATATATAAGAGGACCTGTCATGCTTCTTTCTATTACAAGGGATGTTTACATTCCTTGTAATAGGAATAAAAGTGATACATTTTTTTTTTTATTTCAGTGTAAAAAATTATAAAATCAATAAAAATAAATAAGAAAACAAAAACCTTTTTTTTTTAAAGCGCCCCGTTCCGACGAGCTCGCGCGCAGAAGCGAACGCATACGCGAGTAGCGCCCGCATATGAAAACAGTGTTCAAACCACACAAGTGAGGTATCGCCGCGATCGTTAGAGCGAGAGCAATAATTCTAGCCCTAGACCTACTCTGTAGCTCAAAAAAATGCAACCTATAGAATTTTTTAAACGTCGCCTATCGAGATTTTTAAGGGTAAAAGTTTGACGCCAATGCCACGAGCGGGCGCAATTTTTAAGCGTGACATGTTGGGTATCATTTTACTCGGCGTAACATTATCTTTTACAATATATAAAAAAATTGGGCCAAATTTATTGTTGTCTTATTTTTTAATTCAAAAAAGTGAATTTTTTTCCAAAAAAAGTGCGCTTGTAAGACCGCTGCGCAAATACGGTGTGACAAAAAGTATTGCAATGACCGCCATTTTATTCTCTAGGGTGTTAGAAAAAAATATATATAATGTTTGGGGGTTTTAAGTAATTTTCAGAAAAAAATATATATAATGTTTGGGGGTTTTAAGTAATTTTCTAGCAAAAAAAAATGTTTTAGTCTTGTAAACACTGAATCTGAAAAACAGGCTCGGGGGTTAGGTGGTAAAGCTTTGACAATAGAACTTGAAAGCAGATTGGTTTCTATCAACCCCAAAATGGATCGGCTTTGTAAGAGGTTGGACAATCTCCCAAGCCAATGTTGTAGGGAGTTTACAGATGAAGTCATTAATAAAAAACATACATTCCCTGAAACCCCGTTCACGTCCTGATCATGAATAATAAAAGTAGCGTAGCAAAGTCCTCTCCTCTGTGTACACTGACCTCCTGGCACTTCCTGTCTTCTTCTCAAGCCCCGTTTGTGTGGGAGGGACCTTTTAAAAAAAAATCCCTACGTCACTGCAGTCTTTTTTTTCTTGAGAGCATACACATTCATTGGGTTGGATCTCAGACGAGTTCATGCCCACTTATGAATAATACAAAAAACACGCCCCGTGTGTGACGTCGCAACACGAATAGCAAACTCACACCAGAAACAAGCAAGCCAAGATTGGAATAGATGTGATGATGTGCGGCGTAGGGTCGCTACCCCATCCCTTTAAACCTGAACACATAAGAATCACACAGGTTCTGAGGCTAATTAAATGCAGATAAGACACCAAGTGAGTTTAATTACCACCTTAACCACTTCCTTACTGGGCACGTATACCCCTTCCTGACCAGGTGAAATTTCAGCTTCTGGCACTGCGTCGCTTTAACTGACAATTGCGCGGTCATGCGATGTGGCTCCCAAAAAAATTGGCGTCCTTTTTCCCCACAAATAGAGCTTTCTTTTGGTGGTATTTGATCACCTCTGCAGTTTTTATTTTTTGCGCCATAAACAAAAAAAGAGCGACAATTTTGAAAAAAATATCTTTTGCCTGACGAAGAGGTCCTGCGTGGCCTTGAAACGTTGCTCTTTTGGATCAATAGATATGCATTAAATCTTTGGACGTTTTTTTAAGATGATCCCTGGTGTGCTGGCGAATATATATATATATAATTTTGAAAAAAACTCAATATTTTTTACTTGTTACTATAATAAATATCCCATTTAAAAAAAAAAAAAAAAAAAAAATTCTCAGTTTAGGCCGATACGAATTCTTCTACATATTTTTGGCAAAAAAAAAAAAAAAATCGCAATAAGCGACTGGTTTGCGCAAAAGTTATAGCGCTTACAAAATAGGGGACAGAATTATTATTCATTTTTATTATAATTTTTTTTTACTAGTAATGGCGGCGATCTGCGATTTTTATTGGGACTGCGACGTTATGGCGGACACATCGGACACTTTTGACACATTTTTGGCGCCATTTACATTTATACTGCGATCAGTGCTATAAAAATGCACCGATTACTGTATAAATGTGACTGGCAGTGAAGGGGTTAACACTAGGGGGGCATGGAAGGGGTTAAATGTATTCCCTGGGTGTGTTCTAACTGTGGGGGGAGGGGGGTGACTGGGGGAGGTGACCGATGCTGTGTCTCTATGTACAAGAGACACAGATCGGTCTCCTCTCTCCCTGACAGGACATGGATCTCTGTGTTTACACACAGAGCTCCACGTCTTGTCCCTGTAGCCGCCGATCGCGAGTGCCTGGAGGACATCGCGGCCGCCAGGCACGCGCATTGGTATCTCAGGAATGCGGCGGGCACGCGCGCGCCGCCGGCGGCGCTCGCGCGCCCTCTAGTGGCCTGGAAGAGCGGAGGACGCATATATGCGTCCTGTTAGAGATTTAGAACCACCCTGCGGCCGCACATATTCGTACGACCGTCGGGAAGTGGTTAAAGGGGTTGTAAAGCTTTGTTTTTTATCACCTTAATGCATCCTATGCATTAACCACTTAAGCCCTGGACCATTTCGCTGGTCGAAGACCAGGCCACTTTTTGCGATTCAGTACTGCGTCGCTTTAACTGACAATTGCGCGGTCGTGCGACGTGGCTCCCAAACAAAATTGGCGTCCTTTTTTCCCCACAAATAGAGCTTTCTTTTGGTGGTATTTGATCATCTCTGCAATTTTTATTTTTTGCGCTATAAACAAAAGAAGAGCGACAATTATGAAAAAAAAGCAATATTTCTTACTTTTTGCTATAATAAATATACCCCAAAATATATATAAATTTTTTTTTTCTTCATCAGTTTAGGCCGATACGTATTCTTCTACATATTTTTGGTAAAAAAAAAAAATCGCAATAAGCGTTTATTGATTGGTTTGCGGAAAAGTTATAGCTTCTACAAAATAGGGGACTGTTTTATGGCATTTTAATTAATATATTTTTATTTTTTACTATTTATGGCGTCGATCAGCGATTTTTATCATGACTGCGACATTATGGCGGACACATCGGACACCGTTGACACCATTTTGGGACCATTGTCATTTTTACAGTAATCAGTGCTATAAAAATGCACTGATTACTGTAAAAATGACACTGGGTTACATAGTTAGTCAGGTTAAAAAAAGACACAAGTCCATCAAGTTAACCACTACAGCCATAATGCCATAAAGCTTTCCGATAGTTTGTAGACGCTATAACTTTTGCGCAAACCAATCTGCAATTTTTATTACCAAACACATGTAAAATACATAATGACCAAAACTGATGAAGACATTTAATTTTAAAAACATTTTTGGGGATATTTATTATAGCAAAAATAAAAAAAATATATATTTTTTTTAATTGACGCACTTTTTTGTTTATAGCGCAAAAAATAAAAACCGCAGAGGTGATCAAATACCACCAAAAGAAACTTCTATTTGTGGGGGGAAAAAAGCAGTGGCGGTGCGTCTATAGAGGGCGCTGGAGCGCCGCCCCCTCTGGCTCTCGCACCGCCACTGATACAATAACATAGATTCATGCATTGGTCTATTCAGATGGCCGGAGGGTGAGCGCCGGCCACCCGAATAACGGCAGCTGGTTGGCTGTGCGGAAGTGCCTATCAGAGCCAGCGGCTCTGATAGGCTTTCCGAGTACAGCCCTCAGCCTTCCGGATGCTTATCCAGGGGACGTACGATGGGTGCGTTCCTTGGATAAGACTGACAGGCGTCTCAGCCAATCAGGTTCACCGGTTCTGGTAACCTGGTAACCTGATTGGCTGAAGCGTCATCAAGGGCGGGAGAAGACATCGAGGGACGTGGAAGGAGGATGGCTGACCCGCTGAGAAAGGTACCGTATTTATTGGGGTATAGCGCGCTCCCGCGTATAGAGCGCACCCCTAAAGTTGGCCAGAAATTCCTGTGGAAAAAAGGATTTTGTACTTACAGTTTTGGTGTCTTGCGCGGCGTCCATCGGCGGCCTCGTCGGGTCCGGCGTCCGTCTGCGGCTTCGGGTGTCCTCTTCGTCGGGTCTGGCATCCGTCTGCGGCTTCGGGTGTCCTCTTCGTCGCGTCCGGCTGCGGCTTCGGGTGTCCTCTTCGTCGGGTCCGGAGTCCTTCTGCGGCGTCCTCCTCGCTCGTTTCCCGCTTTCCCGTGCCGAGTTTAAATACTGCGCCGGCATATACCGAGCGCAGTACACTCGGGCAGGCTCGGCTACTGTCGCGCTCACGTCCTGTACATCCAGGACGTGAGCGCGGGAGGAGCCGAGACTGCCCGACTATACACGAGTGTACTGCGCTCGGTATATGCCGTCGCAGTATTCAAACTCGGCGCGGGAAAGCGGGTATCGGCGTATATCGCGCACCCACGATTTTGCCCCGATTTTCAGGGCAAAAAAGTGTGCGGTATACGCCGATAAAGACGGTAAGTGTCGGGCGGGGGTAGGCATCACTAACTGCAAGTGTGTACCAATCCATTTAGCTTATTAAACTTTTTTAAACCTGGATATCTGGTAAAATGCATGGCAAGTATTTTGCCCCAAGTATATGTCTTACCCTATCAGTTTCTCTTATTTGCTCAATTTGGTCTGTTAAATATTCCATTGAGAATCTAGTAAGCTTGTGAGCAGGGTGCGGCGGGCTGGGGCAGCGCAGAAGTCACACAGGGGCCAAGTAACTTGAACTATGTATTGTAGAAAAAAAGGCACAACTTGGCCAGGTGCATGAGCACAACCCGTCCTAAGCCACTCACTTTAGTTTGACTTTATGCCGACAGCTTCTGCAAAGAGGATCAGGAAATGTAGCCTGGCCACTCCAACCAAACTGGGTGACTTGCGAAGAGTAGCAGAGTCCCTGCACTGTCCCTATCCCTCTGAAACCAAAATACCAGATGCTGTTCCACTCGAAGAATGCATGCCAAGTCAGGGGGGGATTTCTCTCCTACATGTAAAAATCAGGGCACAGTGGCATCAATGGGCATAGTGGCGACAATGGGTACAGTGGCGACAATTAAAGGGCACAGGCCTTCCCAAAGATGGAGATATATTTGGTCCACAATCCTATCAGCACAGGATTAAGCACCCGGATCTCTCCCGAATAACTTCTTGCGAACTTAGAACTGACAGGCGACCATCACTCAGCCTCTCAGTAATGGTGCGTCATTCGATGAAATTCAAGGCCTCTCTTGAGATATCAACCTCTTGCTCGGTGCTCTCCAAGACAGGTTCTTCATCGACGGACAGCACAGGACCACTCTGCAAACATAGACCTAGTCTGACTACCGGGCCTACTTAGTAGATCACAACCCCAGGCCAACGTGGTCCCGGAGCCAGGAACACATGAACACGCACCCCCCGCCATGAGGGCCACACATGGGGGGTGGTGGGACGACAGACCCAGGATAGACGACAACCCCGGACTAATGACGTCTGTCCCTTAAGTACTCCTCCCCAGCATGCACAGCGGGACGATCAACTCCCTCTGATTGGCTGCCGAAGGGGAACTCCCAAAACACCTTGAACTGACTGCTGCCACCCTCGGCCTGGGATGGTAACAGCACCCCAGACAACAATAGTGGTCACCATGGCTGGAACAGAGGACCAAATTTAGTGAAAAATAATACAGTCTGAATCAACTAACTCTCAGACTACGCTCTAAATTTAAAGAAGTGCCGGCTAGAAAGTAGCAGGCCCCTACACTAGTTTGCTTAGATTTCATGTTGATCTATTGGCTCTGAGTCCAGGACCAAGCATGAAGTTTGTAGAGTCAGGAGTCAGGATATTTGCTGTATACCAGGGGTGCCCAACCTTTTTAACCGCGAGAGCCACTTAAGTGACTTGGTTACTGGTCGCGGGGCACAATAAACAGAGCGGGTGGATGGCAGGTCCATGTCTGCTCTGCATATGCAGAGCGGACACAGCCCACTATACTCTTATTTTATTTTTTTGTGGATCGGATTGGAGGTAGGAAACAAGTCGGTTTACATCTGCCACTCCTTAGAGGTGAATGGAGGGTCCGATTGGGTCGGACTGACCATGTGAAAGGGGCCCAAGGCTTCTTTCACACTGATGCGCTGTGGTTTACCAACGCAGTGTACCTTTTGGCTTTCCTGCACTTTGCAATAGACTTCTATTATATTCTGCAGGTTTGGTGCATTTTCAGAAAGCTCAACAAACTCGCAGGTAATAACAGAAGTCTATGGCTCAGTGCAGGTAACCCGCAGGTGCGCTGCTCTGCCTCTGTGGGTCAGTTTGAAAGCAGCCTAGTAACCACTGCAGAGCAGATATGCCCACATATACACTGTGATTTTAGTAATAAACTGACCTTTTAATAACAGTATTCTACTGTAATCCATCCCAGAGCAGGAGGTCGCGGGGCCACATCAGAGGGCTCCGCGGGGCCACATGTGCCCCCCGGGCCATTGGTTGGGCACCCCTGCTGTATACTATTAGTCCAAAAGTTTTGTGTGCAACAAACCTAGTATACTGTCCAAGGTATTTGGACAATATTCCAAATTACTGAGTCCAACTGTTTCCAGTGAGGGGCACTGTTTATGCTACAACATACATGTAGACAACTGTGCACATCCAACCTTGTGGTAACAGTTTTGAAAAGGTCACTTTCTGTTCCAGAATGACCTCGGCACAAAGCCAACTCCATAAAGACATAGTTTGATCAGTTTGTTGTGGAAGAAATCTAGTGACCTGCAAAGAGCCCTGACCCCCGCTCTACTGAAAACCTTTGGGATTAATTGGAACACCATTTGTAAGCTGGTTCTTTTCATGCAAAATTAGTGTAGCGCCCTCCTAGTTAGGCTGCTAGGTAAATACAATTTTTGGCTCCCTCTGTAATCAGGGAGCAGATTGTTTGGTCTGGTCTTTTCAGGGTTTCACAGGCTGGGTTCTTGATTGCTTCTCCCTGCCTCTAGAAAAAGTTCAAATAAACGATCTGAATATTGATTAGGGCCTAGCCAATTTTTTAAATAACAAACATGTTATACTTACCTCCACTGTGCCGCTCGTTTTGCACAGAGTGGCCCCAAATGCCATCTTCTGGGGTCCCTTGGCGGCTGTCTCGGCTCCTCTCCTCCTCAGATAACCCCCTCTGGGAAGCACTTTCCCAAGGGTTTTACCTTGTGGGAGGGCTCCCGCATCCTGCTTTTGCATCCATAGACACGATTGCCGGACTCGGCCCTGCCCCCCACGTCATTGTATCTGATTGACAGCGGCGGGAGCCAAAGGTTGTGCTGCTATCAATCTATCCAATGAAAAGCCAAGAAAGACCGGGCCAAGATCGAGCACGTTCTCGACGTGGGACTTTGGAGGGCTCAGGTAAGTAAACCGGGGGGATGGGGGGCCTGTAATAGTCAGATGCTTTTTCACCTTAATGTATAGGATGCATTAAGGTGAAAAAACAGGAAAGTTTACATCCCCTTTAAGAAGGATTCACTCACCAGGAGGTGTCCAGAGGAAGCTGGAAGGTGGCAACTGTCTTGGTGATTTGTGAGTAATGACCCTGTACTAATTCCTAGTGACTGTGTGCTTTAGGGATATAAGTGCCAGACGTTGCTCTGACTGAGACTGCATTCATAGGGTCTCACCTACTGGGTCTAGAGGTGTAGTTGCAGCAGTCCTGTCTGTAGAAATGAAGGGAGTAATTAGCTGGATGCACAACGTCTAATGGGCAAGTCAGAGCCCTCTGAGTCAGTACTGATAATCCTTGGGAGTGCGAAAGTAACATTAGGGAGCTGAGTTCCAACACAGTGGTGCTCTCAAGGACAGGAGAGGGATATTAAAGGGAAGTGATGTGCAACTTGGTATCAGTGGTAGGAAGAGTGCCCCATAGTTTGTATCAGTAGGAGGAATAGTGCCCCATTGTTGGCATCAGTGGGAAGATATATGCCCAATCTTTGATGTCAGTGTGAGCCATAGTGCCTCGTATTAGTTGGAGAAAAAGTGTCCCAAGGGCTGGATAAAAGCAAGCAAAGGGCCGCTTCTGGCCCACGGGCCATAGTTTGGAGACCACTGACATAAAGGGAGGTGTTCCTGTAGAGTAGACCTTGCAAGTCTGACGGACTTTTTCCATCGGAAATTCCGACCGTGTGTATGCCCCATCGGAGAAATTCCATCAGCAATTCTGATGAATTCCATCAGAGATTACATAGAGAATATGTTTTCGTTTCCTCCAATGAAATTCCGTCGGAATTCCAATGTGAATTTGGTCAGACAAAGGTCCGATCGTGTGTACAGGGCACAATAGAATTTTGAAACTTAAAGCGGAGATTCACCCAAATAACATCTATATCAGACCAACCAATGTCCTCTGGGAGGTCGCCCAGATGATTGACGTTCTTTGAGAAAAAGTTCCCCCCTGGCGGATAAGGCCCCGCCCCCTGTATTGCGTAGGCGCGTCACGGGGTTTCCAAAAGAAGCCGAACATGCAGAGCCTGCGCACCGACTAGGAGCCGTGTAGAGATGACTGCGCAGGTGCCGTAAAGAGCTTCTTCATGTTCGGCTTCCTTCGGAAACGCCGTGACTCGTGACGTGCCTACGCAATACGGGGGGCGGGGCCTTATCCGCCAGGGGGAACTTTTTCTGAAAGGACGTCAATCATCTGGGCGACCTCCCAGAGGACATTCCTCCTCAGCATAGAAACGCCTACTCCCGTGGGGAGAAGTACCCAGAAACCAGATTTCAAATATAGATTATACGGTATGTACAGCGTAAAAAAAATGCGGACTGTACATGTTAGAAGTATAAAGAAGTTGGTCTGATATAGATGTTGTTTGGGTGAACCTCCGCTTTAAAGGGTCACTAAAGGATTTTTTTTTTTTTTTTAAATAACAAACATGTTATACTTACCTCCACTCTGCAGTTCGTTTTGCACAGAGTGCCCCCGATCCTCGTCTTCTGGGGTCCCTCGGCGGCTGTCTCTGGTCCTTCCCGCAATTAGTAACCGCAGTCATGCGAGAGCTCGCATGGTGGTCACTAATTGCGGGGCGCGCTCCCGTGATACAGCGAGCTGTATCACTCGGCCCCGCCCCTCGGCGCGCCGCATCACTGGATGTGATTGACCCAGAAGCGATTCAGTTCGCATGCGCCGCGCTTTATAAGTTTTTCATTCATTCATTGACAGCAGCGCCAGCCAATGGCTGCGCTGCTCTCAATCCATCCACTCTAGCCAATCAGCGGCCAGGCTGAGCGGCGAAGAGGATATCGGGACCTCTGCCGGGTTAGCCCCCCCCATATAAAAAAAATTTACTTTTTTTTATGCAGTTTGTTAGATCTTTGTTAGATCAGGTTAGATCAATCATTGTTTGCGTTAGATCACACACAGAAGAAGCAATATTAACAGTTATTTGCTGGGGGGGCTAACCCGTCATCAGCCCCCCCTTATCAAATTTTCTGGCCAAAAATCATTCAGGCTAATAGATATTCGTTAGATCCGGTAAGATCAAGTGTTTTTAACGTTAGATCTCATATAATTAGGGACTTATTAAGTGATTAATGAGGGGGGGCTGGCCCCCCCTTATCATTTTCTTTGGCCAAAAATCATTCAGGCTAATAGATATTCGTTAGATCCGGTAAGATCAAGTGTTTTTAACGTTAGATCTCATATAATTAGGGACTTATTAAGTGATTAATGAGGGGGGCTGGCCCCCGCCTTATAAATTTTTTTGGCCAAAAATCATTCCGGCTAATAGATATTCGTTAGATCCGGTAAGATCAAGTGTTTTTAACGTTAGATCTCACATAATTAGGGACTTATTAAGTGATTAATGAGGGGGGCTGGCCCCCCCTTATCAATTTTTTGGGCCAAAAATCATTCAGGCTAATAGATATTCGTTAGATCCGGTAAGATCAAGTGGTTTTAACGTTAGATCTCACATCGTTTCCGAGATATTCCACATACAAAAATAGATTTTAGGTGGTACATATGCATGGACATATGGACGGGTTGGCCCCCCTTATCAAATTTTCTGTCCGAAAATCATTCAGGCTAATAGATATTCGTTAGATCCGGTAAGATCAAGTGGTTTTAACGTTAGATCTCACATAATTAGAGACTTATTAAGTGATTAATGAGGGGGGGCTGGCCCCCCCTTATCAATTTTTTGGGCCAAAAATCATTTAGGCTAATAGATATTCGTTAGATCCGGTAAGATCAAGTGGTTTTAACGTTAGATCTCACATAATTTCTGAGATATTCCACATACAAATACAGATATTGGGTGTACATATGGACGGGCTGGCCCCCCTCTTATCAAAATTTTTGGCCAAAAATCATTCAGGCTAATAGATATTCGTTAGATCCGGCAAGATCAAGTGGTTTTAACGTTAGATCTCACATAATTTCCAAGATATTCCACATATGTTGGGGTGAAGATAAAACTGGGACTTTTCCAGAGACAGCTTCAACCCCCTCTTCAGGACCTTCTCCAGATGCTCTTCGTGCTCTTCCAGGGTCTTGCCGAAAACGATGATGTCGTCTAAGTACACCAACACCTCGATCAGTTTCATGTCACCCACAGTCTTCTCCATTAGCCTTTGGAAGGTGGCTGGGGCACCAAACAGGCCTTGATGCATACGGTAGAATTTAAAGATCCCCTCTGGGGTAATGAAAATGGTCTCCTCAGGGTGTATGGGAATTTGGTAATACCGACTCTTTAAATCTAGCATGCTGAACCATATCGCTCCTGACAGGCTCTGCAAGGCATCTTCTATCCTTGGGGTGGTATATTGGTCATGAATGGGCCTTTAGTTTAGCGTCCGGTAGTCAATACACAGCCTCAGTGACCCATTCTTCCTCCGTACCACCACTATTGGGGAAGCGTATGGACTCTGGGACTCTCGGACGATACCTGCCCTCTTCAACTCTGCCAGTTGTTCACGCAGATCCTCCAAGTCCCCTAAAGGAATACATCAAACTCTTTCTCTGAACAGCTAATTGCACTTGAAGAGATGGATCCAGTATTGGGCACTTTTTGCACACCCCACATCAAATTCACTCTTGGAGAATGCAGCCTGCCATCTCAGGAGCTGAGTCTTGGCCCTTTCTTTCCATTTAGGCAAAAGAGGAGTATTCTTTGGATAGAACTCTTCCACAGAGATCCCATCCTTTGCTCCCCCCACCAAATCAGACGGCAGGGCTGGGGTGTCCGAATTCACTTGTCCCAGCAACATCTGAGCCGGCATTTTCACTGGAGAGACTTCTTTGCAACCCTTTGGTTGAAACCACCTCGGAATTATCTCCACTCCCATGTTTTCTCTCTGTCTGTCCACTTCAAGGACAATGAAAGGGCCTGGTTGTTTCCAATGTAGCTTGACATATGTTAGTAAACAGGCCACTTTACCAGGCTGTAACACTTTCTCACACCGGTCCAAGCGCCAGATCTTTCCCACTCCTTTAGCTGGGGCCTTCTGTTCTTGTACCAGGCGCTGGTAGGCTTGTCTCAGCATGGGGTGCACACTTGTAGTTGAAGTGCTCGGCTCCAGACAAAGAGGTGTCAACAGCCTTATGAGAAGATCAGTATTGGTCCCTATGACAAGAGAACTCTTACTGGCCCCTGGTGGGCGAGGACAGACCACTGCCAGAGTGTCAAAAGTCTTGGCTTTCCCAGCCACGGAGGGATCGAAGGTCAGCTTGTCCAGTAGATAGGGGGAGTTCTGAGTCACAATGCTCCATATCTCCAGCTCTTATAACATCTGCAATGGCAGGTGCTTGAGGTGCCTGTCATAGATGTCTCTGTAGAGAAGGGTCACTTAAAGAGGAAGTAAACCCTGATGGGTTTTACTTCCTCTTTTGCTACATGAACAGCCTGCAAATGTAAAGCATATCAGCCCAATATGTGACACTTACTTGCAAAAGAATCCAGCGATGTCCCCACTGCAGGAAGCGTCCATCTTCTGTCTCCTCTTACTTCCGGGCTGCGGACTCTGGCGCTGTGATTCGCCGGAGCTGCATGATGTCACTCCCATGCATGCGCAC
The DNA here is from genome assembly GCF_905171775.1 of Rana temporaria. Taxonomy (NCBI): domain Eukaryota; kingdom Metazoa; phylum Chordata; class Amphibia; order Anura; family Ranidae; genus Rana; species Rana temporaria. The sequence continues at coordinate 19,569,144 of NC_053490.1, read as the reverse complement.
GAGAGATGCAATTCACAGCACAGGCTAGGGAAGAAACGGCACTTAAGTCCTGTACACATGGAAAACATTGTTTTTCCTAAAGAGATTCCTGGCAAGAATCTCTTGCCGGCCGAGTGTACAGACATCATTCAAAAGAACCGCCGTTCTTTTGAATGGCACGAACGCGGTGACGTCATCGACTATGACGAGCATGCGCTCGTCATCGTCACATTGGATGCCGTCGCCACCATCTTGCTTCACCCTGCCTATGCCTTGGAAGCTAACACGCATGCGTCAAAGTCATTTCGAGCATGGGCGGGTTTCCATGGAGAGGCAAGTATACACACGCTCGGGTTTCTGGGCAGGAAAACACTGCAGAGAATCTCACAACGAGAGAGCAGGTTCTCTATTTTTCTCGTCTAGATTCTGGGCAGTTTTCTTGACGAGAAACCTCTAAGCCTCGTACACACGCTCGGTTTACTCGGCAAAAAAGCTCTGCCAGCAGTTTTCTTGCTGATTCTTGCTGAGAAAACCGTGCGTGTGTACGAGGCTTAAGTTTTTAGTTTCTTCCCCACGCATGCACCGTTAACATTTGCGGCGGACTACAAGTGAAATAACTCCTAAACGGCACACGTTTAGGAGATATTTCCACTACCTATAGGTAAGCCTTATTCTAGCCGAATATCTATTAGCCTGAATGATTTTTGCCCAGAAAATTTGATAAGGGGGGGGCCAACCCGTCCATATGTCCATCTATATGTACCACCTAAAATCTATTTTTTTATGAGGAATATCTCTGAAATGATGTGAGATCTAACGTTAAAACCACTTGATCTTACCGGATCTAACGAATATCTATTAGCCTAAATTATTTTCGGACAGAAAATTTGATAAGGGGGGGCCAACCCGTCCATATGTCCATGCATATGTACCACCTAAAATCTATTTTTTTATGTGGAATATCTCGGAAACGATGTGAGATCTAACGTTAAAACCACTTGATCTTACCGGATCTAACGAATATCTATTAGCCTGAATGATTTTTGGCCCAAAAAATTGATGAGGGGGGGCCAGCCCCCCCTCATTAATCACTTAATAAGTCTCTAATTATGTGAGATCTAACGTTAAAACCACTTGATCTTACCGGATCTAACGAATATCTATTAGCCTGAATGATTTTTGGCCAGAAAATTTAATGACGGGTTAGCCCCCCCAGCAAATAACTGTTAATATTGCTTCTTCTGTGTGTGATATAACGCAAACAATGATTGATCTAACCTGATCTAACAAAGATCTAACAAACTGCATAAAAAAAAGTCAATTTTTTTTATATGGGGGGGCTAACCCGGCAGAGGTGATATCGGGACCGCTCCGGACTTTCGAGGGGTCAGGTAAGTATAACGGGGGCTCGGGGGGGGGGGGGGGGGCGGCAGCATCAGATGTTTTTTCACCTTAATGCATAGATTTAGAGCAGGGGTCTTCAAACTACGGCCCTCCAGTTGTTCAGGAACTACAATTCCCATCATGCCTAGTCATGTCTGTGAATGTCAGAGTTTAACAATGCCTCATGGGATGTATAGTTCCGCAACAGCTGGAGGGCCGTAGTTTGAGGATCTCTGATTTAGAGTATCATTCGAAAGTAGTTCAAAATCTTGTTTGCTTTCAACATTTGACTTTGGAACGAATGGACTTTACTGAACGAAAACTGCATAAGCTGTTAGATATTTATTTGAAAAAAAGTGTTCCATTCCATTTCTAATTTTCCCGCACTGCCCGTCAAAAACAAGTGTCAATTTGAACTCAATTTCAATTAGAAAATCTACTAGTGTGTGGCCAGCCTAACCCTTCTCTTTTGGACAAATTATTATTATTTTTTTTATATTTATTTATATATTTTTAATTTTATAGGGATAAATGTTATCACATAAAAAAAAAAAATCAATAATGGAAATGCCACGCCATAGAATAAATAAATCATTTTTATGGTACCCTTCCTACACAATTATGATCCAGTTTTTAGTTATACTTCGTTTTGTCTTTTGTTCCCAATGGCAATAATTAGGCAAGAGGCAAGTCTTTGCTTGTTTCCTCTGTAGAAACAGATGACTTTTGCTAATTTGTACTCCATTTGGGGAGCTATTACTACTAACTGATGGCCCCATGGAATCCGGCTTGTTTTTATCATTATATAATGAACTGGTTAACTATCCTGTCATGTATGATTACCGTCCGTGATATTTGCAGGGGCCTACTGGGGCCATGAGAGGCTATAAAAAGAATTCTCAGGTTCCCCTAAACGAAGGTGACCAGATTTTTTAAATGAAATCCGGGGACATATTTTTTTTTTTTACTAGTAATTGCGGCAATCAGTGACTCATAGCAGGACAGCGATATAGCGGTGGACAAATTGGACACTAAGGGGGTTATTTACTAAAGACAAATCCACTTTGCACTACAAGTGCAAACTACAAGTGCAAAGTGCATTTGAAATTGCACTGAAGTAGCTGGATTCAGGTAGGGCGGCTCACTTTTGAGGCGGCGTAGCGTATCGCATATACGCTACGCCGCCGTAAGTCAGAGAGGCAAGTGCTGTATTCACAAAGCACTTGCCTCCTGAGTTACGACGGCGTAGCGTAAATGGTCCGGCGTAAGCGCGCCTAATTCAAATGAGGATGAGGGGGGCGTGTTTTATGTAAATTACTCGTGACCCGACGTGATTGACGTTTTTTACGAACGGCTCATGCGCCGTCCGTGGACATATCCCAGTGTGCGTTGCTCCAAATTACGCCATTCCGACGTGAATGTAAATTATGTCCAGCCCGATTCGCGTACGACTTACGCAAACGACGTAAAAAGATATATTCTGAATCGGCTACAAAGGCTATGAATGTATTTTTCAGTAGCACATGGAGCTCATTGCCCTGAAGAGATTATCCATCCCAAATCACCTTTCCAGATAGCTTACTCAGTCACAACTCACATGAAAGAAGATCTGGCGATGTTTATTCGTCGTATGATCCGTAGAATGCAAGTTACAACAGGTAAAAGAACGATTCTTACATGCAGGTAGAAGAAACATACAGGTCACATGAAGTACAGCATTGAAATGACTGATACAGAAAAGAGGGGGAGGAGACTGAGCAGCATGCAAACTAAGGAATGCCACAAGAGTCAAACTAGATAGGGATTAAAGAGACAGTACATAATAAAAATAATATCATGTAACATGACACTCCCCGCCTGAAATCTTTAGATTTCAAAGTCTATTACATATATAAAGATAAGTCCAACTTGAACCTGTAGGGGAAGAAACGTTAAAGGTAAAACTGGTGTGTAAACCATAGATACGAGATACCCGCAAACACAAGAAGGTACGCAGTAAATGAACAATGAAACATGACGTCCAAAAAACAGATGGCTTGAGTCCTGCAGTCTATCGTTTATAATCGTGGGACTTCAACAGTAGCACAGTCAATAGTGATATTGATATTCTCCCCGCCATAGCGGGTATAGCCGGTACTCCTGCCTAAGTCACTCATTATGACTTCAGCTATTTCCACTGCTAGCACAGCTGCACAAAGTTCAAGTCTGGGTATGGTATGTGCGGGTTTTGGTGTTAGCTTTGTCTTGCCTAGAACAAAGTTGCAGTGTATGTCTCCATTAACTCCTGAGGTCTTCAAATAGGCCACTGCAGCTATAGCTTCAACTGATGCATCAGAGAAAATATGGATTTCCCTCTGGACAGCGGCTGAGATGGAGACTGGGGCATAGCAACGTGGAATTTGGAGCTGTTCTAAGGTCTTCAGAGAACCTCTCCATTTCTCCCATCTTTGTTGTTTCTCAATAGGTAACGGAGTGTCCCAATCTATGTTATCAGTAGTAAGCTGTCTTAATAACATCTTACCTTGGATGGTGACTGGGGCTATAAATCCCAGTGGGTCGTAGATGCTGTTCACTACGGACAAGACTCCTCTCTTGGTGAAGGGTTTGTCACAGGTTGACACCTGGAAGGTGAATGTGTCTGCCTTGATGTTCCACAGCAGACCTAGACTTCTCTGTATAGGGGGTGTGTCTGACCCAAGGTCAAGGTCTTTCACACTGGCAGCATAGTCCTCAGGGTGAAATGCATTCATTAGCTCTTGGCTGTTAGATATAATTTTGTGAAGTCTCAAGTTTGCTACAGCTAGCATCTCCTTTGTTCTGGTAAGAAGATTAATTGCTTCTTTAGCAGTAGGAAAGGATTTGAGCCCGTCATCTACGTAAAAGTTCCTTTCAACAAATTGACGAGCATCGGATCCATACTCAGCTTCTCCAAGCTGAGCTGTCTTTTTTAGTCCATAGATTGCTACAGCTGGGGAAGGGCTGTTCCCAAAGACATGTACCCTCATTCGGTAATCAATTACCTCTTTGTTGATGTCGTTGTCCTTGTGCCATAGAAACCTGAGGTAATTCCTGTTATCTTCCTTGACGATGAAGCAGTGGAACATTTGTTGAATGTCGGCCATCACCGCTACAGGTTCTTGACGAAAGCGAATTAGGACTCCAATGAGGTTGTTGTTCAAGTTGGGCCCTGTGAGGAGCATGTCGTTAAGTGAGAAGCCTTCATGTTGGGCACTGGAGTCAAAGACAACTCTGATTTGGTCTGGCTTTCGTGGGTGATACACACCGAAGGAAGGGAGGTACCAGCATTCTTCTCCTTCTTTCAATGGGGGTGCGGGTTCGGCATGACCCCTGTCAAAGATATTCTGTATGAAGTCCACAAAATGTCTTTCCATCTCTGGCTTCCTGCTTAAGGTACGCTTTAAGGAGGAGAATCTTTTGACTGCTTGATGTAGATTGTTTGGTAGCTTCTCTCTCGGGAGGCGAAAGGGTAGGGGTGCTACCCAGCTATTGGAATCTTCCTGAAAGAACTCATTGTCCATTACTTTAAGGAATTCTTTGTCTTCTGCCGAAGGAGCCAACTTGTCGTCTTCACTGCTTACGTTGAAAACTGTAGAACCAAAGCTGTCATCGTAGGTGCGGGAAAGGTTTGCGTTGCAATGTCGCAACTTGCAGCTAGTTACCTTCTCCTTTACCCAGTAGTGATGTGGGCATGGCTCAAAGTGAGTATTACGACCATTTGGCAATACATTTGTCTTGAATGAAGAAATGTTAGTAGGCCTTTTCATTTTGCCTATACAGACGTTGCCTATGATGACCCAGCCTAAGTCCAGGTACTGGGCGAATGGGGCCTCTGGAGGTCCGCTGACCTGCCTGTGTACCTTGTGGATCCTTAGAATATCTCTTCCCAGCAGAAGAAGGATTTTAGCATCTTTGTCAAGTGGTGGGATTTCACTGGCTATTGACCTTAGATGAGGGTGGTAGAAGGCAACTTCTGGTGTAGGTATTTCTTCTTTGTTGGCTGGTATCTGGTTACACTCTACAAGTGTAGGTAAGGGTAATTGTAGGTTATTTTCTAGGGAGGACACAATAAATCCATGAGCCCTTCTTCCAAAAACCTCTGTAGTTCCACTACAAGTGCCTAATGTGTAAGGGTGAACCTCTCCTTTTGTGCAAAATAGATCGAACAGTTCGGATCGTGCAAGCGATCGATTGCTTTGATCGTCTAAGATAGCATACACCCTTAAAGTCTTTTCTGGCTGATCCTTGTGATGAATATTCACTAGGCATATTTTAGCGCAAGATTTGTCACAGTGGTCTTCCCCACAGACTTCAGTGCACGAAGAAAATACCATGGTGGAATTAGATACGTGATCTGTACTCTTCCCGCTGTGGTTCTGCCCAGGAGGAAGGTCTGCATGTTGTGAAGGATTGGACTCAAGGGGATGGAGTGCTTGCACGTGGTCCTCGGAACCGCACTCTATGCACTTGATAGGAGTTTTACATTCCTTGGCAAAGTGATCGGTGGAAGCACAGCATCTATAACATACCCCAAAAGTCTTTAGGAGTTCCTTTCGTTCTTGTAGGGGCTTCTTTCTGAAACCGATACATTTTTTGAGGGGATGAGGCTTCTTGTGGATGGGACATAATCGGTTTGGGTTTTCGATCTTGCCGCTCTTGTTTGGGGCGGGAGTGGGAATAATGTCTGTCTTCCTAACAGACACGGGACCTCTGCGGTTCCTGTAGCTAGTATGTAGGTTGTCACCTTTAGGTGAGGGAGTATTGAACTCGCTGAATGCAAAACTAGGATCGTTCTTGGTGTCAGCAATGTTCCTGACGAAGTTGCAGAAGTAGGAGAACGGGGGAAAGGAAACCTTGTTTTCCCGTTTGTATGATGACCCAACTTGGATCCACTTTTCTTGTAGGCCATGCGGAAGCTTGCAAACGATAGGGTTAACTCCTCGAGCAGTGTCCAGGTAACTGAGGCCAGGTAGCTTAGGGTCAGTTTTGGCAAGCTGGACTTCGAGAAGAAGGTCGCTGAGTCTCTGGAACTCTATATTGTCCTTACCAGATATCCTTGGGAAATTTTCCAATCGTTTGAGCAATGCATTCTCTATGGCTTCAGGACTACCGTAAGTCTGTTCTAGACGCTCCCATGCTGCGGTGAGACCTGCAGTTGGATTGTCGATGTAAACTGACCTGAGGCTCTTGACACGTTCTGTTGACTGTGGGCCAAGCAACCCGATCAGCAGATCCAGCTCACGATCGGCAGTAAAACCGATACCGCCTAATGTAGTTTTGAAAGCGGCTTTCCAGCTTCTATAATTTTCAGGATGGTCGTCGAAGTTTACTAGGCCTGACTTGGCGAGCTCATGTCGAAGTAAGTACTTTACTACCTCTGTTGCCTCTGACTTTACATAGGAGGTTGCTGGTTGATTGTTGTGGATAGCATTGTTTATGGTATCGTTGCAAAGAGACGTGGGAAGATATGGTGCAGCAAGGGCATTCAGCTGAATTGTTGGGTGAAGGTCTGGAACAGTACTGTTAGCAGGAGGCTGGCGACTTGCTTGCGGATTAGTGTGCCGTTTTGTGACATATGCGGGATCAGCATGACAGTCGGGAGCTGCACTGGGGTGGGTTTGCATGTAGGAAGTGGCTGGAACAGCTTTTACCTGATGATGTGGTGAAGTCCTTGCGTTGCCGTGAAACGTGGAGGTAATTGAGTGTTCACTGCTGTGGTTTAGAACATAGTTCTTAGTGCGTTCAAAAGGATCTTCTACATCTGCCTTGACGCTGACCCTTTCGCTAGCATCTTCATCTGCACCGATAGCTTGTTCCAAAACCTTTAGTTTTGCTGCAGCTGCCTCGTAGTTGCTCTGTTCCTTTAAAGCTTCAATTGCTGCCCTTTGACGTGCCGTTTGAGCTTCTATTGCTGCCTTTTGATGCGCTGCCTCGGTTTCCATTACTGCCTTTTGATGCGCTGCCTCGGTTTCCATTTCTGCTCTCTTTTTGCATATGCGGCCCGTACCTTGATAGCCTCTGCTTCGGCGCGGGCATTTATTAGCTGTTCACTAAGCGTTGAGTGCCTTGAACTTCGGGATCTAGAGGAACCTTTAGAACGTCTGGTGGATACAGATTTGTGAGATACAGTGTCCCGTGGCAGCATTAATTTTGCTTCTGCCTTTGCTTTAGTTCGCTGGATAAAGCTTTCTCTTTCCTCATTAAGAAGCTGGGCATTGTTTAGTTGCTCTAAGGACTCCTCAGTGTTGATGCTTTGCAGAATAGTTTTATATTTCTTGCTTGTAGTCTGGTACAGTTCGTATGAGGCAGAGAGATGCTTTATGGCGCCCTCTAGTTGCAGTACCTCATGGCTGGGACATGAAATCACATCAATGTGGGTGAGGATTTTATCCCAAATCTGCTTCAAACTGGTTGCTAGTTCAGTTCTCATGGATTCATAGTTCTCTTTAACCTTCCAAGTGGGTTTCACAGAGCGTTTGGTCAATGCAGTGAACTCTGGGTCCTCATCCTGGCTTTCTCTGTGTGGTGCATGCTGTGGTGTTTCATCACACACTGAGCCCTTTCCACTCATGATGGCCTGCAGTACACAGGCTTGACTGTAGCAGTGAAGAGTGTCTGTATACTGTGAGGAGCTGTAACAAGCTGTGCTGGGGTTGTATGCAGAATTCTCATGCAATACACACAGTTACACTTCACTATGATCTGTTCTGTGACGCAGTTATCTCTGTGCAGGCTGCTGGATACGTTCTTTTACTATTCTGAATCGGCTACAAAGGCTATGAATGTATTTTTCAGTAGCACATGGAGCTCATTGCCCTGAAGAGATTATCCATCCCAAATCACCTTTCCAGATAGCTTACTCAGTCACAACTCACATGAAAGAAGATCTGGCGATGTTTATTCGTCGTATGATCCGTAGAATGCAAGTTACAACAGGTAAAAGAACGATTCTTCCATGCAGGTAGAAGAAACATACAGGTCACATGAAGTACAGCATTGAAATGACTGATACAGAAAAGAGGGGGAGGAGACTGAGCAGCATGCAAACTAAGGAATGCCACAAGAGTCAAACTAGATAGGGATTAAAGAGACAGTACATAATAAAAATAATATCATGTAACATGACAAGATAGGCCTGTTCCGACGTCCATACCTTGCATGGGCTGCGCCACCTAGGGAGCAGCTTTATCTTTACGCCGGCGTATCTCTAACGTAAACGGCGTAACTAATTGCGACGGGCGCACATACGTTTCTGAATCGGCATATCTAGTCATTTGCATATTCTACTCCGAACTCAATGAAAGCGCCACCTAGCGGCCAGCGTAAATATGCACCCTAAGATACGACGGCGTAGGAGACTTACGCCGCTCGTATCTGAGCCTAATTTAAGAGTATCTGGTTTCCAGAATACGCTTAAATTTGCGATTGCGTAGATTCAGAGTTACAACGGCGTATCTACTAATACGCCGGCGTAAACCTATCTGAATCCACCTAAAAGTGCACAAGGAAGTGCAGTTGCTGTAAATGCATTGCAGGAACACAGGATCAATGTCTTCCATACTGACAGAGCGGCGAACTGCCGTGTTTACATAGGCAGACCACCGTTCTGCCATTGTACATAAAGATCAGCGGGTACCAGTGGACATTGAGTCTGCTGGACCCGCTGATTGGCTCCGATACCCAGAAATTTGGTGGTCAAAGATCAGGCCACTTTTTGCGAATCAGCACTGCGACGCTTTGGTGTCTCCCAAACAAAATTGGCGTCCTTTTTTTCCCCACAAATAGAGCTTTATTTTGGTGGTATTTGATCACCTCTGCGATTTTTATTTTTTGCGCTATAAATAAAAAAAGACCGACAAATTTGAAAGAAATGCAATATTTTTTACTTTTTGCTATAATAAATATCCCTAAAAAATATATATATATAAAAAAAAAATGTTTCCACAGTTTAGGCCGATACGTATTCTTCTACATATTTTTGGTAAAATCGCAATAAGCGTTTATTGATTGGTTTGCGCAAAAGTTATAGCTTCTATGTTTTATGGCATTTTTATTAATAATTATTTTTTACTAGTAATAGCGGCGATCAGCGATTTTTTTATCAGGACTGCGACATTATGGCGGACACATCGGACACTTTTGACACAATTTTGGAACCATTGTAATTTTTACAGAGATCAGTGCTATAAAAATGCACTGATTACTGTAAAAATAACACTGGCAGTGAAGGGGTTAACCACTAGGTGGCGCTGCAGGGCTTAAGTGTTCCCTAGGAAGTGATTCTTACTGTTAGGGGGCGTGGCTACACGTGACATGTCACTGATGACCGGTGCCGATCACAGGGAATGGTCATCAGTGACAGTGTCACTAGGCAGAATACGGGAATGCCTTGTTTACAAAGGCATTCCCAAGTTCTGCCCTTGCCGACCACAATCGCGGGCCTCCCGGGAACATCGAGTTCCCAAGACCCGCGGCCCCACTCACAAGGCACGCGGCGGGGGCCCCCGGTGGCGCGCGCGCCTGCTGGGCGGCAGATTTAAAGGGACGTACCTGTATGCCAATCTGCCTGCCCATGCCATTCTGTCGACATAAATAGTCATATGGCAAGCGGATAAGTAGCAGTAAATCTACTATGGGGCAGTCGACAACTGGTTAAGATCATCAGCATTATAATAACTCACAGGCAGGGGGCACTCTATCATGGCTCTGGCTGGCTCTGTCACAGCGTGTCACATAACATGGCTGCTGGGTGCCGACACTTATGACCAATAAGTTAACAAAATCAACACACAGCAGCCATATTTTGTGACAGAGCCAGCCAGAGCCATGATAGAGTGCCTGCTGCCTGTGAGTTCTGATACCATCCAGTATGCCGGGTCGTCTTAATAGCATCATGGGCCCCTGGGCAAAGTAATGCTCTGGGGCCCCTACAATGATGACAGTGCCGGTAAACAGCCATCAAGTAGGTAGGAGGCAGACTGCCTCCCCTGTGCATCCATCACTCTCAATTCCTGCACCTCCACACCTCAGATCTCCCCAATTCCTTCACCTCCACACCTCAGATCACCCCAATTCCTTCACCTCCACACCTCAGATCTCCCCAATTCCTTCACCTCCACACCTCAGATCTCCCCAATTCCTTCACCTTCACACCTCAGATCTCCCCAATTCCTGCACCTTCACCCCTCAGATCACCCCAATTCCTGCACCTTCACCCCTCAGATCTCCCCAATTCCTGCACCTTCACACCTCAGATCTCCCCAATTCCTGCACCTTCACACCTCAGATCACCCCAATTCCTGCACCTTCACCCCTCAGATCACCCCAATTCCTGCACCTCCACCCCTCAGATCTCCCCAATTCCTGCACCTTTACCCCTCAGATCACCCCAATTCCTGCACCTTCACCCCTCAGATCACCCCAATTCCTGCACCTCCACCCCTCAGATCTCCCCAATTCCTGTACCTTCACACCTCAGATCACCCCAATTCCTGCACCTCCGCCCCTCAGATCACCCCAATTCCTGCACCTCCACACCTCAGATCTCCCCAATTCCTGCACCTTTACCCCTCAGATCACCCCAATTCCTGCACCTTCACCCCTCAGATCACCCCAATTCCTGCACCTCCACCCCTCAGATCTCCCCAATTCCTGCACCTTCACACCTCAGATCTCCCCAATTCCTGTACCTTCACACCTCAGATCACCCCAATTCCTGCACCTCCACCCCTCAGATCTCCCCAATTCCTGCACCTTTACCCCTCAGATCACCCCAATTCCTGCACCTTCACCCCTCAGATCACCCCAATTCCTGCACCTTCACCCCTCAGATCTCCCCAATTCCTGCACCTTCACACCTCAGATCACCCCAATTCCTGCACCTTCACCCCTCAGATCTCCCCAATTCCTGTACCTTCACACCTCAGATCACCCCAATTCCTGCACCTCCACCCCTCAGATCTCCCCAATTCCTGCACCTTTACCCCTCAGATCACCCCAATTCCTGCACCTTCACCCCTCAGATCACCCCAATTCCTGCACCTTCACCCCTCAGATCACCCCAATTCCTGCAAATCCACACCTCAGATCAGCCCAATTCCTGCACCTTCACCCCTCAGATCACCCCAATTCCTGCACCTTCACACCTCAGATCAGCCCAATTCCTGCACCTTCACCCCTCAGATCTCCCCAATTCCTGCACCTTCACCCCTCAGATCTCCCCAATTCCTGCACCTTCACACCTCAGATCACCCCAATTCCTGCACCTTCACCCCTCAGATCACCCCAATTCCTGCACCTCCACCCCTCAGATCACCCCAATTCCTGCACCTCCACCCCTCAGATCACCCCAATTCTTGCACCTTCACCCCTCAGATCTCCCCAATTCCTGCACCTCCACCCCTCAGATCACCCCAATTCCTGCACCTTCACCCCTCAGATCACCCCAATTCCTGCACCTTCACACCTCAGATCTCCCCAATTCCTGCACCTCCACCCCTCAGATCACCCCAATTCCTGCACCTCCACCCCTCAGATCACCCCAATTCTTGCACCTTCACACCTCAGATCTCCCCAATTCCTGCACCTTCACCCCTCACATCTCTCCAATTCCACCTTCACACCTCAGATCACCCCAATTCCTGCACTGGATGAGAAGCAACCACACACATGAATGGTCTCAGGATGCTTTACTGTTGGCATGACACAGGACTGATGGTAGCGCTCACCTTTTCTTCTCCGCACAATTTTTTTTACCGGATGCCCCAAACAATCAGAAAGAGGCTTCATCGGACAATATGACTTTTCCCCAGTCCTCAGCAGTCCATTCACCATATTTTCTGCAGAAGATCAATCTGTCCCTGATGTTCTTCTTAGAGAGAAGTGGCTTCTTTGCTGCCCTTCTTGACACCAGGCCTTCTTCCAAAAGTCTTCGCCTCACTGTGCGTGCAGATGCGCTCACACCTGCCTGCTGCCATTCCTGAGCAAGCTCTGCACTGTTGGCACTCCGATCCCGCAGCTGAATCCTCTTTAGGAGACGGTCCTGGCGCTTGCTGGACTTTCTTGGGCACCCTGAAGCCTTCTTCACAAATGCAGTGGCGTGGAAAAGTGATGGATCAAGGAAAACAGTCTAAGATTTTTCATAATCACAAGAGTGGGGGGAGGACAATGTGGCCCTCCAGATACCCTGGCAGGGGCTGACTGGCATCTTTTGGCCCAGAGGCCCATGGTGGAGCAACTTTGCCCCACTCTCCCTCTTCCCTGCCTCCTCCCAACTCCCACTTCTGTCATCCATGTTAATTTACTTTTTCTTAGTCAGAGACATTTTTGCACACATGTTTAAAAAATCATTTTAGGCCTGAAGATTACACAAAACCCCCAAACATTATATAATTCCTGAAAGCAGACACCCTAGACAATAAAATAGCAATCGTTTTTTATGTGACACAATATTACCACAAAGGTCTAGGAAACGTAAAATTTCTGTAAAGAAAAAAAACACACTAAAGTGAAATTTAGAGCAAGCAAACGCATTAAGATTACCCAAATTTGAAATGGCGGCAAAATTCAATGCCCTATATTTTCTATAGGCAAAGCTTCAAAATCCCCCTATAGGTATCAGCTTAGTGTTACGGAGGAGGTCTTGTGTTGCTCTCATTACGGCGTGCATGGAAATACGTAACGTGCATCGCAATCAACGCTTTCACGTGTAGGCTCCCCTGAGGCATGCGTTTATATGTGGGGTTTATGTACTGGGGCGTAACTTTTTTCCTTATGTTATTTTTTTCATCACGTAGGGGACAAAAAATCTATTTGGAATATGCAGCATGGAGGAGGTTAATGTATTGCTATTGGTCACTGATGCATTTGTGACCAGTGGCAAATAATTAACCCCTTTATGCTGCATTAGTGGCAGTGGCACCAGTGTCAGTACTAATTAACTCCTTTATGCGGCAGCATGAAGGGGTTAATTAACACTGACACCACTGCTGCTAATGCAGCACAAAGAGGTTAATTAACTGCCACTGGTCACAAATGCATCAGTGACCAATAGCAATACATTAACCCCCTCCATGCTGCATATAACAAATATCATTGTAGATTAATTAACCCCTACCCCAATTTTTTTATTTTTTTAATAAACTACTTCAGTGCAGCCTCTCACTCACCCCCTGTATTGGACGCTCCCGGCAGGTCGCAACAGCACTCCTCCTCTTCTATCCCAGCCTATGAATGACGTCATGATAGGCAGGAACTAGGAAGCTCCTGTCGTGCGGCGGTCCCTGACAGGGAGAGCATTATGGTACACTTGCCGGCAGGGGCGGACTGACAACACCCAGGGCCCCCAGACCAAATAAAGCAAGGGCCCCCTGTCAGGCCCCACCCATGGCCCACCCCAGCCCTGTCCATGACCCGCCCCTGGCCTCGCCCCCACATTTCGTACAAAGTACAACAGAGAGTCTGTTAGAAAGCGTCTCCTCCAGGCTCCATTAGAGACTACAAAGTATAATGGAACCTAGAGGGGGCCTCTTTCTAACAGAGTGTACAGTGATCACCTTCATTCACTGGTCCTCATGGAACCCCCTTCTTGTACCATGACTCTCACCCCTGTACATTACACACTCCTGACCCCTGCACGCTGTACATTATGTTATGTACATTATCATGTAAGCATTAGAGTCCGCACAGAGCCCCCCTTACATCAGAGTCCGCACAGAGCCTCCCCTTACATCAGAGTCCGCACAAAGCCTCCCCTTACATCAGAGTCCGCACAGAGCCTCCCCTTACATCAGAGTCCGCACAGAGCCTCCCCTTACATCAGAGTCCGCACAGAGCCCCCCTTACATCAGAGTCTGCACAGAGCCTCCCCTTACATCAGAGTCCGCAGGCTGTCTGATGCTTTTTTGGGTTCACTGTCCAGTGCCCACACATGCCCGGGGAGTGTGGGCAGGGCAGACTTAGAAGGAGGAGGAGCAGATGAGCTCTATCTCTCCTCGTGTCTGTGCAGAGAGAGAAGAGGATGTCAGCGCTGGTGTGCGCTGAGGCTGAGCTATGTGTGAGATGAGACATAGCTCAGCTCTGCAGCCATCTTCCTAGGGGCTGACACAGGCATGGCTGCACAGTGGGAGGTGAGCAGCGGCCGTGACCTGTGTTAACAGAGCTCCAGCAGGCATATTCCTGCTCTGCAAAAACAGCATTTGGTAGTGGCATCCGGTGGCTGTTCATAGTGTCACCAGCCCGGGGGGAGATTGCCACCCTGCCCCCCCTGCCAGCCCTCCCCTGAGTGGGAGGAATAGTGCCCCATCTTTGGTATCAGTGGCAGAAAAAGTACCCCATCATTGGTGTTAGGGGAGGAAGAGTGCCCCTTTGATGCTATCAGTGGGAGGAAGAGTGCTCTTTCGGTGGTGTTAGTGGGAGGAAGAGTGCCCCATTATTGATGTTAGTTGGAGGAAGAGTGCCCCATTGTGTGTATCAGTGGAAGGAATAGTGCTGCATTGTTGGTGTCAGTGGGGGGAATTATGTCCAATCGGTGTCAGTGGGGGGAATTATGTCCAATTGTTGGTGTCAGTGGGGGGAATAATGTCCAATCGTTGGTGTCAGTGGGGGGAATAATGTCCAATCGTTGGTGTCAGTGGGGGGAATAATGCCCAATCGTTGGTGTCAGTGTGGGGAATAATGCCCAATCGTTGGTGTCAGTGGGGGGAATAATGCCCAATCGTTGGTGTCAATGGGGGGAATTATGTCCAATCGTTGGTGTCAGTGGGGGGAATAATGCCCAATCGTTGGTGTCAGTGGGGGGAATTATGTCCAATTGTTGGTGTCAGTGGGGGGAATTATGTCCAATCGCTGGTGTCAGTGGGGGGAATTATGTCCAATCATTGGTGTCAGTGTGAGCAATAGCGCCTCATATTAGTTGGAGAAATAGTGTCTCAAGGGCTAGATAAAGGCAAGCAAAGGGCCGCAATTTGGAGACCACTGACATAGAGGGAGGTGTTTCTGGTTCTGATAGGAATGCAGCACAGGCAGAGTGCACAGGAATTATCAGCGGACAAGATTTCTGACAGGATCAACAGGAAGTTTTTGTCACTTATTAATCAGATATAACAAAATGCTTTCAATTGTATTTTTAACAGATAAAAGGGAGCATTTATAAAAAGTCAATTATTAGAATTTACATACTTTAATCCTTACCCTCAATCTAGCCCATAAATGTTACTGCCAACGTCAACCATTAACCGCCAAAACGAACGCTGGGTATACACTAATGCCTCGTACACACAACCGTTTTTCTCAGCAGAAAAAAAAAACGAAGTTTTTCCAGATGGGATTCCTCTCAAGCCTGCCTTGCATACACACGTTCAGGCCAAATACCGTCCGTCCAAAGCGCGGTGACGTACACCACGTACGGCGGGACTATAAAGGGGAAGTTCCATTCGGATGGCGCCACCCTTGGGGCTGCTTTTGCTAAATTTCGTGTTAGTAAAAGTTTGGTGAGAGACGATTCGCGCTTTTCAGTCTTCATGCTTTTCAGTCTGTTACAGCGTGACGAATATGCTATCTCCATTTCGAACGCTAGTTTTACCAGAACGAGCGCTCCCGTCTCATACTTGATTCTGAGCATGTGCGTTTTTTTTTCCCTCAGAAAAGCATACACACGACCGGTTTTCCTGAGAAAATCTACTAGTGTATGGCCAGCTTCACTCTACCTCTTATTCCATTTTTTAATACGTATTTATATTTTTTTATTTAACCACTTAAGGACCCTATACCGACGATATACGTCGGCAGAATGGCACGGCTGGGCACAAGCATGTACCTGTACGTGTCTCTTTAAGGCCCAGCCGTGGGGGCCGCGACCCGGTCCGAAGCACCGTGACCGCGCCTGCGGGACCCGCGGACTCGATCGCCGCCGGTGTCCCGCGATCATTCACCGGAGCTGAAGAATGGGGAGAGGTGAGTGTAAACACATCTTCCCCGTTCTTCATTGTGGCAGTGCCAGTGATCGTCTGTTCCCCGATATAGGGAAAGACGATCAATGACATCACACGTCCAGCCCCGCCCCCCTACAGTTAGAAACACATTTGAGGCCACACCTAACCCTTACAGTGCCCCCTAGTGGTTAACTCCTAAACTGCAATTGTCATTTTCACAGTAATCAGTGCATTTTTATAGCACTTTTTGCTGTGAAAATGACAATGGTCCCAAAAATGTGTCAAAATTGTCTGAAGTGTCCGCCATAATGTCGCAGTCACGAAAAAAAAATCGCTAATCGCCACCATTAGTAGTAAAAAAAAAATTATTAATAAAAATGCAATAAAACTATCCCCTATTTTGTAAACGCTATAATTTTTGCGCAAACCAATCGATAAACGCTTATTGCGATTTTTTTTTCACCACAAATAGGTAGAAGAATACGTATCGGCCTAAACTGAGAAAAAAAAGTTTTTTATATATTTTTGGGGGATATTTATTATAGCAAAATTATTATAGCTCTATTTTTGTTTATAGTGCAAAAAAAAAAAAAAAAAAACGCAGAGGTGACCAAATACCACTAAAAGGAAGCTCTATTTGTGGGAAAAAAAAGGACGCCAATTTTGTTTGGGAGCCACGTCGCAGGACCGCGCATTTGTCAGTTAAAGCGACGCAGTGCCGAATCGCAAAAAGGGGCAAGGTCCTTAACCTGCATAATGGTCCGGATCTTAAGTGGTTAATAAGGATAAATGTTATCCCATGAAAAAAAAATCACTAATAGAAAAGCCACACAGTAGAAGATGACATTTAATTTTTATGGTGCCCTTTGTACATAATTATGATCCAGTTTTTAGTTATACTTCTGTTTGTCATTTGTTCCCAATGGGAATAATTAGTTAATTAGTCAAGTCTGCTTGTTTCATCTGTGGGAAGCTATTACTACTAACTGGTGGCCCCTTGGAATCCGGCTTGTTTTGGTCACAAGATGATTATCTAATGATCTGCTTAATTAGATTGTCATGTATGATTATGTGCTGTGACATTTCTGAGGCCTATTGAGGCCATTAGAGGCTATAAAAGAGGGATCCATGACTTCCCCCTAAACACAGTGTTAAGGATGTAGAAGAGGACAAGGGCTGCACCAGAACTACCACCCAACATACCACCCAACACCCAGAAAGAGAACTTCAAATCCCATCAACCCATTTGCTGGACTACGGATCTCACAACAACATTCCTGTAAGTACAAATATATTGAAACTGCATTCATAATAAAATCATACAAATCATACACTATATTACCAAAAGTATTGGGACACCTGCCTTTACACGCACATGGGCCCAGATCCACGAAGAAGTTACGTTGGCGTATCTATTGATACGCTGCGTAACTTCTAGGATGCTCCGGCGTATCTTTGTTTTGTATCCACAAAACAAGATACGCCTGAAGCAGGGCTAGATCCGACTGACGTACTGGTGGTTGTTACAATTTTTTATGTCACACAGTATTTGCGCAACAATTTTTCAAACGCGATTTAAAAAAAAAAAACACTTGTGAATAAAAAAAAAAAAACAGTAAAGCTATAATTTTTTATGTCACACGGTATTTGTGCAACAATTTTTCAAACATGATAAAAAAAAAAAACACTTTTATGAATAAAAAAAACAAAACAGTAAAGTTATAATTTTTTTGTATAATGTGAAAGATGATGTTACATCGAGTAAATAAGATACCTAACTCTTTAAAATTTGCTTACACTCAGGAATGGCGCCAAACTTTGGTACTTAAAAATCTCCATAGGCTACACTTACATTTTTTATTCTTTTTACAGGTTACCAGTTTAGAGTTACAGAGAAGGTATTGGGCTAGAATTATTGCTCTCGCTCTCACGTTTGTGGTGATACTTCACATGTGTGGTTTAAATGGCGTTTACTTTTTTATTTTATTTCAGAAGAAAAGGAAAAAAGGGCTCCAATCATTAGAACATACATATTTTAAATACTAATAACCTCAATATTGGGTAATACATTCATATCTAACAAGTTAGGATTAATTTGTTAAAAAAAATAAATAAATTCCATATCAACATATTATTCGGAATGTCTTACCCCTCTGTCATAAACTCAGAAACAGAACCTAATCCCAAAATCGTAGTCCTAGAGTAACACCTCCATCAGGGGTATCTCTACGTAGCAATAAGAGTATTCAACTATCTCTTCCCTTCCCTCTTTTTTTCTACTCTGAAAAACAAAAACAAATAATATAGACTACACTAAGATATAAAAAAAAAAACAGAGGGGTGTGAAAAAAATAAAAAAATGTCCTCCTCCCCTCCCCATCACCCACAGAAGCCAGACAGTAGGGTTAAACTCATTAACGGAACCAGACTGAATTAAGGGGGACATTACATTCTTTCCTCAACTAATAGGATTCACATCAATGAGGGTTCTTCCCTCCTCTGAGTTAATAAAAAGGTTCCATAGGGTCCATGTTTTAACATAGATTTTCCGCTTCTGCCTAGTTGTTCATACCAAGTCTTCCATTTGATTCAATCCTTCCACCTTTCTGAGCCATAGTCCCACTGCGGGTGATTGAGTCTGCGTCCAGGAAAGAGGAAAGCACGTTCAAGAGGTGGCACAGAATAGAATTTGTGTGTGTCTTACCCGGTATTTTAAAGTCATGCAAAAGGAAAAAAGTTCAGGAATCTCGAGATTACAAAATTTTTGAGTGATCCTTGGGATCCCTTTCCAATACTCCTCGATTCTGGAGCATGGCCAGAAGATGTGTAGTAGTGTCCCTCGCTCCTTCTGGCAGCGCCAGTATCTGTCGGAGCATTTGGAAAATATTTATGGAGAAGGGCCGGGGTTCGATACCACTGGAAAAATTATCTTTTGGTACAAATTGAGGATTCAAATATGGAATGGATAATGTTAGCATGCTGTTTCTCCGTAAAAATGATATCCAAACCCAGCTCCCATTTTTTGAAAGGATGGCAATTGGAAGTTCTCAGAAGGTGCTACCAATAGAGTGTATAGCTTTGAAATAGTATGAGTGGTCCTTTCTCAATACAATACTCTTCGAAAGAGAGTGAATTGCGCTCGAAAACATCAGGGGCGGGTAAAGGATGTAGAAAATGTCTCAATTGAGCTGCTTGCCAGAAATCCAATTGGTATCGGCCAGTTCCAGAGGTCAACATTTGAAACCTAGGCCATTCCCAAGATGATAGATAATGAGAAACCTGATATAGCTCCTTGTCCATCAGCCTATCAAAGTATCCCCCCCCCCTCCCCCCTCAGGCCCGAAGAAAATTGTGGATTCCACAAAATTGGGAACAATGGAGATTCTAATAATGAGAGCTTGCCCTTGAAAAAGAGCCCTGAGCACTGCCGCAACGTGGGTCCTATCAAGGGATGATATTGCTTAGGAAGAATCAGCGGGGGGTCTTCTGATCCTCAAATTTTTATGTGCCCAGATAAATCCGGTATGTATCAGTTTAAAGTATTGCATAGGTATGCCAATAGATATAGGAACTTTGGTAGAATATTCATTTTGATAATATTACACCTCCCAAACCAGGGGTGGAAACCTTATACCGCTTATCCCGGAGGACCCACACCTCCTGAAGAAGTGTTAGGTAACTAAACTCAAATGTAGCCGAGAGGTCTACTGGGATCAAGGTCCCTACGAACTTCAAAGCCTGATCCTTCCACTTAAATTTATAGCTAGATTTCAATAATCTCATAAGATCGCCGGACACAGCGATTCCCATCACCTCCGATTTAGAAAGGTTAATCTTGAAATAAGATAGAGTACTGTAGATCTCCATCTCCTGAAAAAGATTAGGGAGGGATATCATTGGATTTGTTAGTGAAAATAGCATATCATCGGCATAAGCCGAGATCTTATATTGGATTATTTCTACCATAAGTCCTCGAATATCAGGGTTTCACCAGATCTTGCAAAGAAGGGGCTCCAGGGAAAGGACAAAAAGGAGTGGAGATAGTGGGCATCCTAGCATAGTTCCATCGGTAACCATAAAATGAAGGGACAGCACTCCATTTATTTTAACCTGCGTGGCTGGAGAGGTATAAATACTTAAGATCCATCGGAGAATGTTATCTCCCAGACCTATATGTTGCAAAACCGTAAATATAAACTTCCAATTGACCCGATCAAATGCCTTCTCTGCATCTGTTCCAAGGAACACACACGGGGTCTTGGTTACATTGGCCACATAGATTAAATTCAAAACTTTAATGGTATTGTCCTATGCTTTCCACTTTGGGACAAACTCTAATTGATCAAGATGAATAAGTGAAGGCAATTGTTGCTGCAATTGTGACGCTAGGACTTTAGAGGAAAATTTCAGGTCTGTATTTAAAAGTGAAATTGGCCTATAACACCTACATTGGGTTTCTGTATGGAAGGGAATCGAGTCGCCTAGTCCAATAAACATCTTCTCGAGATATGGCCCCAAAATAGGAAACAGGAGTTTGTAATAGTAGACGGTAAGGCCATCTGGACCAGGTGCCTTACCCGCCTTTGCTGAATTCCCTACCGCCTGTATTTTCTTTAACGTAATTGGTGATTCTAATTCCTGTTGAGCAATGGTGATTAAACCGTTCATTCCCGAAGTTGCCAGATACTTGTCCATTACAGACTCTTTGGGTACGTCTGAGTGCGAATTGTAAAGTGTGGAATAGAAATCTCTGGGCTATTTGCCTGGGCAGAGTGAATTTTTCTCCACAAGCACCTATAATCAGTGGTACGTAAGTCCTTGATTTTTGCTCCCGCAAAGCTCTAGCGAGTAGCTTGCCACAGTTATCACTAGACTTATAAGTCTGTTTATGCCCTCCCTGTATTAACTTTTTAGCAACAGATCCATAACACGCCTTCGGCCGCTAGTAGATCTCGCTCTATATCCGGAGTGGGAGCATGTTTGTGGAGTGATTCTAAGCGATGTATGTCTGCTAATAACGATGTTAACTTTTCTTCCCTTCCGCGTTTTATCTTAGCACCATGTTTAATCAGGACCCCTCAAATCACTGCTTGATGCGCCTCCCAGATCACCCCAGGGGTAAATTCAGGTGTATCGTCGGTTGGAAAAACCATGTTGCCTCTGTCTGGGCTTCCTCCAGAACCGCCGGGGCCTGTAGGAGTCTCTCCTTAAGTTTCCACATAACTGGGCCTGATCGATTAATGTCTGAGCTCTTGGATAAACTTCTGGAATTTTCGGAGGCCCAATTGATTATGGACCTTAATGTAAAACTGATGCCCAAAGAAGATACCTCAATTGGATCTTCGTCAGCATTACCTGGAGTCAGGAAGCGGGTCTCTCAGTCAATGCATGGAGCGAGACTAGTAGACACGTGGCGTCTCTTTCATCCCAGGGAAAGGGATTATTCCTTCATCTCTTTATCGCATAAGGTATACTCTCGTATTGATTTTTTTCACTACACGCTGAAAACACTATAGGTTCGATCACGTGGTCAGATCCAGCGCCAATTTCTTTGAAATATAAAAACATCATTTACATATGCGGGCACAACCTACGTATGTGCTCGCTTCTGCATGCGAGAACGAGGAGCTGGGGGCGCTTACATTTTTTTTTGTTTATTTTTATTTATTTTTTACACTTTTCCCTTAATTTTTTTTCTTTTGATCACTTTTATTTGATTCACTTTTATGTAAACATCTCTGTTCTGTTTCAAGCATCGGTTGTACCTGTGACAAGCTTCTTGTAGACCCAGTCTGTAAGGATGTATGCAGCAGGTTGAATGATGACTTTAACAGACAGCTTACTCAATGAATAAAGACTCCAGAGGTGTTTTCCAATGCTTCTTTATGCTTCAAGATAACAAGGATATAAACATAGAGGCTTTTCCATAGGTAAATTTCCAATGAAGATACACAGCTCCCACACTCTGCAGACTTTTCAAGCAACTAAGCAAAGATGGGGTTTAGAGCAGGAAATGGTGGGTGGGAGCAACCAAACTAGCTAGAACAGCAGGGGGGTAAGGATCATACCAAATAACATAATAACATAACATGTAATAACTGCTAGACAGTAAAAGCTGCGTGACAGCACACTCCCCGCCTGGTATCGTGAGATACCACTATACTCTGTTTTATTTTACATATTATTAACATTGCATACAGTAACATGCTATCTAGCCTTCTCAAGTCTATAAGCTAGCTATATTAAAGGTCTTAAGTGGCTCCTTCACATAACACTGAATCAGAATTTTTGGAAGCAGGCATTATTAGGACTGTCTCTGTGACTGGTCTCAGGAAGGTTTTTGAAGCCCCATCCTTAACGATCCTGACTTCCACACTTCGGACTCTTCCATCATCACTGGTGATGGCCTTTGTAATAAGTCCAACCGGCCACTGAATTCGGTGAACTTGCTGGTCTTTTAGCAGGACCAGGTCCCCTTCCTTTAAGTTAGGCTTCTGGGTTTGCCACTTTTTACGTCCTTGAAGAAGTGTGAGGTATTCCTTCCTCCATCTGTCCCAGAAACAATCTGCAAGGTATTGAGCGTATCTCCACTGACGTTTGTATATGTCCTTTTCATCGAAGATACCCCTTGGCGCTGGAATCTGTCCAATCTTACGGCTCAATAATGTAGCTGGAGTTAAGATAGTCAGAGATTCTGGGTCTGTAGATACGGCAGTCAATGGTCTTGAGTTGATTATTGCTGCAACCTCAGCAAGAAATGTGGTGAGCACTTCATGGGTAAGGCGTGAAGAACTCACATCAAGCAACATTGAATCCAGTATGCGCCTTGCCATCCCAATCATGCGTTCCCACGCTCCGCCCATGTGAGAAGAGTGTGGTGGGTTGAATTTCCACACGCAGCCTTGATCACTCAAATAACTTCCAACTTGTTGTCGGTCTATCTGTAACTCTCTACAAGCACCAATGAAGTTAGTTCCACAATCCGATCTCAACATCTTCACTGGACCTCTTAGAGCGAGGAATCTCCTTAGAGCATTGATAAAACTCGAAGTGTCCATTGACTCGATCACTTCGATATGTACAGCTCTTACACTTAAGCAGGTGAACATTACGGCCCATCTTTTGCTATTGACTTGACCACCACGAGTTCTTCTTGCCGTTACTGTCCATGGTCCAAATATATCGATTCCGACATATGCAAAGGGTGTATCTTCACTGAGTCTGTCTGTGGGTAGGTCTGCCATCTGTTGACTCTGCTGTCTACCTCTTAACTTCTGACATTTGACACAGTTGTGAATGATGGTGGCTATTTGTCTTTTCACTCCAACTATCCAGAACCCTGCAACTCTAATAGCACCTTCTGTGTAGTGTCTTCCTTGATGTCTGACTCTCTCGTGGTAGTCCCGAATAATCAAGGTTGCCAAATGGTGGCTTCTTGGTACTATCAAAGGGTTTTGTTCTCTTTTTAGCAAGTTTGACTTATTTAGTCGTCCACCGACTCGAAGCATGCCTTCGTTGTCGATTATTGGATTCAGTTTGAATAGTGGGCTACTCTTTGAGACTGGTCTATTTCCTCTCAAGCATTTAATCTCTTCTGCAAAGACTTCTTCTTGCACAAGACGTATGACGAACAATTCTGCGTTCATACTCTAACGCATTGGGTGACTCCTTGCAAGTGTGCCATCCATGACAAGACGATGTCTGATTGGGCTTGCGGAAAGTCTGGGCAATATGTCTCAATCTTGTTATAGTCTTGACCAATCTTTTCCAAGAAGAGAAACGTTTAAAGCGTCTTGCTTCCAAGTTTCTTCTTGAGCAGATGTTGGAACTCAATGTTATCACTTCAGGGCGGATTTCTGGATCAGTATCTGGATCCACCAGGTGGAAATCGATATCTTCTTTTGAGTTTGTAGAAGACTGGTCCGATAAAAACTTGGGTCCTGAAAACCAAATGGTTTGCGTGAGGACAACTGCTGACACTGACCTCGTTGCAATGTCTGCGGGATTCAAACCAGTTGAGACATAGTTCCATTGTTCAGGTCTACTGACTTTTCTTATTCGTTCTACCCTGTTAGCCATGTACACATAGAACCTCCTTACGCTGTTGCATATGTAGCCAAGTACGACCTTGCTGTCGGTGTAGTACTTAACCTGATCAATTTCAGAGTCCATTTCATTTTGCAGGAATTCTGCGACTTCGACAGCTAGGGTTGCGCCACACAATTCTAATCTTGGAATAGTGTGAGCAGGTTTTGGAGCTAACTTGGCTCTTCCTAGTAGAAAACCGACATTGGATCTCCCGGAGGGATCTATGATCTTGAGGTAAGCCACGGCCGCTATAGCCTCGGTAGATGCATCGCAAAAGACGTGAATCTCTTTCCTCAGACTTCTTGAAGTTGAAGTGGGTGAATAGCAGCGTGGGATATTAAGTTCTTTCAGTACTTTCATGGAGTTTCTCCATTTCTCCCATTTAGGCAACAGGTCTGGTGCTGGTTCAGCGTGAAGGTTATCTAAAATCTTCTGCATAAATGCTAGAAAGTGCTCTTGCATCTCTGGTTTGTTACAGAGAGTTTTCTTAAGTGCAGCAAATCTGGTTAAAGCTTGTCCTCGATTGTTAGGGAGAGTAAGCCTTGGTACTCGGAAGGGTAATGGAGCTACCCAACTGTTGGAATTGTCCTTGAAGAACTCTTCATCCATAATCTTGATGAACTCCTTGTCTTCGACTGAAGGGGCAATCTTGTTGTCATCGCAAGTAGTCTGGTACACTGAATCACCAAGGTCCTTCTGAGAAGTGAGCTTGCAGTTTATACCTTGGAGTGCTTGATATGGAACTTTGTTTTTAAAATCAAGTCTTTCCTTCGCATAATAATGCGATGGACATTTCATTGACCGATAGACATTGGTCTTGTAGGAAGCTACATCCAAGAGCTTGTGAGATTGGTCTAAACAGACTTCTCCTATTATCACCCATCCAAGATCAAGTTTCTGGGCCTGAGGAGCATCGTCTGGACCGTTACATAACTCTCTTATTTTATGGACTCTAGGAACGTCTCTCCCTAGTAGAATCAAGATCTTAACATACTTGTTAAGTGGTGGAATGTAGTCAGCAATGTGGCTTAAATGGGGGTAATGACGTGCAGCCTCTGGTGTGGGGATTTCTTCTCTGTTGTTCGGTAGCTGATCACATTCGATTAGAGTTGGAAGAGGAAACTCTATGTCCTCATATTCTGATGCCACTATGAAGCCATGGGCTCTTCTTCCAGAAGTATTGATCTTTCCTGCACATGTCTGCAAGGTATAGGACCAGGCCTCTCCATGAATGTTGAATAGGTCAAAGAATTCTGGACTGGCCAATGAGCGATTGCTCTGATCATCGAGTATGGCATACATTTTTATGGAATTTTGTGGGCATCCTTCAGGAAAAACCCTTACAAGACATATCTTGCTACAAGACTTGCTATGAAGCCCTTCTCCACATACCTCTGTACACCTTGTGGTTACGGGGTTGGCGTGTTGCTCAGTTCTCTCCCCGCCATCATCTGATGTAGGCTTGGGGTTGCTGCCGGGTGAAGGTTTCCTTTTGAACAGGTCTGAATGAAGAGCGTCCACATGTTTGGCACTGTTGCACAGAGAACATCTGATGGTGATCTTACAGTCTCTTGCTAAATGATCGGAGGATGCACAACACTTGAAACAGATATTATGCTCTTTGAGAAATGACTTGCGTTCTTCAATAGGCTTGTCCTTAAATGCACGGCATTTGGAGAGAGAATGTGGCGCATTATGGATAGGACACTGTTGATTGAGATTGCTTGCCTTAATGCCTGTAGCCAAGACGTTGGATACTATCTCGGTCTTCCTCACGGCAATAGGATGCTTCAAATCCTTAAATTTACTGTTGGTGGCAATACCCCTTGAAGTGGTTAAAGGAGTGGTGGTTGTATCTGGATAGAAGAAGCTTGGGTCATTCTTGGATTTTGCAACCTTCCGCACGAACTCTGCAAAATAAGAAAAGGGAGGGAAGGAAACATGATGTTCATACTTATATTTTGATCCTACACTAGTCCACTTTCCCTGAAGATAACTAGGCAACCTTGCTACAATAGGATTCACGCCCTGAGCAGTGTCTAAATAGCTAAGACCTGGTAAACTAGGATCTAGCTTAGCAATTTCAAGTTCATGAAGGAGGTCGCCTAACTCTCTAAGCTTATGATTGTCCTTAACAGAGATCTTAGGAAAGTCATTTAGTCTCTGGAATAAGGCAGATTCAATGACTTCGGGACTCGCATAGTCTTGATCTAGACGTTCCCAGGCAGCATCAAGGCCTGCGTTAAAGTTATAGATGTAAACAGATTTAAGTCTCTTTACTTGTTCTGAAGATTGTCGCCCCGAATACCTTATTAGTAAATCGAGTTCTGCTTGAGGTTCAACAGGCAAGCTCTTGATTACCGCCTTAAATGTAGATCTCCAACTCCTGTAGTTCTCTGGGCGGTCATCAAATTTATACAGTCCAGTTGTGATCAATTCTTGTAAAGCTATACTCTTGCTGAGCTCCGTGGCGTTGATGCTTTCAGTTTTTATAGCCACCGGGAATACTGATGGTGCGCCGACTTGAGCCATGGTTGGTATCTGAAGTTGGCTGGTTGGTGGAGCGAAAGGTGTTGCAGATGGGTTCAATCTAGGTAAGGGTCTGATGTCTGAAGGTCTCTGAGCATTTGAAGTTGAAGAGAACTGTATCACAGGGGTCATAGAGTTCATCCTGTAGTCTTTTGCTGTACTCTTGTAATCTCTATTCGCATAGGGTTGCGGTGGCACGTGAGCCGCGTAGGTTGACTCACTTGATTTTGTGACATGCGGTAGTTGCGGAGTGTCTCTGTTAGCAGGTGTGTCTAGTTGACCAGCTTGATTTTGTGACACGTTGCCTTCTGGTCCACATGCTGGATGATGATGAGAAAAATCTCCAACTGTAGGTGGGACTGTGATGTCGTGGTTCTGGCTTAAGACGAACTGTAGGGTCCTTTCAATGGGGTCTTGACAAGCAGCCAAGCTGGGACAAGCTGCTCCTTCTTCTTCCAATAGGGCTTGTTCCAAGACGGATAATTCCGCCAATGCTACTTCCTTTTCTTTACTCTTCTGAAGGATTTCTAGCTGAGCCTCTAGCTGAGCCTCTGTTTCTGCTTGAATGCGTTTAGCTTCTGCTTTGATGGCTGCTTCTCTTTCAGAGCAGGCGGCTTGAACCTGGGCTGCTGCGACCTTCTGGCGAGCTTTGACTATTTGGTCACTCAGTGTTGACCTTACAGAGCAGGACCGCAGTGACTTAGAAGAGGATTTATGATAGGAGCGGGCAGATCTAGAAGATTTTCCTGAGTGTCTGGAAGAAGCAGATTTACAGGATGTAGTTTCATGTAGCTGTGCTAATCTACCTTCTATCTGTGCCTTTGCTTCAAGATATGTGCTATGCCTCTGCTGGTCAGTAGAAGTAAAGTCCTTTAATTCCACTGCGGCTTCCTCCATGCTGGAATGTGACAATAGGGAATAGAACTTTTCAGAAAGTCTTTTATAATTCTCAAATGCCTTCTTAACCCTTGAGAGAGCAGTGTTCAATTGCTCAGGATTGTTGCTAGTTTCATTAGCGGTTTTTATACAACTTAAAGTCTTATGCCATAATGCAGTCAGGTTACTAGATGTTTCTTCCTTACTTGCTTCATAAACCTCCTTTGCCTTCAAGGATGGATCAGGGCCTCTAGCGGGACGAGCAGAATAAAGTAAGGAGTCTGCTTTATCTTGGTTAAATGCAGGCGACTCTGTGGGATCTCTGTCAGACATAATGACAAGTGCTGTAGTTTTGGTGTCTTGTTACAAATCTGCCAGAGCTGAGCTCTGTAGTGACTTCTGATATTAGGCAGATTGAACTGAGGAGCTGGATATTTGTGACATCTAGTGCTGCAACTGTTTCAGACTGGATGGCTCAGCTCACTATCACTTTATACAGGCAGGAATACACAGTTATTTCAGTAGATTCAGGTATTGGATTCACAACCAAAAACAGCTTGACAATGATAAATCCTAGGGACTTGATGAAGCTATGATACAGTCTTTGAGCAGTTCAAAATGTACTTATTGCTCCCCAATAAAGGCAAAATCCCTGGCAGTGAACAGTTATGGAGCATTCAGTAGAAGGCTGGCTTCATACACAGAGTATTGCTTCTGGGGCTGCAGCAGTGACACTCAGGCCTAACTCTCAGTGCACAGCCTGCAGATGGTATCCTGTGTTAGGATGTTTGTTCTTCACACACACACATGTGGTTACTCACGTTTCTGAAGCTGCAGAGATAACTGTGTGATGGATTCTTCTGGAAATTTACTGTTCTGTTTCAAGCATCGGTTGTACCTGTGACAAGCTTCTTGTAGACCCAGTCTGTAAGGATGTATGCAGCAGGTTGAATGATGACTTTAACAGACAGCTTACTCAATGAATAAAGACTCCAGAGGTGTTTTCCAATGCTTCTTTATGCTTCAAGATAACAAGGATATAAACATAGAGGCTTTTCCATAGGTAAATTTCCAATGAAGATACACAGCTCCCACACTCTGCAGACTTTTCAAGCAACTAAGCAAAGATGGGGTTTAGAGCAGGAAATGGTGGGTGGGAGCAACCAAACTAGCTAGAACAGCAGGGGGGTAAGGATCATACCAAATAACATAATAACATAACATGTAATAACTGCTAGACAGTAAAAGCTGCGTGACAGCACAATCTCCTTGTAATAGTATGACAGGATATCTTTACGGAAAGATCTGGGGTTAATAAGTCATCTCTCCTCTATGCTGGAAAGCCTGAGATAAGAAAAAAAATAAAACGATCTCAAGCATTCCAGAAAAAAAAATGGCAGGGTTTACATCTCCCGGCACTGTTGCCACGTACACACGATCAGTCCATCCGATGAGAGCAGACCGATGGACCGTTTTCATCGGTTAACCGATGAAGCTGACTGATGGTCAGTCGTGCCTACACACCATAGGTTAAAAAAACGATCGTGTCAGAACGCGGTGACGTAAAACACAACTAAGTGCTGAAAAAAACGAAGTTCAATGCTTCCAAGCATGCGTCGACTTGATTCTGAGCATGCGTGGATTTTGAACCGATGGTTGTGCCTACTAACGATCGGTTTTGTCCTATCGGTTAGGAATCCATCGGTTAAATTTAAAGTTGGCTTTTTTTTAACAGATGGTTAAATAACCATTGGCGCCCACACACGATTGGTTTTGACCGATGAAAACGGTCCATCAGACCATTCTCATCGGTTTAACCGATCGTGTGTACGCGGCATGAGGGTCTTAAGCCGTGTAAACACACGACCATTTTTCATGTCATAAAAAAAAAACAAAGTTTTTCTCGATATGATTCTAGTCAAGCCTGCCTTGCATACACACGATCGTGAAAAAAAAATTGCTTGAGCAAAGCGCGGTGACGTACGATGGCACTATAAAGAGGTAGTTCCATTCGGATGGCACCACCCTTTGGGCTGCTTTTGCTGATTTCATGTTACCGCGTGTTAGTAAAAGTTTGGTGAGAGACGATTCAGTCTTCGTGCTTTTCAGTCTGTTACAGCTTGATGAATGTGTTATCTCCATTACAAACACTAGTTTTACCAGTATGAGCTCTCACGTCTCATAACTTGCTTCTGAGCATGCGTGTTTTTTTCCCATCGTTAAAGCCTACACATGACCGTTTTTCACGACGAGAAAAACGAAGAGAAAAAATAGAGAACGTTCTACATTTTTACACTTAAATTTATAGCTAGATTTCAATAATCTCATAAGATCGCCGGACACCGCAATTCCCATTACCTCCGATTTAGAAAGGTTAATCTTGAAATAAGATAGAGTACTGTAGATCTCCATCTCCTGAAAAAGATTAGGGAGGGTTATCATTGAATTTGTTAGTTAAAAGTTACTTTGCTCCCATTCACAATTTGTTTAAATTTTGGGACTTCTGTCATACCAGAAATGTCCACTGGGTCAGTCTGTGGTCCAGAGATGCAATGCTTCCCTGGCTAGCAGTTGGTGCCAGAGGGGTTCTGGCAGAGTAAGTTTCTCCAGCAGCCAATCAGAGGAGCTTTTTCCCTCGCGGGGCGTGCTGGAGAGGAGTATATCTGTGACAGGTGTCATGTGTTCTAAAATCTTTGCGGGGTCCCGTTCCAGGTGCGGCATCCACCTTCAGGGTGCGCGCATCCATGGACCCCGCCGGCGTGGGCCACCTGGCCAAATTTGCAGACTACTTGGGACCTCATCCGGAGGTACAAGGGGACCCCAGTGACTTACTTGGTTCCCAGTTCTATTGAGAGGATCCCAGGCTGGGTGCCGTTCGATTGGGGAGTCGGTTTGAGGAGGACCTGGACGCAGGCTGTCCAACAGAGCCTGAACAAACTAATTGGGGATCCGGTGACCAGAGTACTGACAGGTATGCTTGCTGTCATCTGGTGACCAATGCAGAAATCTACTGGGAGGATTCGCTCCATTTGTCTATCTAGCTCAGTTATTGTAATTGGCCTGTGGCAGGGGCCCTAGAGCCAGGTCTGTGAGAGAGGCCTGTTCCTCCCAGAAATCCTAAGTGACATCTCGGCTGCCAGACCTGTGAGAGTGGGTCTGTCCGGGGGCACTTTACCCACTCCAGTTGAGTGGCAACGAGTTACAAATTGGTACTATGCAGAGCAGTACTGACTGCTCCATTTAATATCCAGGCCTGATACTGCAAGGTTCTCTCTCTCTCTCTCTTCATCAACCTTGTTCTTCGTGGTGTGTACTGCCTGTGTCCTCTGCAGTGTGCACCTAAAGCTACGTGGTGTGTACTGCCTGTGTCCTCTGCAGTGTGCACCTAAAGCTACATGGTGTGTACTGCCTGTGTCCTCTGCAGTGTGCACCTAAAGCTACATGGTGTGTGTACTGTCTGTGTCTGTGCTATTTTCTCAATGATTTTCATCCATATTGCAGGGACCAGACATTACATTAAAGCCGCAAGCAGTTTTAAATTACTTTTTTCTCATAGTAATCTAATTTTGTGCAGGGACAGTTCTAAACACGTGCCACTTCACAGGCATACTATAGACACCCAGCAGGTACGATATTTAAAGGAATTTTTCATTTTTTTTCACTTTAAGCATCATTAAAATTACTGCTCCAGAAAAAACATCAGTTTTTAAAACTTTTTTTTATCGATACATGTTCCCTGGGGCAAGACCCGGGTTCTCAAAGACGTTTTACAACAATAACTTGCATATTAGGCTTTATAATGAGCACTTTTGAATTCGAACGTTCGAGTCCCATAGACGTCAATGGGGTTCTAAATTTTCGCGCGAACGGTCGGTCCATTCGAAGGTTCTGGTGCGAACCGAACGGGGGGGGGGGGGTGTTCGGCTCATCCCTAGAGAGAACACACAGCAAGAAGGAGGAAAAAGAGAGCCAGAGTGGAGAGAGGGGAACAGGCTATGGAGTGTTCTGTAGACTGTGGACAGAAGCAGAAGATAATCTCTGGTTGGCTGTTGTTGGGGAGATGGTCACTGAACACAGTCATAAGGCTGCAGGCTGTACACCTGACTGTGTGGATTGAGCTGCTGCTGGGAGACCAGCTTCCAATCCTGACCTGTCTACTGTTGTGTTGCTACAGCACCCAGAGAGGAGAAACAGTGAGTACTGAGACTAGGGTGACCACATTTCCAAACTACCATTCAGGGACACCCTCCTGTGTTGCCCCATCCTGCTGTGTGCTGCCTGGTGTGAGAACTGAGGAGCTGCTATTGTTGTCTGGGAGTGCTGGCCACCAGGACCTGGGAGTGCTGGCCACCAGGACCTGGGAGTGCTGGCCACCAGGACCTGGGAGTGTTGGCCACCAGGATCTGGGAGTGCTGGCCACCAGGATCTGGGAGTGCTGGCCACCAGGACCTGGGAGTGTTGGCCACCAGGACCTGGGAGTGCTGGCCACCAGGACCTGGGAGTGCTGGCCACCAGGATCTAGGAGTGTTGGCCACCAGGACCTGGGAGTGTTGGCCACCGGGACCTGGGATTGCTGGCCACCGGGACCTGGGAGTGCTGGCCACCAGGACCTGGGAGTGCTGGCCACCAGGACCTGGAAGTGCTGGCCACCAGGACCTGGGAGTGCTGGCCACCAGGACCTGTGTGTGAATAGACTGCTGTGAACTCCAAGTAAAGTTACTGTGCTTTGCTCATCAGAGGCTGGGTTGCTGCTTTGTACCTACCAGAGACAGCATCACTTAAAGGGGTTGTAAAGGTAAATGTTTTTTCACCTTAATGCATCCTATCCATTAAGGTGAAAAAACATCCGACGGTAAAGCCCCCCCCCCCCCCCGAACCCCCGTTTTACTTATCTCAGCCCTTGAAAGTCCCGCACACGTCCTCGTGATCCTCTTCGGTTCCCAGCCTGGCCATTGATTGGCTAGGCTGGACGGATTGCTAGCAGCGCAGCCATTGGCTGGCGCTGCTGTCAATCGCATCCGATGATGCGGCTCGCCGGGGGCGGGGCCGAGTGATACAATCGGCAGGTATGCCCGCCGCTGTATCACGAGAGCGCGCCCGCAAAAGCTTTCCACCATGCGAGCTCGCATGAAGGTGGAAAGCTTTTGCGAGGAGGAGCCGAGACAGCCGCCGAGGGACCCCAGAAGACAGGGTTAGGGGACACTCTGTGCAAAACGGGCTGCACAATGGAGGCAAGTATAACATGTTTGTTATTTAAAAAAAAAAAAAAAATTTGCCTTTAGTGTTCCTTTAAGGTACTGTGTGGTGCTGCTGTTGAGGCCCCCGGGGAGAGAGAAGGCTGAAACTAGCAGCAGAGAAAGGTTCCTGACGAGAAGGGAAAGCGGAGTCTTTTCTGGACATCTTCCTGTTTGGGTGCCAGGCGTACGTTCGGGAATTCGCGTATCTAGCTAATTTGCATACTCGACTTGGAAATACAGTATCTATTGATAGTTTTTAATGATATGGGTTTAATGATACTACATGTTAAGGTCAGCCTAAAGGGTTGCATTGAGATTACTGTCTAGCTATAAAATGTCATTAATTTTTTCACTTTGTTTCAGAAGCCGCTCATGATGAACCTAACTGTATTCAGTACTTTCAATAACATCACCAACATAAGCAGCCAATACAATCAACTATATCAAAACGCTAAGTTTGTTTTTGTTCCCCTCATCATCTTCTGCTTCTGTATCTTCATCTACTTCATCCTAGTTCTTCTAGTGGTTTACTTCACCACTCCTCACGTCCGGGAGAATGCACGATACATCCTCTTTGCTCATATGCTCATCAATGACACATTGTACCTCAGCCTTGGGCTCTTCTTGTGTTTGGGCTTTGGATTCCTCTTATACATTCCTGTACCCCTCTGTTATATTCTGGTGAACTTTGCCGCAGCTACATTTCGAATCACTCCGTACAACTTGGCCATAATGGCCTTGGAACGATATGTGGCTATTTGCTATCCTCTCAAACACATCATGTTATGTACAGCCCAGAGGTCATATTTTGCTATTGCGGCAATGTGGTTTGTTGGGTGGATTCCCAATGTTGCTGATTTTATAATCCTCATTTCCTCTGTCGAGGTGACATTTTTCTCCCGGAATTTACTGTGCAGGCATCAATCATTACTTGTCCTACCAGTCCAAAACACCTTACAATTCTCCACCTTAATTGGAAGTTTAATTCTGGTGTCTCTGGTCATTCTCTTCACCTACATCAAGGTTATGCTGATAGCTCGAAAAACTGGATCTGGGAAGTCTTCGGCCTCCAAGGCTGGTAGAACCTTGATCCTTCATGCAGTTCAGCTCTTTCTATGTCTGCTCTCTCTAACTTCTTCATTTTCAGAAATGTACAAAGGAGATTATTATTATTTTGTGATGATGCTCAATTTTTTGATGTTCATGTGTTTGCCAAGACTTCTCAGCCCTCTTATTTATGGCATTAGAGATGAAGTGTTTAATAAAAGCATTAAGAAGATGTATTCTACCAACTAATAAATCTATGAGTAAACCTTAAAAGAGAAGTTTTTTTTTTATTCCCTATTTGTACTTACCTCGGTGGATGCAGCATCAGACTGATGCTTTATCTGTCGCCTGGCGTCTCTGCACTGAGAACCGAGCCACGAACACCGCCAATGGCTCGGTTCTCACTCCTCCCCGAGCAGAGCGATACTGACCGTCAGTCAGCATAGCTTCTGCTCTACTTCTCAGCGCTCATTGGAGCACTGAGCAGTGGAGGGGCGGAGAGCAGCCGTCTCAGAGGTTCGCTGATTCGCTGAGACAGCCATCAATCAGGGCAGCTGGCTGATCCAGATTTGGAAGTCGCGATGACGTGCTGCCCCGACTGATGGCAGTGACGTCAGCGGAGAGCGGACTTCAGACCGCTCTCCGCTGAAAACAGGTCACAGGAGTGCAAAATGAGTTGCACTCCTGTGACCCTAATGCCACGTACACATGATTGGAAATCCAACGGAATGTTGGCTCAAACTTGTGTTGCATACACACGGTCACACAAATGTTGTCTGAAATTCCGAACGTCAAAAAACGCGGTGATGTACAACACATACAACGAGCTGAGAAAAATTAAGTTCAAAAGGTAGTGCGGCTTTTCTGCTTGATTCCGAGCATGCATGGATTTTTGTGAGTTGGAATTGCATACAGACGATCTGAATTTCCGACAAGAACTTTTGTTGTCGGAAAATTTGAGAACCAGCTCTCAAATTTTTGTTGTCGGAAATTCTGACAGCAAATGTCCGATGGAGCCTACACACGGTCGGAATTTCTGACAAAAAGTTCACATCGAACATTTGTTGTCTGAATTTCAGATCGTATGTACGCGGCATTAGGAGAATTCTTTTGCAAATAAATATGTGAAAAGTGTGGCGTGCATTTATATTCAGCCCCCTTTACTCTGATACCCCTAACTAAAGTCTAGTGAAACCAAAATCTAGTGAAACCAATTGCCTTCAGAAGTCATCCAATTAGTAAATAGAGTCTATCTGTTTGTAATTTAATCTCAGTATAAATACAGCTGTTCTGTGAAGCCCTCATAAATTTGTTAGAGAACCTTGGTGAACAAACAGCATCATGAAAGCCAAGGAACACACCAGACAGGTCAGGGAGAAAGTTGTGGAGAAGTTTAAAGCAGAGTTAGGTTATAAAAAGAATATCCCAAGCTTTGAACATCTCACAGAGCTCTGTTCAATCCATCATCCGAAAATGGAAAGAGTATGGCACAACTGCAAACGTACCAAGACATGGCCGTCCACCCAAACTGAGAGGCCGGGCAAGGAGACCATTCATCAGAGAAGCAGCCAAGAGGCCCATGGTAACTCTGGAGGAGCTGCAGAGATCCACAACTCAGGTGGGAGAATCTGTCCACATGACAACTATGAGGCCTCGTACACACGACCGAGGAACTCGTCGGGTGAGACACATCGTTTTCCTCGACAAGTTCTTTGTTAGGCTTGTTGAGGAACTCGACAAGCTTGCTTTGCATACATACGGTCAAGACAAAATCTCCTCTTTCTCAAATGCGGGGATGTACAACACATACAATGGCAGGGGAAGTTCGATTCCACTGGCACAACCCTTGGGGCTGCTTTTGCTAATCTCATGTTACGGCGTGTTAAGTAAAAGTTTGGTAAGAGACGATTTGCACTTTTCAGTTTGTTACAGCGTGAAAAATGTGTTATCTCCATTACAAACGCTACTTTTACCGAAGATGCGCTCCCGTCTCATACTTTATTCTGAGCATGTGCAGGTTTCTTAGCATACACACGATCGGGTTTCTCGTCGAAAACCAGCCCGACGAGGAACACGACGAGGAAATTAAGACTCTTTTCTCTCTTTTTTCCTCGTCGAGTTCCTTGACAGTTTTCTCGATGAAAAACGTACACACAACCGTTTTCCTCTGCAAAAAAGCTCTCCCACAAAGTTTCTTGATGGATTCTATCGAGGAAAACGGTCGTGTGTACGAGGCCTTAGTCGTGCTCTCCACAAATCTGCCCTTTATGGAAAAGTGGCAAGAAGAAAGACATTGTTGAAAGAAAGCCATAGGAAAAGCCCTGTTTGCGAGAATCCATGTGGGGGGACACAAGAAACATGTGGAAGAAGATGCTCTGGTCAGATGAGACCAAAACACTATGTGTGACGGAAAACTAACACTGCGCATTACCCTGAACACACCATCTGTGAAACATGGTGGTGGCAGCATCATGTTGTGGGGATGCTTTTCTTCAGCAGAGACAGGGAAGCTGGTCAGAGTTGATGGAAAGATGAATGGAGACAAATACAGGGCAAGCTTAGAAGAAAACCTGTTAGAATCTGCAAAAGACTTAAGACTGGGGTAGAGTTTCACCTTTCAGCAGGACAACAACCCTAAACATACAGCCAGAGCTACAATGGAATGGTTTAGATCAAAGCATATTAATGTGTTAGAATTGCCCAGTCAAAGTCCAGACCTAAATCCAATTGAGAATCTGTGGCAAGACTTGCCACATCTAGAGACTTTTCCCTCTGTAGATGTGCAAAGCTGGTAAAGACATCCCCAAAAGTTGGTTCTACAAAGTGTTGAATCAGGGGGGCTGAATACAAATGCCCCCCACACTTTACATATTTATAAAAAAAAAAAATCAAAAACA
Organism: Rana temporaria; assembly: GCF_905171775.1. Classification (NCBI taxonomy): domain Eukaryota; kingdom Metazoa; phylum Chordata; class Amphibia; order Anura; family Ranidae; genus Rana; species Rana temporaria. The sequence goes on along the minus strand of NC_053490.1, from coordinate 19,532,160 downwards.
TTTTGTCATTTTCCTTCCACTTCACAATTATGTGTCACTTTGCGTTGGCTGTTCACATAAAATCCCAATAAAATATATTTACATTTCTGAAAATTAGACAGTCCAAGATGTTCAGTAAGAGGCATGGTGAGTTTTTTAAAGTTGTCACTTTTTGTCACAATTTATTGGAAAATTAAGAAATATATTTTTTCCCCCACAAAGTTGTAATTTTAAGTTATGTCTTAAAGCGGGGGTTCACCCGAAAAACACATTTTTAACATTAGATTGAGGCTAATTGTGGGAAGCACAATCGGGTGTTTTTTTTTAAATCAATGCAGTACATACCGTTTTAGAGATAGATCTTCTCCGCCGCTTCCGGGTATGGGCTGCGGGACTGGGCGTTCCTATTTGATTGAAAGCCTTCCAACCGTCGCATACAGCGCGTCACGAGTTCCCGAAAGTAGCCGAACGTTGGTGCGCAGGCACCGTATAGAGCCGCACCGACGTTCGGCTTCTTTCGGCAACTCGTGACGCGCTGTATGCGACGGTTGGAAGGCTTTCAATCAAATAGGAACGCCCAGTCCTGAAGACCATACCCGGAAGCCGCGGAGAACATCTATCTCTAAAACGGTAAGTACTGCATTGATTAAAAAAAAACACCCGATTGTGCTTCCCAGAATTAGCCTCAATCTAATGTTAAATATTTTTTTTTCGGGTGAACCCCCGCTTTAAGTTATGCTCATCATAGGCGTACCAGGGTTGCAAACGTTCAGTAAATTTGTGAACAGTTTGTAAAATCCGTACTTTTTGCATCTGTCCTTGAATGTCCATTACAGACATATATAGCTAGATTCACATAGAGTTAGGTCGGCGTATCTACTGATACGCCGACCTAACTCGGAATCTGCGTCGACCTAAGTTTAAGTGTATTCTCAAACAGAGATACACTTAAACCTATCTAAGATACAACGGCTTGCGCCGTCCTATCTTAGGGTGCAATATTTAGACTGGCCGCTAGGTGGCGCTTCTACTGCGGTCGGCGTAGAATATGTAAATCACTAGATACGCCTATTCACGAACGTACGCCCGGCCGATGCAGTACAGATATGCCGTTTACGTAACGCTTTATCAGGCCTAAAGTTATTCCATCAAATAGTTGGAATAGTAATGTTAAAGTATGGCCGCCGTTCCCGCTTCGAAATTCGAAAATTTTACGTCGTTTGCATAAGTTGTCCGTGAATAGGGATTTACGTCCACGTCGAAACCAATAGGCCCGTGCGGTGTACGTTGCCGCAATGCACACTGGGAAATGTAGGCGGACGGCGCATGCGCCGTTCCAAAAAAACGTCAATCACGTCAGGTCAAACCAAATTATCATAAAACACGCTCCCTCAGCCTATTTTGAATTAGGCGCGCTTGCGCCCACCGCATTTACGCTACTTTGCCGTAAGTTAGGAGGCAAGTACTTTGAGAATACAGTACTTGCCTCTCTGACTTAAGGCGGCGTAGCGTAAATACGATACGCTACGCCGCCTTAAAGTTGCACACCACTACCTGAATCTAGCTATTAGGCTGCATGTCCATAACTGACATTCATGGACAGATGCAACAATTATGGATTTTACCAACTGTTTGTAAATTTACTGAAAGTTGGCAACCCTGAGGCGTACTTAGAATTACACCACAAAACACATTATGATTCATTCAAAGTAGACTAATGTCATGGAAATTCCACGATACGCCATGCGTAATCCATATCTCCTGCACTTTAACCACTTAAGCCCCGGACCAAATTGCCGGTCAAAGACCAGGCCACTTTTTGCGATTCGTCACTGCATCGCTTTAACTGACAATTGCTCGGTCGTGCAACGTGACTCCCAAACAAAATTTACGTTCTTTTTTTCCCGCAAATAGAGCTTTCCTTTGGTGGTATTTGATCACCTCTGCGGTTTTTAGTTTTTGCGCTATAAACAAAAATAGAGCGACAATTTTGAAAAAAATGAATATTTTTTACTTTTTGCTGTAATAAATATCCCCCAAAAAAATATATATATAAAAAAAAAAAATGTCCTCAGTTTAGGCCGATACGTATTCTTCTACATATTTTTCGTAAAAAAACCTGCAATAAGCGTTTATTGATTGGTCTGCGCAAAAGTTATAGCGTTTACAAAATAGGGGATAGTTTTATGGCATTTTTATTCATATTTTTTTTTTACTAGTAATGGCAGCGATCTTTATCGGTACTGCGACATTATGGCGGACACTTTGGACACTTTTGACACGTTTTTGGGACCATTGTCATTTTTATAGCGATCAGTGCTATAAAAAAGGAATTTATTACTTTAAAAATGCCACTGGCAGGGAAGGGGTTAACACTAGGGGGCGAGGAAGGTGTTAAGTATGTTCCCTGGGTGTGTTCTAACTGAAGGGGGGGGGGTGGACCGACTTGGGGAAATGACTGATCGCTGTTCATACATTGTATGAACAGACAATCAGGCATTTCTCCCCCTGACAGGACCGGGAGCTGTGCTCTGTAACGAGTGATCGCGGGTGCCCGACGGTGATTGAGCCCGCAGCGCGCCCTTATTGGCTACTTGGCGAGATCACGTATAGCTACGTGATCTCGCCCAGCAGAGCCGACCTGCCGCCGTATAACTGCGGCGGCTGGTCGGCAAGCAGTTAAGTGCCCTTTCAGCCTAATGGTATAATGCATCTTAGTATCACTCTGTTTCCCGCATATCCCCAAGTAAACAGACATGACCACCATGCTTACGTGCTTCATCCTCCGCTTGACCAAACTGGCTGATCCTGGGAAGAAACTTTATTTATATAACAATAGAGCTTGATGGCTTCACAAATCAGCGCAGGTAAGCATTAGGGGTTATACAACAACCAATGAACAATGACTAGGGGAGTGTTATGGGCGTGTCTGGGCAGGGACAGTGTGTATGAATTCCTATCCCCTGCACCTGTAAGTTATCATCATGGCTGGTTCTCGAGATCATGGACACTCTCCCCAACCATAACAATTCAAAGACTCCAGTTTTTACAGTTGGCGTGAATGCTTATTCTGCGTTGTTCAGAGAACAACGAATACCCAGATTACACTACCGTTCCTGTGGATGGGAGATTATATGCAGGGGCACACCATGGCCCCCCTACGTGTTGATCAGGCACACAGGAGCGACAAGAGCGTACATCATAACCGATAACGTCTCTGCAGACTGAACACATCCCCCCAGACGAACGTCTGTGCATTGCACATGGGCCCTTTGCTGGTGGACATATCCCCCCACTCTGCAAACGCAAGAAGCTTTTCACTACCAAACGGATCTCAACCAGCATCAGTCTGCCCCAGTCAGCTCTTTAGAGTGGGCTGCGGGAGAACTAACACTGGGAGACACTGTGACAATACATATTAAATACATCTTCATAAAATTTCCACAACAGCCCCTCCTCTTTGTCATATGCTCCCATGTGTCCCTGGATGAATCTTGTACCTAGATTCAGAATGGCCAGCGCATAGTTGCGGCGGCGTAGCGTATGGCATTTACACTACGCCGCCGTAATTTAGCGAGGCAATTACATGATTCTAGTACTTGCCTGCTAAGTTACGGCGGCGTAGCGTATATCGGGCGGGCGTAATGGCGCCTAATTCAAATTTAGCTGAGGGGCGTGTTTTATGTTAATGGGGCTTGACCTGACGTGATTGACGTTTTTTTGGAACGGCACATGCGCCGTCCGCCTACATATCCCAGTGTGCATTGCGGCAACGTACGCCGCACGGGCCTATTGGTTTCGACGTGGACGTAAATGACGTAAATCCCTATTCACGGACGACTTACGCAAACGACGTAACATTTTCGAATTTCGACGCGGGAACGGCGGCCATACTTTAACATTACTATTCCAACTATTTGATGGAATAACTTTAGGCCTGTTAAAGCGTTACGTAAACGGCGTATCTGTACTGCGTCGGCCGGGCGTACGTTCGTGAATAGGCGTATCTAGTGATTTACATATTCTACGCCGACCGCAATGGAAGCGCCATCTAGCGGCCAGCCTAAATATTGCACCCTAAGATAGGACGGCGCAAGCTGTCGTATCTTAGATAGGTTTAAGTGTATCTCTGTTTGAGAATACACTTAAACTAAGGTCGGCGCAGATTCCGAGTTAGGTCGGCGTATCTACTGATACGCCGGCCTAACTCTATGTGAATATAGCTATTGATCTTCTTACACCTGGAAATGAATCAGACCTTACAGTCCATAAAAAGGAAAACACAGCTTGACATGTAGACTCTTTTCTACTGGAGGGATGACTTAGAAGAGGACATGAAAGGCAGTTGGTCTGGGATCCTCTGTGTCTTGTATGTGGGTTGGGCTTCGGAGCGTCTCATCTCAGCAAGGAAGATGTGGTCATCTGCTCGGGCTCCGTTTACTCGTCCAATCAGGCTACAGTAGCACCTCATCATGGCATATAGAAGGAATAGAAACAAAAACAACATGAGTATATAAGCCTATTCCACACCCACCCAACAACATTTTGTACCACCACCCCTCCCTTTAGAATGTAAGCTCTATGAGCAGGGCCCTCCTGTACCTTCTGTATTGAACTGTACTGTAATTGTGCTGTCCCCCCTCTACATTGTAAATCGCTGCGTAAACTGTTGGCGCTATATAAATCATGTATAATAATAATAATAATAATATATACCCCTACTTCCTTCAACCATGCTTCAACCATGATCCGCTGCAAAATAAAAAAAATCCCCAAAGATTCTCAGACCATTAAAAGGATTCCAACTTTCACTAGCTATAGCTCTGGCTTTGCCTTGCAGGGATCTAAACGTATCCATATGGGTCTGAACTTTGTCACTAGTATCCCCGATCCAGGTACAACAATCTTTACCTATGAATTCACAGAAACCCTCCTCGGATGCCAACAAGTAATCATGGGCCATCTTTTAATAGAAAAGTCTAGAAATTTTGTTGTTCCTGTGGGGTCTTCCTTGCAGCTTCAACAGTTACATTGAACATCCCATCCACACTGGATGAGAAATTGTTCAATCGTTTCATAAGCTCAAGCCCCCACCCTGTACAAGCAGGAAACCATGCCCAGACCTGGGCTACTAAAAGCGGAGTTCCGGCCACAATTTCACTTTTTAAATATAAATACCCCTGTAATACACAAGCTTAATGTATTCTAGTAAAGTTAGTCTGTAAACTAAGGTCCGTTTTGTTTGGTTGTTACAGCATTTAGACACTTTATAAAATAGAAATTGACTGGGGCCATCTTAAGTGTGGGCATCATGAAGCCAGACTGTATGACTTCCTGGTTTTCAGCCTTGCACATGCTCAGTGCTGCACAAGCAGTGTACTGTCCAAGTCACATGATTCTTTGAGACTGGGGAGTGCACAGACTCCTGGAAAGTTACACCCACTACATTCCCAGGAGTCTGTGCGGTGTAGGTTAGGAAGATTAAAGGAGTTCTCTGACCTAAAACTTTTAACCCCCGCTGTGCCCGGGCTGTAAAAATATACAAAATAAACTGTCACTTACCTGCCTACGATCCCCCGTTGTTCCGATATCGCCGTCCCGTTCTCCGGGCCCGGGCCCCTTCCTGTGTGTCGGTGACTCATAGTGCGCTCAGCCTATCAGCGGCCGCGACGGGACATTGCTGAGGCCGCTGATAGGCTGAGCGCACTATGAGTCACCGACACACAGGAAGCGGAAGGGGCCCGGGACCGGAGAACGGGACGGCGATATCGGAACAACGGGGGATCGTAGGCAGGTAAGTGAAAGTTTATTTTGTATATTTTTACAGCCCGGGCACAGCGGGGGTTAAAAGTTTTAGGTCAGAGAACTCCTTTAAGCACCTAGGTGCAGGAAGTGGGAAGATTAACTATTCTGCCTAGCAACAACACTTTGAAGGCATCTAAAAAAAAAAAAAAATTTCTTAAAGGACTAATGAATTTTTTTTAAAACTACTGATGTAATGTTATATTTATGGGTGGAACTCCACTTGAAGCCCTGTACACACGATCGGATATCTGATGGAATCGAATCCGATGTTTTTTTTCGTTGGATATCCGATGAAGCTGACTTTCATCAGTCTTACCTACACACCATCAGTCAAAAATCCGACCATGTACAACGCGGTGACGTAAAACACAACGACGTGCTGAGAAAAATGAAGTTCAATGCTTCTGAGCATGCATCGACTTGATTCTGAGCATGCATAGATTTTTGACCGATGGACTTCCACAAAGACGATCGTTTTTTTCTATCAGTTTTTTATCCATAGGAAAATTTTAAAACATGTTCTATTTTTTTTCAACGATGGAAAACAAACCGATGGGGCCCACACACGATCGGTTTGTCCAATGAAAATGGTCCATCGGTCCGTTTTCATCAGACAAACCGATCGTTTGTACAGGGCTTTAGTTGTCCCTATACCCAAACTGGCAAGAGGCAGAGCTATTGTTAAAACTATAACTAATTTTACCCTCTAGGGTATTGGTAAGTTATATTGACAAGTGTTTGTTTGGAGTTAACATGCTATATATATGAACATCATATATATAGCATGTACCGCTGTCATTGCTGGGGTACTAAAGCTCAGTGGAGATTCAGAGTAGACCCAGCAATTGGTCCTGTTCGACTTCTTAGCTAGTTGGAGAATACACAAAGCCAACCATTAGTGATCCTTCTCCTTGATGCTACGTATTCTTGGGTTCTTTCGCAGGATTTGAAGAATGAGGGAGCCTATGCACCGTAAGTTTGCGGAGGCATGAGAAGCAGACTCCTTGGGGGCCCCTGAGGATTACAGAACTACAGTACTACAGTAATACAGTACTACAGAACTACCACCCAGCCATGTACTACTCTCAAGGGTTCTGACAATGGAAAAGCATCTGCTAAGGGTTGACGTATGTCTTGCTCTGCTTCAATGCCTCCAAAGCTGCCAGAATCGTCCTCCTTCTCCTCCTCTTGTATGTTCTGTGATGAGGGAAGAATGGAGTCTGCATAAAGCGGGCCTTGAGAGAAAAGGATGTCCTCCTTTTCCTCTCGTTGCTCTGCTTCGAGTGCCCTGTCCATAATGCCACGCAGAGTCCGCTCCAGCATGAACACAACAGGGATTGTGTCACTGATGCATGCATTGTCACGGCTTACCATCCTGGTGACCTCCTCAAATGGTAACAGTACAGTGCATACAATGTATGAACAGAAGATCAGTAATTTCCCCTAGTGAGTCCACCCCCCCTACAGTTAGAACACACCCAGGGAACATACTTAACCCCTTCCCCGCCCCCTAGTGTTAACCCCTTCACTGCCGGTGGCATTTTTATAGTAATCCAATGCATTTTTATAGCACTGATGGCTATAAAAATGCCAATGGTCCCAAAAATGTGTCAAAAGTGTCAGAAGTGTCCGCCATAATGTCGCAGTACTGAAAAAAATCGCTGATCGCCGCCATTACTAGTAAAAAAATAAATATTAATAAAAATACCCCCTATTTTGTAAACGCTATAACTTTTGCGCAAACCAATTAATAAACGCTTATTGCGATTTTTTTTTACGAAAAATATGTAGAAGAATACGTATCGCCCTAAACTGAGGAAAAAAAATGTTTTTTTATATATTTTTGTGGGATATTTATTATAGCAAAAAGTAAAAAATATTATATTTTTTTCAAAATTGTCGCTTTATTTTTGTTTATAGCGCAAAAACAAAAAACCGCAGAGGTGATCAAATACCACCAAAAGAAAGCTCTATTTGTGGGAAAAAAAGGATGCCAATTTTGTTTGGGAGCCACGTCGCACGACCGCGCAATTGTCAGTTAAAGCGACGCAGTGCCGAATCGCAAAAAGTGCTCTGGTCTTTGACCAGCAATATGGTCCGGGGGTTAAGTGGTTAAGCAATTATTAGCATTTACATACTTTAATCCTTACCCTCAATCCAGCCCATAAATGTTAATGCTAACTTCAACTAATAACCACCAAAACCATGCTGGGTATACACTAATAGAATTAGTAGTTCAAAATCTTGTTTGCTTTTAATATTTTATTTTAGAATGGACTGAATGAAAACTGCAAATTTTGTTAGATATTTGTTAGTTTAATTTTTTTTTTTCAGCCAGATCCTTTGACTTTTCTCATCACTGTTTTAAAATCAAGCAACTCCGACTAACCATTAGAAAATCTACTAGTGTGTGGCCAGCTTCACTCTGAGCAAATTAAATTTTTTCATATACTGTATCTCGCAAAAGTAAGTACACCCCTCACATTTTTGTAAATATTTTATTCTTGTCATGTGACAACACTGAAGAAATGACACTTTGCTACAATGTTGTGTAGTGAGTGTACAGCTTGTATCACAGTGTACATTTACTGTTCCCTCAAAATAACTCAATACACAGCCATTAATGTCTAAACCGCTGGCAACAAAAGTGAGTACACCCCCTAAGTGCCATTTTCCCTCCCCGGTGTCATGTGACTCGTTAGTGTTAAAAGGTCTCAGGTGTGAATGGGGAGCAGGTGTGTTAAATTTGGTGTTATCGCTCTCACTCTCTCATACTGGTCACTGGAAGTTCAAAATGGCACCTCATGGCAAAGAACTCTCTGAGGATCTGAAAAAAATAATTGTTGCTCTACATACAATTTGCCTAGGCTATAGGAAGACTGTCAAGGCCCTGACATTGAGCTGCAGTACGGTGGACAAGGCCATACAGGGGTTTGAGAGGACAAATTCCACTCAAAACAGGCCTCGCCATGGTCCACCAAAGAAGTTGTGTGCACGTGCTCAGCGTCATATACAGAGGTTGTCTTTGGGAAATAGACAAATGAGTGCTGCCAGCATTGCTGCAAAGGTTGAAGGGGTGGGGGGTCAGCCTGTCAGTGCTCAGACTATATGCTGCACACTGCATCAAATTGGTCTGCATGGCTGTCATCCCAGAAGGAAGCCTCTTCTAAAGACGATGCACAAGAAAGCCCGCAAAAAGTTTGCTGAAGACAAGCAGACTAAGGATATGGATTACTGGAACCTGTCCTGCGGTCTGATGAGACCAAGATAAACTTATTTGGTGTCAGATGGTGTCAGGCGTGTGTGGCGGCAACCAGGTGAGGAGGACAAAGACAAGTGCGTCTTGCCTCCAGTCAAGCATTGTGGTAGGAGTGCCATGGTCTGGGGCTGCATGAGTGCTGCCGGCACTGGGGAGCTACAGATCATTGAGGGAACCATGAATGCCAACATGTATTGTGACATACTGAAGCAGAGCATGGTCCCCTCCCTTCGGAAACTGGGCCGCAGGGCAGTATTCCAACATGATAATGACCCCAAACACACCTCCAAGACCACCACTGCATTTCTAAAGAAGCTGAGGGTAAAGGTGATGGACTGGCCAAGCATGTCTCCAGATCTAAACCCTATTGAGCATCTGTGGGGCATCCTCAAACGGAAGGTGGAGGAGCACAAGGTCTCCAACATCCACCAGCTCTGTAATATCATCATGGAGGAGTGGAAGAGGACTCCAGTGGCAACCTGTGAAGCTCTGGTGAACTCCATGCCCAAGAGGGTTAAGGCAGTGCTGGAAAATAATGGTGGCCACACAAAATATTGACACTTTGGGTCCAATTTGGACATTTTCACTTAGGGGTGTACTCACTTTTGTTGCCAGCGGTTTAGACATTAATGGCTGTGTGTTGGGTTATTTTGAGGGGACGGCAAATTTACACTGTTATACAAGCTGTACACTCACTACACAACATTGTAGCAAAGTGTCATTTCTTCAGTGTTGTCACATGAAAAGATAGAAGAGAATATTTACAAAAATACTGTATATTTATATTTTTTATTTTATAAGGATGAATGTTATCCCATGGAAAATAAATCACTAATAGAAAAGCCACACAATAGAAGATGACATTTAATTTTTATGGTGCCCTTTGTACATAATTATGACCCAGTTTTTAGTTATACTTTGGTTGTCATTTGTTCCCAATGGGAATAATTAGTTAATTTGTCGAGCGTCATCTGTGGGAAGCTATTACTACTAACTGGTGGCCCCTTGGAATCCGGCTTGATTATCGAAAGAACTGCCTAATTAGATTGTCATGTATGATTATGCGCTGTGACATTTCTGAGGCCTATTGAGGCCATTAGAGGCTATAAAAAAGGGATCTACAACTTTGCCCTAAACACAATGTTAAGAATGAAGAAGAAGACAAGGGCTGCACCAGAACTACCACCCAACATACCACCCAACTTCCAGAAAGAGAACTTAAAATCCCATCAACCCATTTGCTGGACTACGGATCTCACAACAACATTCCTGTAAGTACAAATACAATGAAACTGCATTAATAATAAAATCAGAACATACACTATATTACCAAAAGTATTGGGACGCCTACCTTTACACGCACATGAACTTTAATGGCATCCCAGTCTTAGTCCGTAGGGTTCAATATTGAGTTGTCCCACCCTTTGCAGCTATAACAGCTTACATTCTTCTGGGAAGGCTGTCCACAAGGTTTAGGAGTGTGTCTATGGGAATGTTTGACCATTCTTCCAGAAGAGCATTTGTGAGGTCAGACACTGATGTTGGACCAGAAGGCCTGGCTCGCAGTCTGCGTTCTAATTCAAGTTCCTCCACCCCTTCTGGAATAATGGTCAAACATTCCCATAGACACACTCCTAAACCTTATGGACGGCCTTCCCAGAAGAGGTGAAGCTGTTATAGCTGCAAAGGGTGGGCCAACTCAATATTGAACCCTACGGACTAAGACTGGAATGCCATTAAAGTTCATGTGCGTGTAAAGGCAGGTGTCCCAATACTTTTGGTAATATAGTGTATTTACTAAATAAATTGTATTAAGCACAGTTATAATGTTAGTTTAAAACACCTAAATAAATTCCGGGTGCATTAAAACAAAAGGTGCTCTAGTATTAGAGTTTGGCCCGGATTCACAAAAGATTTACGACGCCGTCGTAAGTCCGAATGTGAGGCGTCGTATCTCTGCTCCTGATTCAAAGAATCAGATACGCCTCACTGTTGCCAAGATACGAGCGGTGTCGTATCTTGGGGTGCATATTTAAGCTGGCCGCTAGGGGCGCTTCCGTATATTTCCGCGTCAAATATGCAAATGAGCTAGATACGCCGATTCACGAACGTACTTGCCCCCGGTGTATTAAAATACGCTGTTTACGTAAGCCGTACGACCGGCGTAACTTTACCCCTCATAAAGCAGGGGTAAGTCATGTTAAGGTATGGACGTCGGAAACGTCGGAACAGCGTCGTATTTTACGTCATTTGCGTAAGTCGTACGTGAATGGGGATGGGCGTAGGTTACGTTCACGTCGACTAAGCATTGAGCCGACATAATTTACGGAGAAAATTCGACGTGATACTGAGCATGCGCCGTTCTTTAGGCGCTTTATTTACGTGGGGTCACGATTCATTTCCATACAACACGCCCCCTACCAGCCTACTTTGAATTACGCGGGCTTACGCCGGCCCATTTACGCTATGCCGCCGCAACTTACGGAGCAAGTGCTTTGTGAATACTGCACTTGCCTGTCTAAGTTGCGGCGGCGTAGCGTAAATAGGATACGCTACGCCCAACTAAAGATACACCATTGTATCTGAATCTGGCCCCCTGTTTTCTTAGGAGACAGCCACAGTTGGAGTAGAAAAGACTGTCCCTGACCAGCAGGTTGCAGAGAAGGATCCTTGTCCATGTCGGACCTCTTTAGAGAGACCACTGCTTCCACACCGATAGCAAGAATCCTTCTCCGCCATATGCAGGCAGGGGGCGGGTTTTCTAAGACTTTGGACACCGCTTGTTTTGATGGACCTGGAATGCATTTAGCTGGATTAAACTGAAAATTCAGTTGGGCGTTGAAGCAAATTTTGGGTCTGATTCAGCTTACACTGTCAGTGCCGGTGTGCAGGGTTCCCTTTCCTGTACAGGAAAAGTCTTGCTCATTTATTTTTCTATATCTGCACTTGAGTTGCCTTCATATTATATCAGGATAGTATATCAGGATTAACCAATAGTTCAGTCCATACCTCCCAACTTTTTGAGATGGGGACGAGGGACACCTATTAGTAAAAGTATGTAGGCATAGGACCAGGGCTGGGACAAGGAGTGGGCAGGAGGAGAAGCTGCCTTGGACACTGTGGTATCAAGTGAGGAGGGGGGACGATGAGATTAAGGGTGAGGGGATTTGTGTTGGGAGGTGCCAGGGGGTAATATTTGTTCTAGAAGGGGAAATTTGGGGTGGAGGGTGTTAGTCCTGGTGATTTAGTGGGATTTGTGAAGGGAGCGGGGATGGGGAAGAGGACTTGTGTTAGGAGGGGGGATTGGGGGAGGGGGGGTTGTGCTAGAAGAGGTGATATGGTAGAGGAGGTAGGAGAATTGTGCTAGGAGGGAATATTTTTTTTGGGGGGGGGGGGGGTATTTGGGGATGGGGGGGCAAAGATTTGTGCTGGGAAGTGAGATTTTTGCTGACACATAATGCTCATACATCTTGGAGGTGGGGGGCGCAGTTTGGCATGTTTACCCTGGGCTCTAGATGACTCTCTCCAAGCACTGCATAGGACACACCACTGTCACGCCCCCTAAAGGAGAATTATACAAAAAATAAATTAATTCAACTCACAAGTGTTTTTTTTTTTTTTTTTTAACACCACTACTATTTCTTTATATTGGCTTTTTAAATTTACAAATGCAACAATTTAGAATTTGGATGAAAGGTTTAGCACTGGGAAACACTGAAAGATAAATAGTGCATTTTATGTAGAGCTATACAGATCAGACCAAAATGAGGGGCAAATGAGGTGGAATGAGGGACAGAGAGATATTGCTCCAAATCAGTGACAGTCCTTCAAAATCAGGGTCAGTTGGGAGCTCTGGTTAAATCTGAGGTCCAGGCAGATAGAAAAATCACCAATGAATACTGTAACGGAACCCCAAATCGGACAGGGGTTAACGCCGTTTGAGATATTCCATTCCGAACCCAAGACAGCTATCGACACTCCACAATCCGGCGAACACGACCCATACAAATTCCCCCAGTAACAAGACACAACTCTGTTTGAGGTTCAAAACTAATAGACCCTTTATTGAGAAAATCAGGCTCGTATATACAGTTAGTAACCAAAATGAACAATGACTCAACTCCACTCACATCATCACACAAAGAGCCCAATACACATCTTTTTTGGTAGACATTCTGGCACCATCTCTGGCATAATTTACATGAGCTAAGTAACTAATCATTTACCCAGACAAGGTGACTCCGAGATATGACCTTCCAAGGTAGACATCCCGGCTCCTCTCAGCTGCTATACAATACACATTCTTTTAGTAGACATTCTGGCCTTTAGACTGCAATACAAAAAAAAAGGTATTTGTCCCTTCCTGATTTTTTATTTCTTTGCATATTTCTCACACCTAAATGTAAATCTAAGATGCAGTTTTTTAAATTATTTTTTCATTTATTAAGGGAAAAAAGCTGTTCAAACCTTCCTGGCCCTATGTGAAAAAAGGAATTGCCCCTTCCCATGCTGAATAATTAATGAACTGTGATTAACCACAATTTTTTGGAAAGCTGAGTTAAATTTCACTAGCCAGACCCAGGCCTGATTACTGCCAGATCTGTTGAATCAGGAAATCACATAAATAGAAGCTGTCTGATAAAGTGAAGCACGCTAACAGGTTACAAAAAGCCACACATCATGCCACAATCTAAAAAAAATGAAGAAGAGATTTGAAACTATGGGCCATATTCTCAAAGAATTACACCGGCGTATCAGCAGATACGCTGACGTAAGTCCGATTCTAAGGCCGTCCTATGTTTAAGTGTATTCTCAAACTGAGATACACTTAAACATGCCTAAGATACGACGGCCAGCGCCGTTGTATCTTAGGCTGCAATATCTACGCTGACCGCTAGGTGGCGTTTCCTTTGCGGTCAGCGTAGAATATGCAAATGACTAGTCACGCCGATTCTCTAACGCACGCTTGCCCGTCGTAGTGATTTTACGTCGTTTCCGTAAGCGATACGCGGCGTAAAGATAAACATGCCCCCTAGGTGGCGTACTCAATGTTAAGTATGGCCGTCGTTCCCGCGCCGAAATTTGAAAATTTAACGTCGTTTGCGTAAGTCGTCCGTGAATGGTGCTGGACGCCATTTACGTTACCGTCAAAACAAATGACGTCCGTGAGACGTCATTTAGCGCAATGCACGTCGGGTAATTTACCTGACGGAGCATGCGCATTACGATAGGCGCGGGAGCGCGCCTAATTTAAATGATCCACGCCCCCTACCAGGATCATTTGAATTAGGAGTGCTTGCGCGGGTGGACTTTACGCTACGCCGCCGCAAGTTTACAGGTAAGTGGTTTGGGAATCAGGCACTTGCCAGTTAAACTTGCGGCGGAGTAACGTAAAGGACATACGTTACGCCGCCTGAAATCTATATGAATATTGCCTAAAGTAATGTACATGTATCGGTCTAGGAAGGGTTTCAATGTCATTTCTATGGCTTTGAAACTCCAGCAAACTACGGGGAGAGCCATTATCCACAAATGGAAATAACTTGGAATAGTGGTGAACCTTCCCTGGAGCGGCCGGCCTACAAAATTTACTCCAAAAGCATGACGACGTCTCATCCAGGAGCTCATAAAAGAACCCAAAACAACATCTAAAGAACTGCAGGCCTCACTTGCCTCAGGTAAGATCAGTGTTCATGATTCAACAATAAGAAAGAGAATGGGCAAAAATGGCGTCCATGGAAGAGTTCCAAGGCCAAAGCCACTGCTGACCAACTAGAACACAAAGGCTCATCTCACATTTACCAAAAACATCTTGATTATTCCCAACACTTTTAGGCAACTATTCTGTGGACTGATTTTTGGAAGGTGTGCGTCCCGTTACATCTAGCATAAAAATAATACGGCATTTCATAACGAGAACATCATCCCAACAGTCACACATGGTGGTGGTAGTGTGATGGTCTGGGGCTGCTTTGCAGCTTCAGGACCTGGAAGACTTCCCATAATTGATGGAATCATGAATTCTGAGTTCTATCAGAAAATCCTAAAGGAGAATGTCCGGCCATCAGTTCCTGACCTCAAGGTCAAGTGCACTTGGGTTATGCAGCAGGACAATGATCCGAAACACAACAGCAAGTCCACCTCCAAATTGTTCAAACAAAGCAAAATTTAGGTTTTGGAGTGGCCTAGTCAAAGCTCGGACTTAAATCCAATTGAGATGCTTTATCATAACCTTACACAGGCCGTTCATGCTGGAAAACCCTCCAATGTGGCTGAATTAAAACAATTCTGCAAAGAAGAGTGGGCCGAAATTGCTCCACAGCAATGTGAAAGACTCATTGCCAGTTATCGCAAACGCTTGATTGCAGTTGTTGCCGCCAAGCATGGCACAACCAGTTATTAGGGGGCAATTACTTTTTCACATTTGTTTGATGATTTGAGTCATTTGAGTGTGACAAATATGCAAAAAAAAAAAAAAAAAAACAGAAAGGGGGCAAATATTTTTTCACAGTTCTGTATGTAAAAGTTTGTGGGTTTTTTGCTTGAAAATTACGTAGAACCTACAAAACATTATATATATATATATATATATATATATATATATATATATATATATTTTTTTTTTTAGCAGAGACCCTAGGGTATAAAATGACGGTTGTTGCAATTGTTTATGTCAGGCGGTATTTGCAGAGCAATTTTTCCAAACATGATTTTTTCCATGAATTAGGAAAGCAAAACACATTTTTTTTGGAATAATGTGAAAGATGATGGTACGCCGAGTAAATAGATACCAAACATTTCACACTTTAAAATTGCGCACACTCGTGGAATGGCACCAAACTTCGGTACTTATGTAGCACTACCCCCGCAGGAGCCGCTTAAATTTGTTCAGTCCGTTACCCTGTCTATCAACCCCAATAACAGTCTCAGCCCTCTCTGGCACACCTGGCAATAGTGTCAATGAGAAACACACACGTTATGATTATACACAGAAATTGTCTTTACTTCAATATTTCTGTGGTAAAGAGGAACAATATATACATTGCTCAAAAAAATTTAAAGGAACACTTTTGAATCAGAACTCCTGGGATATTGATCTGGTCAGTTAAGTAGCAGAGGGGGAGGGGTGTATACGGAAGGGGTTATTAATCAGTTTCAGCTGCTTTGCTGTTAATTGAAATTAACAACAGGTGCACTAGATGGGCAATAATGAGACGACCACCAAAACAGGAATGGTTCTTCAGGTGGAGGTGTCTGACATTTTTTTTTTCTACTCATCTTTTCTGACTGTTTTTCACTAGTTTTACATTTGGCTAGGGTCAGTGTCACTACTGGTAGCACGAGGCGATACTTGGACCCTATGAAGGTTGCACAGGCAGTCAAACTCCTCCAGGATGGCACATTAATACGTGTCATTGCCAGAAGGTTTGCCGTGTCTCCCAGCACAGTCTCAAGAGCATGGAGGAGATTCCAGGAGACAGGCAGTTACTCTAGAAGAGCTGGACAGAGACGTAGAATGTCCTTAACCATCTACCAAATGACCTCCAGCAGGCCACTGGTGTGAATGTCTCTGACCAAACAATCAGAGACAGACTTTATGGGGGTGGCCTGAGGGCCTGACGTCCTCTAGTGTGCTCTGTGCTCACTTCCGGACACTGTGGAGCTCGATTGGCATTTTCCATTGAACACCAGAATTGGCAGGTCCACCACTGGTGCCCCATGCTTTTCACAGATGAGAGCAGGTTCACCCTGAGCATATGTGACAGACATGAAAGGGTCTGGAGAAGCTGCAGAGAACTTTATGCTGCCTGTAACATCATTCAGCATGACCAGTTTGGTGGTGGGTCAGTAATGGTCTGGGGAGGCATATCTATGGAGGGACGCACAGACCTCTACAGGCTACACAATGACTGCCATTAGGTATCGGGATGAAATCCTTGGACCCATTGTAAGACCCTACGCTGGTGCAGTGGGTTCCTGCAGTGGGTTCCTCCTGGTGACCGACAATGCCCGGCCTCATGTGGTGATAGCATGTAGCCAGTTCCTGGAGGATGAAGAAATTGATACCATTGATCGGCCCCCACACTGACCTGACCTAAATCCAAAAAAAAACACCTCTGGGACATTAGGTTTTGGTCCATCCGGTGCCGCCAGGTTGCACCTCAGTCTGTTCAGGAGTTCAGTGATGCTCTGGTCCAGATCTGGGAGGAAATATCCCAGAACACCATCAGTCGTCTCATTAGGAGCATGCCCTGATGTTGTCAGGCATGCATACAAGCACCTGAGGACCATTTTGAGTTGTTGCAATGAAATTCCAGGAAAATGGACTAGCTTGCTGCATCATTTTTTCACCTTGATTTTGAATTGAATTCAGCCCTATGTAGGTGGATAATTTTAATTTCCATCAAATGATGTGCCATCCTTTCATTCCTAACACATTACCCCATCCATATCAGTATTGATATCCAGCATGAGATTTTTGCCCGTTGAGATCTGATATGTTTTCAAAGTGCTCCTTTAATTTTTGTTGAGCAGTGTATATTCAAGTAATGCAATTGGAGAGCACTAACTGAGATTATGTATAAAAGTGGTTGGTGCTGCGTTGTTCAGAGCTAGTGCAAAATAAAATATATATATAATATTTGCGTCTTCCTAACTGATGTTCCAAAAATCCAGGAAATGTTAATGACAATCCAAAAAAAGTTGCTAACGACAATCACTGAGGGGATATATGCATGAAATAAATACTGATGAACATAAGCGTAAAGTAATAGGTGCATTCACAGTATCCTGTCTGTATATAGCGTGTAACATATAAAGTGCAAATCAACCTCATATTATTATCCATGCCATGACTGCAATGTGCAAAAAAAGTCAAAAAGTGCAAAAGAATACAAGATGTGCACTGAAATATGCAACCGCAATGTGCATGGTTATAGATATTAGTCTATTTCAAACTTTTGTGCAAAGTAGCAATGTGCAAAAAAATTGCAATTTCATCTGTGCAAATGTGCAAAATTGTGCAGTTAAATCCTTCTTTGTGCTGTTTACACTCAGGTAGCAATGGCCTCTTGCCTTGCGGTTATGAGGCAACCGCATATAACACTGGCAATCATCAGTATTGGAGATTCGGTTAACAGATCCAGCTAGAGTTTTACTCCCAGGTGTGAAGAGATAAGGGGGGGGAAGGACTCCAATAGTGTAGTATTTTAAATAAAAAATTATTGGTTTAAAAACAATCAATGTACTCACATTAAAATTAAACTGTATGCATAGAACTCCACGAGAGCCAAGCTCGTATGCCAACATGGGGTCACGTGACTTCATCAGGGATAACAAACAAGAACTAGAAGTGTCCTTAAATAGTGTGTATAATTGGATGTAATGAGTGGCCATTTTCTAGAAGTCGTGATAGAGATATACTGTAGCAGCCATTTTGCTGTGGATGTTTGCGATGTAAACATCGCGGCCATATTGCGGTGGCCTAACAATAGAGCTAGAAGCCGGAAATATGGCGTGCAATATTTAAGATCTCAGGCGTTATACGTCATATTATTAACAGGCAATCTATACCATATGTACTAATTGTACATATATCCACATAGTGCAGGGTGATGGAGCAGCACCGGAACTGACATGAGTATAAAATTAAAGGTATCTCTTGGACATAACCAGACTGTGCATTGTAGTAAAGGAATACAAAGACAACAAGTTGGGCAGCCCTATATAGGTAAATAAATAAAAGGGAAAAAACATTAGACGGCTGAGTATGTATGTCAATCTTAAAGCGGGAGTTCACCCTAAAAAAAAATTTAACATTAGATTCATGCTCGTTTTGTCAAGGGGAATCAGCTAGTTTTTTTTAAAAACGAAGCAGTACTTACCGTTTTAGAGAGCGATCTTCTCCGCCGCTTCCGAGTATGGTCTTCGGGACTGGGCGTTCCTATTTGATTGACAGTCTTCCGACAGGCTTCCGACGGTCGCATCTATCGCGTCACGAGTAGCCGAAAGAAGCCAAACGTCGGTGCGGCTCTATACGGCGCCTGCGCACCAACGTTCGGCTACTTTCGGAAAATCGTGACGCGACGGAAGCCTGTCGGAAGACTGTCAATCAAATAGGAACGCCCAGTCCCGCAGCCCATACCCGGAAGCGGCGGAGAAGAGGTATCTCTAAAAAGGTAAGTACGGCTTTGATTTAAAAAAAACTACCCGATTCCCCTTGACAAAATGAGCATGAATCTAATGTTAAAAATTGACATTTCCGGGTGAACCTCCACTTTAAGAGAGAGTGTACGCTGGGAAACGTGACGTGCAATTATTCAGGGCAATAGGGGCAAACTGAGAAACAAATCCACGTGTAAAAAATGGTAAGATAATAGTATTCATTAAAATTGTAAAATTAATCATAAAATGTTTTTAAGATATTTTTTAAAAGATGTTTTTTTTTAAAAAACAGGGTATAAAAAAATCACTAAGAAAGCAGTTCAGATCAAATTCAATGTTGAGTCCATGAGGCGAGAGATTAAGAGCAATATAGCTCAATACTAGAACTGAATAGGCTGCTTTCAGGAGCAAGAGCAGAGGCAAGCACTTCAATAACAATAACGAACAATATGGCAATCTGTACCAGATTGGTTACCTTTACTCAGGTCGGCTCTTTGAGTCCAGGCAGAAGGAGAGCAGAGGAATGACCCTCTTTATGTCAGGCCTCTCTCTTCTGTCCACTGACACCACAGGCCCAACTCCAAACAGTGTATTCAAATCACTATTTAATGTCTTAACTTCCCAGATAAACTGTCCCGCACACCCACTGCATATACAGAGCTATGAGTAGGTGTGTGCGAGCTTATATGGCACTAGTAACTTCAGTTCTTTTGAAGAAGGATGAGGCTTTGTATCTTCAGCTAGCCACTCTCATTGGTGCACTTAAACTCCTGAAAAGCAGGGCCAAACAACACAACTGGCCTGGATTATCAAGTAAAGAATGCAGTATCTTCTTCAGCAAAGTGGAAGAACAATGGTGTCTGTATACAGTGGCCCAGATTCAAGAAGCACTTGCGCCCGCGCAACATTAGGTTACGCAGCGCAAGTGCTTACTTGCTCCGGTGTAACGAGTGCTCCTGATTCAGGAACCTTGTTACACCGACTGCAGGCTAAAATCTGCGCGGCATAAGGCTCTTATGCCTCGCAGATTTTAGGCTGCATTCTTGCGGGGGCCGCTAGGAGGCGCTCCCATTGTGTATCAGCATGTAGTATGCAAATTGCATACTACCACTGATTCACAAGCTTGCGCGGGCCCCGCGCAAGCCAGGTATGGAGTTTCCGTACGGCTACTTTTAGCGCAAGGCTGCCCCTTCTAATAGTAGGGGCAGCCAATGCTAAAGTATAGCCGGCCTCCCCGCGCTGTGAAATTTGAATTTCACGGCGTTTGCGTAAGTGAAACGTGAATGGCGCTGAACGCCATTCACGTTCACTTAGAAGCAAATGACGTCCTTGCGACATCATTTGGCGCAATGCACGTCGGGAAAGTTTCCCGACGGAGCATGCGCTGTACGCTCGGCGCGGGAGCGCGCCTAATTTAAATGATTCCCGCCCCCGGCGGGATCATTTAACTTGCGTGCGCTTACGCCGGGCAAATTTGCCGGCGCGCCCTCGCAATTCACGGAGCTACTGCTCCGTGAATCGAGGGCAGCGCAAAATATTTGCGGGGGCGCAGGGCAAAATCGTTGCCCTGCTCCCCCGCAAATATCACGCAATTCTACTTGAATCTGGGCCACTGTCTCTGTGAATGGATGCCTTTATCCTTTAGCTATGTGGCACTACAAGTGTCAGCATGATGACTAACATCAATGATGTCTGTATACAGTGTCCATTTAACTCTGTGTGCAGTGTCCTTGTTTCCTGCAAATGGGCAAAAGCCCTCTTACCCAATCCTGCGGCCAAGGCCCAAACAAATGTCCTGGAACAGTGACCCTTCTAGTGACCTGACTAGTCACCTCACACTGGATACTAAGTGTTAGGGTCAGCCTAAAGAATTGCATTGAGATTAGCTGTCTAGTTTTGAAGTATTATTAATTTTTTCACTTTTTTCAGAAGCTGCTCATGATGAACCTAACCGTATTCAGTACTTTCAATAACATCACCTATATAAGCAGCCAATACTATCAACTATATCAAAATGCAAAGTTAGTTTTTTTTGCCTTCATCATCTTCTGCTTCTGTTTCTTCATCTATTTCATCCTAGTTCTTCTAGTGGTTTACTTCACCACTCCTCACGTCCGGGAGAATGCACGATACATCCTCTTTGCTCATATGCTCATCAACGACACATTGTACCTCAGCCTTGGGCTGTTCCTGTGTTTAGGCTTTGGATTCCTTTTATATATTCCTGTACCCATCTGTTACGTTCTGGTGAACTTTGCTGCAGCTACATTTCGAATTACTCCGTACAACTTGGCCATCATGGCCTTGGAACGATACGTGGCTATTTGCTTCCCTCTCAAACACATCATGTTATGTACAGCCCGGAGATCATATTTTGCTATTGCAGCAATGTGGTTTGTTGGGTGGCTTCCCAATGTTGCTGATTTTATAATACTCATTTCCTCTGTCGAGGTGAAATTTTTCTCCCGGAATTTACTGTGCAGGCATCAATCATTACTTGTCCTACCAGCCCAAAACACCATACAATTCTCCACCTTAATTGGAAGTTTAATTCTGGTGTCTCTGGTCATTCTCTTCACCTACATCAAGGTTATGCTGATAGCTCGAAAAACTGGATCTGGGAAGTCTTCGGCCTCCAAGGCTGGTAGAACCTTGATCCTTCATGGAGTTCAGCTTTTTCTATGTCTGCTCTCTCTAACTTCTTCATTTTCAGAATTGTACCAAGGAGATTTTTATTATTTTGTGATTCTGATAAATTTTTTGATGTTCATGTGTGTGCCAAGACTTCTCAGCCCTCTTATTTATGGCATTCGAGATAGTGTGTTTAGTAAAAGCATTAAGAAGATGAAGATGTATTCTACCAACTAATAAAGCAATGAGTAAACCTTCATTCTCCAACAGTACCCACACATTTGTTATTGTCCAAGACTATTTTAGATTTTCTCTTCTAATCATTGTCCTGTGTGAAGGCCAACTTTGAATTTCCTGGACCAATTTCAAAATTACTTCAGTTGCCCCTTGCATGATCTGGAACATTCAGCACCTACACCAAACATCCTTATTGGTCAGGAGTATGGAGGCCACATTTTTTATCTATAGAACAGAAATAAAATTGTCTGGTGATCCAACCTGCTTATGTATGGGCCAACAGAAATGTAAATAACGCCACTGACTGACATTCGTTTTGAATCTCCAGCTGATGTTTTCCATTTTTTTTGGACATGCTCACATATTATTTCATACTGGTTCAAAACCTACTAGTCTCCAAGATTGACTTTCTTGATCCCAACACATCAGAGATATAATAGTGGGGGATGCTTGAACCTTAACTATCTTCCACCTCTGCCAAAACCATGATTCGTCAGAAAAAATTATTCTCCTGCAATGGAAAAATTCCAATCCCCCTGGCATTAGTCAAATGGTCATAATAAATGATTTGCTATGTAAATATAAAATAAAATTTAACAGCAGAGTCTGTCCTCAATT
The DNA here is from genome assembly GCF_905171775.1 of Rana temporaria. Taxonomy (NCBI): domain Eukaryota; kingdom Metazoa; phylum Chordata; class Amphibia; order Anura; family Ranidae; genus Rana; species Rana temporaria. The sequence goes on along the minus strand of NC_053490.1, from coordinate 19,509,467 downwards.
TTTTTTACAAACTTGGGAAACCATGTGTAGCACCCTCCTCGTTAGGTTACTAAGATATTAGGCATATTTAGTTCTATTTGTAGCAGTTGTTGATTTTTATTTGGCAGTTCTGAATTTTACAGGCTGCAAGTTTTCTAGAAAGATTTAGAACATAGGGAGTGAAGCAAGGCAAATGGGCATTTATATTTATTGTGCTGCAGCCAATCCCTGTGGAGGTAGGCCCAGAAGGAGCTGAAGAGCACATAAATAGTCGCAGGTTTAGAACAGTAGGGTCAGCCTGTTAAGGTATTCCACCTGTCTGGAAGGGGGTGCTCCTTTACATTACACAGCCCCCTACACCTCTGAACCCTTTACATTACACAGCGCCCCCCACACCTCTGGGCCCATTTACATTACACAGGACTCCCCCACACCTTTAGACCCCTTTACATTACACAACTTTGCACCTCTGGACCCATTTACATTACAGAGGGCCCCCCAAACCTCTGGAGCCCTTTGCATTACACAACCCCCCATACCCCTGGATCCCTTTACATTACACAGCCACCCCTACACCTCTGGACCCTTTTGCATTACACAGCCCCCCACACCTCTGGATGCCTTTTGAATTACATAGCCCCCCACACAATATCTCTGGACCCCTTTTGCATCACATAGCCTCCCCCCCACAGCATGCAGAGGGGGAGACACAGGAGAGTGAAGCAAGGTTCAGCAGTGCGTTATACAGAGTGCAGAGTACAAGGTTCAGGAGTGCGTTGTACAGAGTGCAAGGTTCAGGAGTGCATTGTACAGAGTACAAGGTTCAGGAGTGCGTTGTACAGAGTGCTCCAGCATAGAGAGTACAAGGTTCAGGAGTTAGTTAAACTGCAAAGACACCATTTAATTAAACGTAGAACACTTATCTTAAAATCTTGATTAGAAGCATACAGGAGCAGGGGCAAGAATGGTGGCATAACAAATGGATAACAAATAATTGTAGCCTATAGCAGGACATGCAGCAGTGTAAACATCTTTCCAGCATAGCCAGTGATTGGTGGGCATGCCGGGGGCGTACGGATGCAATGAGAGTAAAGCCCTGTACACATGGGCGAGAATCCCCTCGAAAAAAAACGTTGTTTTTCTCGACGGGATTCTTCTCAAGCTTTCCTTGCATACACACTGTCAAGGCAAAATTTTGTTGTTCTAAAACGCAGTGACTTACAACACGTACGACGACAGTATAAAGGGGAAGTTCGATTCCAATGGCACCACCCCTTGGGCTGCTTTTGCTAATCTCGTGTTACCACGTGTTAGTAAAAGTTTGGTGAGAGACGATTCGCGCTTTTCAGTCTTTGTGCTTTCAGTTTGTTTTCTGCGGTTCAGTTTGTGCTTGTGGGTTCGTATCTTGTCTTTCAGGGAGTGTAGTCAGGTCGTATCGGTTTTCAGTGCGTTCTTGTCTGCTTGTTTCTGATTTTCAGGTTGTTCTTCATAGGCCTTGCTGTTCTTCAGTGTGTTCTGTTTAGTTTGTTGTGATCAGACGACCGTAGTCATGTTGCGGGTACATTCTCGTCATAGAGTTCATGCTGTGCAGGCGCTTGGTGTTGGTCTTCTTGTCTTTTACCAAGACCAGTTCATGAACAGGGTGAGGAGGAGTTCATGGACCAATAATTGGTTACTTCAGTGGGACCAATTCTCTCACATGCCTCTGTTGCGGGAGATCCAGGAGAATAACCCTGATGACTACAGGAATTGTCTCAGGAAGTCTGACCCCGTTTTTCAGCATCTCTTGGCTTTGGTGTCCCCCTATATCACCAGGCAGGACACCTTTATGGGGGAAGCCATCACAGCTGAGCAGAGGCTAGTCACTACGTTGCGATACCTGGCGACAGGGAGAAGTCTGCAGGACCTAAAGTTCACGACAGGCATCTCCCCCCAGGCTCTGGGACTCGTTATCCCAGACACCTGTTCTGCCATCATCCAAGTCCTGCAGAAGGACTATATGAAGGTAAGTTTTCTCCTTTAACATCACATTATATGTATTTAATGCTTGCTAATATATTGTAATTTTTTTTATCCTAATTACCATGATTGTAATATGCTGTAAATGTCCCCTTTGTCCCCATGCATGCTGTAATTTTTATGTTCACATTAAATTCTAAGTGTTTTTTGGGTCCCAAACTCATCTAGCCCCCCCTGAATCTGATAATTGGGCCTTCTATTTTTGTCTTAAAATAATCCCTAAAATAAATGTTATAATGATGTTGGCCAATAATCTTTTTGTATAATCTACTAGCAATGTTATGTACAAAAGTACTTTGTTTTTATCTTGTTTGACTCCACAGCTTCCTTCCACGCCACAGGATTGGCGTGCTGTGGCATCCGAGTTTGCCACGCGGTGGGACTTCCCCAACTGCGGAGGGGCAATCGACAGGAAGCACGTCCGCATTATGCCATCACCCCGTTCGGGTTCTTATTACTTTAACTACAAGGGGTTTGATAGCATTGTGTTGATGGCGGTGGTGTCAGCACAGTATGAATTCCTCTATGTTGATGTGGGGAAGAACGACCGGATGTCGGATGAGGGAGCCTTCAGCCAGATGGAATTTGCTCTTCGTCTCCATCAGTCTGTTGTTGAAAAAGGAGTGCCTTACCATCGCAGCGCGCCAGCTCAGGAAAAGCGTCCATTACCAGGTGACGCCAACCTGCTGCCATCCGTGCTTTGCTTCTCAAGCCTCGGTCTGACGCTGAGTTCTTCCAGATGCCGGCTTCCACCTGATGGAGTGATACCAGCCCAGCGAGCGCCGCCGCAGCTGCTTGGATTCAGGAAGCAGGTTGTAGAAGTGGTCACCCTGAATTCATTTGGAAATTGATATGCTTGTTTTTACACACCTGAATGTGAGTGCATATACTATATCCTAATTAAAGTGTTTATCCAACGTCTACTCTTAGAGGCGCCTCTCTTCTTGTTGCTCTTCGTCTCCAGAGTGATGATCTTGCATTGCCACCGGATGCTGAGAATGTAGAAGGACTCCCCTTTGTGTTTCTGGCTGATGAAGCCTTTGGACTGGGACCGCATCTCCTGAGGCCATTCCCCCAGAGGACCCTCACCCCAGAGAGGAGGATATTGAATTACCGGCTGGCCAGAGCCGTAGAGTTGTGGAGAATGCCTTTGGGATAATGGCCAGCCGATTCCGCCTATTTTTTACTTCCATACACATGGCGGAGTATAAAATAAACTACACAGTGTTTTGCTGCTGCATTCTCCACAATTTTTTTGCGTAGACTTTCGCCAACTTATATGGCCACAATTGGTGAGGCCGGGCTTTCAGCAGAGAATACCCTGCCGGGCCTAGAATCTGGCCATCCTGGCTTGTTCCCCCAAAGCGGCCGTGCAGTTCGGCAGCAATATTTGGAATATTTCACCGGTAGGGGGGCCATTCCTATGCCAGGCAATCTCTAACCTTTTAAAAAAATAAACAAATCTGCCTAAATTTAATTTTTGATGTATTGCTTGTGTTTCTTATAGCTGTCTCCTAGTTTTTCCAAGTGTACCTTAGGAAATAACAACCATTTCACTGGTAACACCAAAACTAAACACCAAAAAGGTTATAGCGGATTTGATAAAAAAAGAAGCCACACTTTGTTGTTCCAAATTTTTACTCTGTGCACATTCACACATGGTCTTTAGAACATTTTTAGGGGTATTATTATTTTGTTTTGTTTTGTTTGCCATAAACAGGCATGTTTTTTTTAAAGAAAATACAAAACTCTCAATAACATACCCGAAAATAAAATATTGTAAACCTAGGCAATATCTCAGACATTCTAGTTTTAGAAAAATGTCTATCTGCCCTTCATAAGATGGGTTGTTGTCACCCCTGAACAAGCCAAAATTTGAAGATGCACACAATTATTTGAGATTTAAAATTTCCCTATTGTCAACATGTGCTATCTGCCATCATGGGTGATCAATTGATGTGTTTTGGGAGTGCAACCTCTTCTTCCTTTCACCTACTTGAGTTGTGAGGAAGGGGTTGCACCCACAAAACAAGTACATGGATGGCAGATAGCACATGTTGACCCACTGTGTGCATCTTCAAATTTTGGCTTGTTTGAAAGAGTGCACTTTTTTTTTTTTTTTAAAAGGGAGAGTTTTATTCTATTCGCCCCAAAACATCAATGATGTCCTTAAATGTTTGCTCCATCACCTTCATCTTTTTCTTTATGACGTCCATTTCCCTACTACACGCCATTATTTGTTGGATGATTCTTTGGGCACTAGCACTTGAGAAACGAGGCCTTTCTTCAACAACATGTTCATCCCCTAAAAATTTTTTAAAAAGTAGTATTATAAATCTGCAGGCCTACATCTCTTACCTGAAGCTGTGGTGACAGACACTGACCTGTTGTGGTGACAATTTCAACTTCTCCTTCCTCCACATCCTGGGTTTGGGGTTCTTGCTCAGGTTGGTGTTCTCTCTGAGGTGTGGGGTTCCTGGGCGCCATGGAGTGGTGTCCTCCCAGTCTTCTCTCCCCTATGAGAATGAAACAAAAGCACACAGATATTTGAGGGCAAAAATAGGAATATGAAACATTGCTTGGAAGTGGGGTACAAGTGTCTGTTTGGGCAGCGTTACAAGCTAAAGACATTATTTTTCCAAACCCAAATCTTGACTACTCACCCTTTTGGGACAAGTTTCACACATGTAGACACCCCAAGTATCCACTGGAGCACCTGTGTGGGACACCCTAAAAAGGTTGTACTGGTGGCCCACACTAGTGCTCCTGAGTGAAGATGTGTAAACATCTGCTGAGTGTCCTCTCCTTTACACTGATTCAAGTTTGCATTTCATTCTAGTTACAAACACATCATCTAGACAACAATGTAATAACATTTATGGAATGCAAACAGGCATGTCTAAATTCTTTTTTACCCTGTATCTTCCAAAAACATTGTATGTAGTGGGCGAACGATGTGTCTGTAACGACCGATTACTGTGCCCACTCAATTTTTTAAGATGACATTTTCTAAGGTTCAATAGTAAAAAGCAACAACATGGAGCAACATGCAAGTTCTGAAATACAATAATAGGGACAAAGGAGAAGTACTTACTTTTTTCAAGTATTCTCTTAATACTCCTTAACTGCTCCGACTCCCTCAGTTTGAGGTCAGACCACCTCTTTCTAAGCTGCTCCTTTGATCTTTTCACCCCAAATTGTGCCATGATCAGGCGTCGGGCTTGAAGACCAATTGCAATAGCAGTGGCAGGACAGGCATACAGGCTGTCACTTCTGGCAGATGACACAGGCTCTCCTGAGGTGCGGAGTCTAAGTACTTGCTGGTTTCCCCCAGAGCTCCTGATGGTGGAGATGGATTTATCTGCAAGCTAGTACCAGGTCACAGTCCTCAAGTTTGCCCCACCAGGGTGTGAGCAAGCCGGGGTCCAATAGCGGATAAACAGACAAGGATGAAACAGCAGCGTGCTCAGTAAACAAGCCAAGGAATCAATCACGAGTGGCTGAAGGTTGGGATCAAGCAGAAGAGTAGTCAAAGAACAGGCCGAGGGTCAAAAACGGGTGGTTGCAGATTGGGATCAGGCAGTAGAGTAGTCCAGGAACAGGCCAAGGGTCAAACATGGGTGGTTGCAGGTACAGATGGCAGCAGGAACGACAACAGCAAGGCAAAGAGGAAGTGCTGAGACAAGGCTTTTATAGGAAGTTCATGGGAGGAGCAAGGGGTTCAAGGTTCTAGGTTCAACAGCAATCAAGACACCAAGCAGAGTAGTCTAATGGATCAGATAGGTTTATCTAGCAGATCAGGCAGAGAACTGTCCAGCATCACAGATAGCTCAGTGGGAAGAGTCAATGCCAGACACAGAAGAGGTCCCAGGTTCAAGCCCAGGTCCTGACAAAATGTCTCTTCAGACTTTTGACAACTTTCTTCATGATTTTGTCCTTCCTTAGATCAGGGTGGGTGTACGGCCCATGCTTGCCATCATGATCTGATTTTCTCAACATGTCCGCCATTTCCGCAAAGGACATGTTAGATGCCTTGTATCTCCTCCTTGATCGCGTCGTTTCCTCATCAGGCTCTGGGCTTGTCTTGTCGTTCGACGATCTATTAATTGCAGACCCCTGCATAGTTCTTTTTATTATTTTTATTCATAGTTCCACATCTTTTTTATTTTTTGTTAAATTTCCTTTTTTTGTTTTTTTATCAAGTTATCACAAAAATGTTTTTTCTTTTTTTAAGATCAAGTTATCACCACAACATTTTTATCCCCCCCCCCTCAAGGAGGTTGTGTCCTTTGTTAATTACACATTGTATTTCTGAAATGTTTTATGGCTATTCACCAGAAAAACACAATAGACAAGTATTTAACTTAAATAAAATCTCCATTTATTCTGGATCCAAAATTTTTTAACATGAAGGGCAACAATTGAGCACTCAGCCAAATCTATGCAGACTTTGGGCCCAAAGGCACATTCCACCATGATCAACAACAAAATCAATAACATGAGGAGTCCCTCTAATTTGGGTCACAATGTGCTCCCCAAATCCCAGAAATCAGAAGCAGCAGATGTCATACATGACCCCAAGCTGTGGTACTACAACAACAACCTTCGTTTTCTGGCAGATCAGCTTGAAGTCACGGATTCACTTTCTGGTCTTCCTTGCAGCCTTCCTTCCACGACCCCTTGCAGGTGGTGAGAATGTGGCAGCAGGAGGAGGAGACTGGGCCGGGTCACTGAGTTGTGTGTTCTCAGTCAGCAGGCCCCTTCTTTCCCTCTGATTCACAGAAGCAAAAATATCCTCTGCCAGGGCCCGTTGTCACTCATAATTTTTTTGCAGTTGGTCAGCAAGGTAGGTGCTGTAGCCCTCAACAGAGTTAAGGGGGGCCCTCATGTTGGAAGCTGCCTCCCTAATGACCTGCAGACACTCCTCCTCCAGCTGGGACATGCGCCTCAGTCTTTTTTTTTTTTTAAGTACTATGGTCTAGCATGGCAATGGCCCCCCTACCCGTGAAGTACTCAACATATCTATCACGGGCATCTCGAGCAGCTCGGGGGGCCAAGCTAGTACAGCCAGTGTCCAGGCCAGTCAGGTTCTCAGATGATTGTCTGGCCTCAGGCCCAATGTTGGAAAGGTAGGTCTCTGAATGCCTGCGCTAATAATTATGAAAAATGCAGCAGGTAAAAATGACAGTGTTCAGTTTATATTCCGCTATGTGTATGGCTGTCTGGAACAGGCGGAACCGGCTGGCCATTATCCCCAAGGCATTCTCGACAACCCTTTGGGCTCTGGCCAGCCGGAAATTAAAAACCCTCCTCTCCGGGGTGAGTGTCCTTTGGGGAAAGGGCCTCATGCGGTGTGGTCCAAGCCCGAAAGCTTCATCCGCGACAAACACAAAAGGGAGTCCCTCCACATTGTCTTCATCCCGTGGCAGGGCCAGGCCACCAGTCTGGAGACGTTGAGCAAACTCCGTCTGCGCAAATACTCCGCCGTTGGACATCCGGCCGTTCTTCCCCACGTCCACATACAAAAACTCGTACTGTGGCGACACCACCACCATCAACACAATACTATGAAAACCTTTGTAGTTGAAATAGAATAACCCCGAACGGGGTGGCGGCACTATGCAGACGTGTTTTCCATCTCTTGCCCCTCCGCAGTTATTAGAGAAGTCCCACCACTGGGCCAATTGGGAAGCCACAGTCTGCCATTCCCGTGGCATGAAAGGAAACTGTGAAGTCAAACAAAAATAAAAATTTGTACTTTGGCACATAAACATTGCAATCACAATACAAAAGACATCCTTGTCCAACATCAGTATAACATTTATTAGTGGAGTGAGAATTTCATGCCAAAACTAAAATAGGCCCACTTATCAGACTCCTCACCCCTCTGATAGGCCATTAAACATTTTAAGGAGGGGGGGCAAAACTACAATGGAGCAGACAAAAAACAAGTTGGAAACAGACTAGGCTAGGTGTGTTTGGGCCTAGGATAGCATGCTGGACAGGTTAGTGAAGGGAAATATGCATGTAGGCCAAAAATGGATCATTCAAAGCTAACAACATGCATGGGGACAAAGGGGACATTCACAGCATATTACAATCATGGTAATTAGGGAATGATGCAAGAAATACAAGACATTAGCATACATTAAAGACAGTGGGCCAGATTCAGGAACATCAGCGGATCTTTGGTCCGGCGCAGTGCATCTTTTTTACACTGCGCCGGAGCAGCGCAGAGAGGCATGCTAGTGATTCAGGAAACTTTTTTCCTGTCTCTTGCCCCGGCGTGGCGGATTTTACACGGCGTAAGGCGGCGTAGAATAAAATGGGTGGCTCCCTATGCTAATGAAGCGGGGAGCGTGGCGCAGGGGTCACGCCGGGGCGCATCTTAGACCGCACATGCTCAGTGACATCCAGGGGTAAATGCCCCAATCTGCACATGCTCAGAACTGCGCCCCGGCGTGGTCCCTGAGCTCCGCCGACCCACTACCAAAGCCCAGTCCATGAATCAGCCCAGACTTCCGCCCTGCAGGTGCAAATGTACTGAAGCTTTTTTTTTCCAAGCTAGGTGGTTTGCATTGTGGTGGGGCAGTTATGGCTGATGAGGAATTCTCAGGTGGGCGGATGACCAATTTCAGCCCAGAGGAGAGGGCTGTAATTATTGAGGGCCTCTCCCAACATGGGGACCGCCTCTATGTGTTGTCCAGCAAGTGTTGTTGCTCAGGTCGTTTGTAACGCTGCTGCTTTAGCTGCTCTCCAGCTGACCTCTGCAAGTTTGGTGTAAAGTTACCCCTGCTTTATAAAGGGTAACTTTCCGCTGCAAACCAGAGTTACACGCACCGGGAGTAGCCTGCGCCGGCAATTCGTAATTTGCTGAATCGGACCAACTCCCTCATTTGCATATTTAAAATAGAAAAACCAGGGCCGCGCTAGTTCAGACCAGCGTAAATAGGCGCCCACGCCGCACCGGCGTGGAAAGGTCCAAACGAAAAAAAAAATCTACGTTACGGCGTAATATTGTTTGCTGAATACGGCGCGGAGATACGCCGGCGCAAATTGGCATTTACGCCGCGCATCTCAGTCTACACCGGCGGAAATTGTTCCTGAATCTACCCCATAGATTGTGATGTGAAAGGAGACAACTTACCTTAATATAGACCTTCTGCATCACTTGTATGATGGTAGAACACTTAAAACAGAAAGCAACCAGGTACAGCAAGGCCTGTAAAGAACGAACTGAAAAACAGAAATCGAGCGGACAGGAACACACTGCAAAACAGATACGACCTGACTGCAAGCACTGAAAGACAGATACGAACCCACAAGCACAAACTGAACCCGAGAAAACGCTCTGCAAAGCACGGAGACTGAAAATCGCGAATCAGTTCTAACCAAACTTTTACTAACACGCGGTAACACGGAATCAGCAAAAGCAGCCCCAAGAGTGGCGCCATTGGATTTGACCTTCCCCTTTATAGTGCCGTTGTACGTGGTTTACGTGACTGCGTTCTGACACGATCGTTTTTTTAACCGATGGTGTGTAGGCGCGACTAACCATCAGTCAGCTTCATCGGTTAACCGATAAAAACGGTCCATTCTCATCGGATGGACCGATCGTGTGTACAGGGCATTAGGGGTAGGTCTGAAATGAGGGGAAGCGCTGCTGATTTTATTATCCAATCATGTGCAAGCTAAAATGCTGTTTTTGTATTTTCCTTGCATTTCCCCTTCGGATCCACAGCGACTGCACTTCCAAGTGCACTTTCAGCGAAATTTCAAGTGCGCTTTGTACTTGTAGTGCAAAGTGGATTTGCCTTTCCTAAATAACCCCCAAGGTGTCACACTCTACTCAGATAATTAACTCAAAACACCTGTAGAGGTTTCCTGAGCCTTTAAATGGTCTCTCAGTCTGGTTTAGTAGGTTACACAATCATGGGGAAGGCTTCTGACAAGGCAGTTGTCCAGAAGACAGTCATTGACACCCTCCACAAGGTGAGCAAGTCACAAAAGGTCATTGCTAAAGAAGCTGGATGCTGTATACAAGCATTTTATTGAAAAGGTGAGTGGAAGGAAAAAGTGTGGTAGAAAAAGGTGCACAAACAAAAGGGATAACCGCAGCCTTGAGAGGACTGTGATGGGCCATTCAAAATTTTTTGGGCGATTCACAAGGAGTGGACTATGGCTGGTGTCAGTGCTTCAAGAGCCACCACACACAGACATGGGCTACAACTTTCGCATTCCTTGTGTCAAGCCACTCCTGAACCCGAGACAATGTCAGAAGCATCTTACCTGGGCTAAGGAGAAAAGGGACTAGACTGTTCCTCAGTGGTCCAAAGTCCTCTTTTTGAGTGAAAGTTAAAGGGGTGGTTCCCCCTAAAACAAATTTCTAACAATACATTCGTAAGACAGCTTACACTGCGGGTAGGCTGGCTTTTGTTTTGTTTTTTTAGTACATACCTCGATATCGTCATTTCGTCCCTTGGCGGTGGGCGTTCCTAGTTGATTGACGTTCCTCCGACGGGCACAAATGTGACGTCACGACTTTCCGAAAGAAGCCGAACGTCGCTGCGCAGGCGCCGTATAGAGCCGACTCTATATGGCGCCTGCGCAATGACGTTCGGCTTCTATCAGAAAGTCGTGACGCGCAGTATGCGCCCGTCGGAGGAACGTCAATCAACTAGGAACGCCCACCGCCAAGGGACGAAATGGCGATATCGAGGTATGTACTAAAAAAACAAAACAAAAGCCAGCCTACCCGCAGTGTAAGCTGTCTTACGAATGTATTGTTAGAAATTTGTTTTAGGGGGAACCACTGCTTTAATTTTGCATTTTATTTGGAAATCAAGGTCCTAGAGTCTGGAGGAAGAGTGGAGAGGCACAGAATCCAAGTTGAATGAGGTCCAGTGTGAAGTTTCCACAGTCAGTGATGATTTGGGGAGCCATGTCATCTCCTGGTGTTGGTCCACTGTGTTTTATAAAGTCCAAAGTCAGTGCAGACCTCTAACAGGAAATTCTAGAGCACTTCATGCTTTCCTCTGCTGACCAGCTTAATGGAGATGCGGATTTCATTTTCCAGCAGGACATGGCATCTGCCCACACTGCCAAAAGTACCAATACCTAGTTTAATTTTTTATGGTATCACTCTTCATGATTGGTCATCAAACTTGCCTGACCTAAACCCCATAGAGAATCTGTGGGGTATTGTCAAGAGGAAGATGAGAGACACCAGTTCAGCAAAGGCATATTAGAGGCAAGAACTCTTAGGCCTCGTACACACGATAGGATAGCCAGAGGACAACGGTCTGAAGGACCGTTTTCATCGGTCAAAACCGATCGTGTGTGGGCCCCATAGGTTATTTAACCTTCGGTTAAAAAAATAGGAACTTGCTTTAAAATTTAACCGATGGACGCCTAACCGTTAGGTCAAAACCGATCGTTAGTACGCACGACCATCGGTTAAAAATCCACGCATGCTCAGACTAAATGAGGGGACAGGAGCGCTCGTTCTTGTAAAACTAGCGTTCGTTTTGGAGATAGCACATTCATCACGCTGTAACAGACAGAAAAGCGCAAATCGTCTTTTACTAACACAAAATCAGTTAAAGCAGCCCCAAGGGTGGCGCCATTGGATTTGAACTTCCCCTTTATAGTGCCGTCGTACGTGGTTTACGTGTCCGCGTTCTGACACGATCGGTTAATTAACCAATGGTGTGTAGGCGCGACGGACCATCAGTCAGCTTCATCGGTTAACCGATGACACCGGTCCTTCAGACCGTTCTCATCGGATGGACTGATCGTGTGTACAAGGCTATAGTCTCTTGATAAAAGTAGCACAAATGGAGCAAACAGCTAAACATCTCTTCTACTGCGTCCCTGTGGCCCCTGATCCCAGTTCCACTTGCCTGCAGAATGCTAGCCCACCTGGCTGCCACCAGCCATGCCTGGCTGCTCTTCCTCCCAGCCCTCCCGACTGACTCTCTGCACCAGTCTTGACCTGACTGGCATACACACATGGAGAATCCCCGGGGCAAGGTTAGATGAAGACTTGGCACACCACAGTTGTGGCAAACTAAACTGGGACAGAGGCTTTTAGAGGGGACTGCAGGCTAGCCTATTGCCTTCCGACTATGGGCCCTAGCTTTTAAAGGAACACTACACTTTGGGAGTTGTATGCCTGGGGGACCCTTGGAGTGGTATTGTTTCTGATTTAAGTCCATATCTCCACACACACAGATTCTGGGAATCTAGGCCCAGGATCCATATTTAGGACCAAGATGCCCCATTACCAACAATGACTGCTTCATACTGTGAGACTCATAGCAGATGTTAATATCATCAGCTCAAGCCACCTGTCTGGGGTCTCGAGCTATATTTTTTTTATTTTAGGTAGGTCTCTCCCATGGTGTGCCTCATACGTGTCTTGCAAATTAACTCGCCTATTGTTTCTGTCTGTCTGCTAGGAAAATATTGTGGGATGTTATGTGTTTTTACTTATGATAATGTGTAATGTACTTTGTTGTGACCTTGGTGTTGGGCAGTCTGGCCTGGAATGAGATCTCTGATTAATCACAACATTGTCTGGGTGGCTAGTTGGTTAATTACCTTAATATTTATATTATAGGTTTGTTGTCGTTTAGCTATGGTAATTATATTCCTGTTTACAGTTTGTATTGTTAGGGTTATATGATCGGGGGGTTATATCCTCCTGTGGGGTATAAAGTATGCATCTAAGTTTCAATAAAAAAGTAATTCCTTTGGCATTTAGCTTACATCTTGTTTGTGTAAAATGTTTGCGGTAAAAAGGGCTGGTATTAGCTCTCAGTCGAATCGGAACTGTTTGGAGGGTAGGAGGTACTGATTGGAAGCACCTAATCAGGAGGTGCCAAGCGGTTCCATCACAGTGGTCTTTAAGAGAGCACTATTACAGCTGACAGTCTCTACCCTTGTCTTGTCCCATTGCCTCTGCTTGTTCCTTCCCGCTGCCTCTCTGGCATGAATTCCTCCAACTGCCTCCTGTGGTGGGATCCTTTCAGGCCAGCTTTCCTGAGCTCCCAGCCTGAGGTAAACCCCATGGTAAGGGGTCCCTCAAGGGCCACCGACTGCCTCCCTCAGTACTGCTTCTCCATCTTCCACCTGAACTCCCTTGCTGACATGGTCCATGTCTATTTATGATTTTCCCCAGTCCCCTGCCAGGCCCACTCCTGGGGATTTAATATTCAAGACAGCTTCTCCTCACCTCCACCCACTAGTTTTAGAATGTTCTCCAACTTTCCAGATACCAGGGGGAGGCACCAGAGAGCTGCCTGGATGAGTCATCCAGCCCTGGCCTCTAATAACCCTAACCCCATTCAGTCCCTCAGGTTTATCCCAGAGCCAGACAAATGCTTTTACATGCACTACGCTTCCAGTAGCACACACTAGAGCAGTGGTTCCCAACCTGGGGGTCAAATGATGATTTGCCAGGGGTCACTTAATTCTGGGCTGTTCCTAAAGCCTGCACCGCTCTCCTAGCCTTTTTGCAGCCGCCCAGCAGGGCTGTCCCTGGAGTCTGAGGCTGCCCACTCAGTCTCTTCACAGAGACTAGAAGTCAGCTGACTGGTTAAGGCATAGGTGTCACTGCTGCGGGACACCACAAAGTCGGAGACACAGTGAGTAACACTACCTGCGATTATAGTTGCTATAAACAACAAGAAAGATGGCTAGAGAGAGTGATGGGAAAAAAATAAAAATTAGGATAGAGAGATAAAAGGGAAAGAAAGGATAACAAAGAGAAAAACTGGTACATCCTAAAATGTAGCATAATGGGATTTAATACCCTGAGTGGAAGAGACTCGGGGAGCGCTAAATGTCCATGGGTTAGGGGCACAAATTACTTGTCTTGCCTTGGGTGCCGACAACACACGCTACAAAATAATTTTACTGTTAGGGGTCCCCACAGCTTGAGAAATTTTATCAAGGGGTCACGGCACTAGAAGGTTGAGAACCACTGCACTAGAGGGTGCTACATACATCTGCAGTATCAATTTGCAAAAGCCTAAAAGGAAAGGCAGGACCTCTCTTACTGCTACATAGGCACTAGGGACAAGTTTAAGGTTTGGTGTCTTTGGATTGAACTTTGGAGTTTTGAGCATTTGGAAAAACACCCAAATATCTACATTTCCACAGGAGCCCAATATATTCATTATTATACATCATATAACTGTCCTTTTTGCTCAGATAAAGATTTGGTATGTATTTGGGGCATACGCATACCCCATGCTTTTTTTCTATCCTGATTATTGATTGGGGTCTCCAGGAGGGCCTGGCATTAATTAGGGGGGAACCCATGGGGTTTTTTTTTCAACTTTTTTAGTAACTATATCAGACTCTAATCCAAGATAAGGGTCTTGTATAGATGAATGGAATCTGTAATGGTCAGGGGTTAACGCCGTTACGATATTCCATTCCACCAACCCACGACAGCTTATCGACACTCCACAATCCAGCAGACAGGATACATATAGATTTCCCCCAGAAAACGAGACACACACAGCTCTGTCTCTGGTTCCAAACGGATAGATCTTTTAATGGTAAAACTCAGGTTTTTATACAGTTAGCAACCACAAAGCATGCTGCAGTAATCAAAGGGACAATAACACAACCCATAACACAACATCCCACAATGGGTCCTAACGAGCCCCCCTCAATCCACATCTTAGACAAACCTTCTGGTGCCAGGTCTACATGAGTTAATTACTATAGCTGACATGGCAGACGTCATGACTCCGGCTCTTTTCACCTTTTATTCAATACACATTTCTTTAGCAAACATAAGTCAGACGTCTGACCTTTAGAGGGTGCTAAGTCACATCACATATTATCATCAATAGACTTTCACACAATACCGTGTCAATTAGCATAGCACCATAAAATATCTTAGGAGCCAGGCTTAATTAAAACAATAGACAATAGAATGCAATCACACTATTATTGACCTGTTGGGTTAGTTCTTCTAGACATTCTTGAGTATATTGTGGATTACTGTCCCATGCTAAAACAATCCAAGATATCAGTTCTCAGTCATCCTATTCCCCTAGTGGACATAGGATGACCCTAGACCCAAGAGTCATTGGTGAAGCTGAAACAGGAGTACCCCGCATCCTTCAAGAGCCTCTGGGTCCCACGGGCCATACCGTTACAATATCCTTGACCATTTGTTTACAAACTGAATAAAGCAGATGTGAACTGTAATTTTGCTGGCTGTTTGTATTAGGTTGTGTACACAGGCAGGGTCAGGGCACATAAAAAATATTTTTTACTTTGTAAAATGTCCCCAGGACGACAGTGCCCATTGCCCCATGCCATTTTGATTGTCAATCCCTTGATATTAGCTAAGAAAATCAACAGAACTGATTTTAAACATTTGGCTCTGATTGGCTTATGGGGGTTTGGATTTGGCACCAGAACTTTATACATATTTGCCAAACCCTGTTTGAACTTAACCCAGGTGTATTCAGCAGCACATCATTCATAGGCACATACATGAGATGTCCCACAAAATGTATTGAACTGTGTAGCTCTAGTATGGCAGCCTATTCTTATTGTAGGGAAGCAGTGGAGGGAGAGGCATGTACAGTATACAGTATGTATTTTTGTTAATGATATTTTATTAATATAATACTGTAATTCACTTTCTTTGAATGGCTACAAAAAATAAAAACACACCTTATTTGTATGGCTACAAAAAACCCACAGAAAGAACACTTCTCAAGTTGAAGAGAACCTCAGCTGGCTATCAGCTGTAGAAAGAACAGTGACCAAGAGGACAATACCACCAAATCACCCCCTTAAAGTCCTCCCCCGCATGCCACCCACCAAGCCAAACCTGAATAGCCCAGCTGGGCCCAGCTTGACACAGGTATATAAGCTAGGGTGACCACTTGTCCCGGATTGCCCCAGGTCCCGGGCACTTTCATTTTGGAACAATACAATGTCCCGGAATGAAATAGAGGACACAGCCACCCCCTACAAACAAATAACTACATTTCCGGAACTGGTTGCTAGGGCCGGCGCTGCCTGGCATCTTGCAACCAGTGACAATTTACTCTCAGACAGTGAGACCGGGAGCGAGGCCTGCGCCTAGTGCAGCACTGCTGTCCCCACCCACCTCGGCACCTCCTCCTTCTCCGGCACCCAGCGGCAAGCAGCAGGGACTGATGTGTTCTTCACTCTCCAGCTAGTGATGCCACTCCTTTCCTTCTACACATGTGGCTCATGCAGAGGGAGTGACAGCGGCACTGCATCTGGTGGCACATCAACCCCAAAATTACATTTCCCCCCGCCCCCTCCTCACCTTTTTTTGGGGAAAGGCGAGAGAGGGTTTGGAAATGTGGTCACCCTAATATAAGCATGTAGTGGCACTTCAAGAGAAGCAACTATTGTCTAAATATAAGAGTCACTGGGGGCCAGATTCTCTTAGATATCCGGCGGCGTAACGTATCTCCTTTGCGTTACTCCGCCGCAGGTTTAACGGGCAAGTGCCTGATTCCCAAACCACTTACCTGTAAACTTGCGGCGGCGTAGCGTAAAGTCCACCCGCGCAAGCACTCCTAATTCAAATGATCCTGGTAGGGGGCGTGGATCATTTAAATTAGGCGCGCTCCTGCGCCGATCGTACTGCGCATGCTCCGTCGGGTAAATTACCCGACGTGCATTGCGCTAAATGACGTCGCACGGACGTCATTTGTTTTGACGGTAACGTAAATGGCGTCCAGCGCCATTCACAGACGACTTACGCAAACGACGTTAAATTTTCAAATTGCGACGCGGGAACGACGGCCATACTTAACATTGAGTACGCCACCTAGGGGGCATGTTTATCTTTACGCCGCGTATCGCTTACGGAAACAACGTAAAAACACTACGACGGGCAAGCGTACGTTCGTGAATCGGCGTGACTAGTCATTTGCATATTCTACGCTGACCGCAAAGGAAACGACACCTAGCGGTCAGCGTAGATATTGCAGCCTAAGATACAACGGCGCTGGCCGTCGTATCTTAGGCATGTTTAAGTGTATCTCAGTTTGAGAATACACTTAAACATACAACGGCCTTAGATTCGGACTTACGTCAGGGTATCTGCTGATACGCCGGCGTAATTCTTTGAGAATATGGCCCTGGGTTTGCAAAGGCTATTGAGGAATATATTGAAATTAATGTTAAACTGCAAGACATACTTTGTATACTATATACATCTTGGTCCTCATTAGTTACACAACCCCTCGTGTGAGTAAGTTAGAATTGGGCACTGTCCTCTGTGGAATCTCCAGGGTTTCCATATGCCTTGTCCGAAATATTTCCTCCAAAGCTTGATAAGGGACCATAACTAGAAGGTTGAAGCTTCACAAACTTTTAATTTGTTGAGATAGATCTTGTAGAATATCCTGGGGAATCTCTGTAAGAAGGTAACATCTGGTGCACAGTGGATGTGACACAAGGGAGACCTGAGATTTAATTCCCCAGCTTGGCTCTTACAACTGTCAACCCAAACCAAAGCTCTCCTGAACATCCCATTAAATGGTTATCGGTGATTAATACTCTAAGGATTAGAGAGCCTATAAATGCTCAGCTCAGATATAAGACTGCCAAAAAAAGTTCTTCAAGCTGGATCAAGGATACTCACCAACATCTTGATTAAATGAGCAACACTAGGGTGAGTAAAATACATTTATTTGTATGGCCTTTTCACCAAGATATCAATCTAAAATATCCTATGATGTCTTTCAGAAATTAGAGAGTATTTAGGTAGTAAGGATCTGCTTCTGTAACTGTCCTTCCACTTTACATTTCCGAGGGAGATAGGGTCATATATCTGTAATAGATATAGTGCTCCTGAGCTACTACCTGGTGACCTAACCTCCACCCAAGGATAGCCAGAGAAGACACTGAATTCGGTGTTCCAGACCAACGTTCCATTGGAGCTGCTTCATTGCCTGCTGGGCGTCCTGGAGGGGGTAGTCGAGGAGGGGATCACCAGGGTGGCATTTGCCAGGGCTTTGTTCCAGGCAAGAAAACTCATTCTCTTGCATTGGAAGTCAAGGGAAGCCCCGTCTCTTAAAACATGGGTCCAACACATGGGCAGAACCCTATCGATGGAAAAGTACATATACCAACATAGAGGGAGTTCAGGGAAATTTCTTAGGCTCTGGGATCCATGGCTCGCGACACCTGGTCTTAGCCCCTTGGAACTAGTACAGGACAGATTGCTGGGCGCCAGAAAAGACTTCTTGCCTTTTCGTCTGGGAGACCTTCTGGCCGGGGAGGGGGTAGGAGGGAAGGAGTGGGCAGGTGGTGGGGGCAATGGGCCCGTCGAGTTCAGGAGATATATAGCACTTGAGAAATGTTTTATGGTTATAACTCTGTGGTCTCTTGAGGATCTCTGATGTATATGATGGAATGTAAGGTACAATATGTCATTCTGCTTTCTGTTTTCCTGTAAATGCACGCTTTTTGTTTTCCTGTAACTGTATGTTATGTGAGCAATAAAAACCTTTTGATTAAAAAAAAAAAAAGGATAGCCAGAGAAGACCCTAGAGCTGTAAAAAAAAAAATGGGAATAGGGGGTTTGATCAGGTGGTTCACTGAGGTTCCGATAAGGACAGGCATGTACTGGCCATAGGGACTACAGGCAGTTTCCCGGTGGGCCGATGGCTCAGTGGGCCGGTTTCAGTGACAGCCTGTCAAAGTAATGGCCGTGCAGCTCGCCCTCCACTTCATGCAGTGATGTGAGAAGGGTGAGAAAAATACAGAGGAGAGTAAGTGAAATAATAAAAGAGGTCAGTGAGGACTCCTTATGTTATGCTACTTATGTTTTTTTGCACAATTGCGCATAGTTTATCTAGTGGTTTTGTGCTTGTTTGCAAATTTAAAGTGGGCCGGTCTGGATGAAGTCCAGGGCCAAATTTTGGTCTCAGTCCAGCCCTGGATAAGGAAGGTAGACAGTTTGTCCCCCCGCAGAGAGGTCAGGCTATCCAAATCCATGGCGGCTATCCAAATCCATGGCACTGCTGCAAACCTCCTCTTCTTAAGCCTAGTACACACTGAGAGTTTCTTTTTGCTCAACCCAGCGGGCCAAACGTAAAAAAGCTGAAGAGCCCAGGAGGATGTTAGTACAGCGATCTCCCCTGATGAGCTATTGTGTTCTGTCAGGGAGACGGCCCACCTGACTTTCGGCAGAGCTTTTTCAGTCATTGCCCTTCAATCGGCTGACGTACACTTGCTATTGAACTGGCAAATACCACCCATGTGTACCGTCCTTTAGCATACGTATTCAGCTGTTTATAGTTAACAGAATAAAACATCAAACCAACTGCGGACCGCTTCTCTCTTCTTTTTCATTTTTAGGTCAGGTTACCCACTGCATTTCTACAGCCTAGAAACCAAGGGCCAGATTCAGATACATTTACGTTGCTCCACGGCAGCGTAACGTATCCCATTTACGTTACACCGCCACAGGTTTACAGCGTAAGTGCCTGATTCACAAAGCTCTTACCTGTAAACTTGCGGCGGTGTAACGTAAATCCGCTCGGCGCAAGCATGCCTAATTCAAATGGGGCGGGCACCATTTAAATTAGGCACGTTCCCGCGCCGAACGTACTGCGCATGCTCCGTCAGGAAAATTACCTGACGTGCATTTCGCTAAATGTTGTTTGTTTAGACGTTAACGTAAATGGTGTCCAGCGCCATTCACGGACGACTTACGCAAACGACGTGATTTTTTATATTTCGACGCGGGAACGACGGCCATACTTAACATGGCTTAGAACACCTAGGGCTCAACCCTAATTTTACACGGCGTATCTCGACGGAAACGACGGACAGTTAAATCGACGGGCAGCGCGGACGTTCGGGAATCGCTGTAACTAGTCATTTGCATATTCTACGCCGACCGCAATGGCCTCGCCAACTAGCGGCCAGCCTAGAATTGCATCCTTAAGATCCGACAGTGTAAGTCAATTACACCTGTCGGATCTTAGGGCTATCTATGCGTAACTGATTCTATGAATCAGCCGCATAGTTAGGACGGGCGGATCACAGAGATACGACGGCGTATCTCTTTTGTGAATCTGGCCCCAAGTCCCTAAAATTGGCCCCATTCTCTTTCTTTGCACCGCCAGACATTGAACTATAAATACTACATCAGTCTTTGTTCCATTGTTTTTTTTTTTTTAAGGAACAGTGACATTTCCTTTGTGTTTTTTTTTTTATTTGCTAGGTTCCTCTGAAGTTTTTTTTATTTCTTCATTTTTTGCACACATGTTAAAATCAGCATTTTAACCACGATATGTTTTTTGAACACAGAGACGTAGAATAAAAATATGGTAGTTGCAATTTTTTGTTAAATGATATTTGTGTATGTAACTGTTTATCAAATCTATATTTTTAGAAAAAAATACACTATAAATTAATTTTAGTGTATACAAACACAATTTAATTCCCAAAAAACTGCATGGGCCAGATTCATGAAGCACTTACACAGTTTTTTTGGTAGATGCACGGCGTAAGTGCAGATTTGCGCCGGCGGATCGCTGCGCCTTACCCAGAGAACCAGATTACGCCTCCAAATAGACTTCATCGCCTCGGCGCAGATTTACGCTGGTCGGATCTGGCGCGGCCATGGTTTTTGTGTTTTAAATATGCAAATGAGGTTTTTGGGCCGATTCATCAACTTAAGCTTGACCGGCGCAGGCTACTCCCGGTGAGCGGAGCTGAAATTTCCGGTGCAAAGTTACACCTCATAAAAGCAGGGGTAACTTTGCACCAAACTTGCAGAGGTCAGCTGGAGAGCAGCTAAAGCAGCAGCGTTACAAACGAACTGAGCAACAACACTTGCTCGACAACACATAGAGGCGGTCCCCATGTTAGGAGAGGCCCTCAATAATTACAGCCCTCTCCTCTGGGCTGAAATTGGTCATCCGCCCACCTGAGGATTCCTCATCAGCCATAACTGCCCCACCACAATGCAAACGACCTAGCTTAGAAAAAAAAAAGCTTCAGTACATTTGCACCTGCAGGGCGGAAGTCTGGGCTGATTCATGGACTGGGCTTTGGTAGAGGGTCGGCGTAGCTCAGGGATCACGCCGGAGCGCAGTTCTGAGCATGTGCAGATTGGGGCATTTACCCCTGGATGTCACTGAGCATGTGCAGTCTAAGATGCGCCCCGGCGTGACCCCTGCGCCACGGTCGGCACTTCATTAGCATAGGGTGACTCCCAGTTGGCCTTACCCCGCCTTACGCCGTCTAAAATCCGCCCCGCTGGGGCATCGTAGACAAAAAAAGTTTCTTGAATCACCTAACTGCCTCTCCGTGCTGGACCGGTGTAGTCTAAAAATGATGCACCACGCCGGTGCAAATCTGCACCATTGTTCATGAATCTGGCCCCATGTGTCCACAAAATTAGGGGACGTAATGTAAATAGGTATTGCCTTTACAGCTCATAATTCTAGGTCACTTACTGTATTGCTCCTTTATTGCTCTTACTCTGGCATACTTGCAATCTATCACTTGTGTGGCTCAACCATGCCCATACACAATTGCACGTATGTTCTTATGTGTGTTCCCACGTGTGTGCTGGGCAACAAGGGTGTTTTATTTTTTATTTATGATTATTTATTATATTTACATTTTCAACAAATCCTGTATTTATTTTATTCATTTTTTTTTTGCAACCAACTTTATTGCTATCACAAGGGGGCTGATAAGCCCCCTATGTGATAGCACTGGGCAGACTACAGGTTCTCTTTATGGAGACATCAGGGTTCTATAAGATGTGCATGGAGTGTGCTTGCTTGGCTGTGCACCAGGCTTTTTACCCAGGATTCTGACAGCAACACTTTAGAACATGAGGGCAGACGGTACAATTACAATACAGTTTAAAGTGTTACTCTGCATATACTATATCTGGTCTCCCACAGTACACGGAACATGGAAATTCAATTATTTTAGCATATATGAACTGCTAAATACCTTTTCTCATCAGCAGTATGTAGCAGTCTTATGACTTCTATCAGTGTCTAGTTAAAGCTTGTAGGAGGAGTTTTCATTCTCCTCTGACTGTCCTATAAAGCTGCAGGACCTCTGACCCTCTGTCTGGACAGTGCTGATCACATGCACCCTCCCAAAAAACAATAGACTCTATAGCAGGGATCCTCAAACTACGGCCCTCCAGCTGTTGCGGAACTACAAATCCCATGAGGCATTGTAATACTCTGACATTCACAGACATGACTAGGCATGATGGAAATTGTAGTTCCTGAACACCTGGAGGGCCGTAGTTTGAAGACCCATGCTCTATAGCAATACACACCAGTTTGAGCATGTTCAGAGTGCCCCTCCTCTGTTCTATCAGGATATGGATTGGAGACAGTGGATGAATGGGAAGATCAAAGAAGACAGGATCAAACAACCTTTTTACACAATGTGGAGGACTAACAGGTTCCACATTGAGTTTAACAAGCATGGTTTACTGCACATACAGACTGATTTTACTGGTGGGGGTTTAGGAACACTTTAATACAGTAGGAATCAGAGGGCCTTGCTCGTTAGAGCTTACTATCTAAGAGGGAGGGTCAAGAGATACAAAAGATAATAGTTGTGGGAGATGGGCTGATAGAGAAAACAAATGTACAGTTGTTAGGTGGGGGCCAGATAGGCCTCTCTGAAGCAATGCGTTTTTCAAGGAGCGTCAGAAAGTGGACAGAGTGGTAAATAGTCATACAGATTGGGATAGGGAGTTCCAGAGGTTCTGGAGAAGTCCTGGAGCTGGAGGCAAGCATGAGAGGAGGTGACAAAAGAACTAGAGAGCGGGAGGTGTTGGGAGGAATGAAGAGAATGATTTGGCTGGCATTTTGATACTAGGCTAGTGATGTAGCTGGGGCAGAGTTGTGGATGGCTTTGTATGTTGTTGTTAGTATCCTGAATTTAATTTGTTGGATGAGTGGAAGCCAGTGGAAGGAATGGCAGAGAGGGGTAGGAGACATCGGAGTGGTTTCTAAGAAGGATGAGCCTGGCGAACTCCTTCCTGTGTCCTAACAGTTTTCACGTCTCAAGTCTATGGAACACACCAGAGCCGAGGTAAGGACTTGTTCTAAATATCATTGGAAGCTTTTATTTTTCTGCAACAGAGGAAAATTAATAGTATATTGGTACATTGGTATATTGGATTGAAATACTAATTAGACTGTATTATATGAGAGAAAATTGCCTAAAATATTTTATAGTGGCTGGACACTGCACAAGCAGCTTGGTTAGGTCACAATTTAAGAGGGAGAGATGAAGCAGATTTTTTCTTTTTTTTTTTTAATACAACTTAGAATGTGTTAATTGAGAGACAATAGGCAAAATTATTTATGAGAGGCATGATAGAACTAGACTAATGGAACAGATTGCAAACTTTAAGATCAGGATAGGTGGTAAGTGCTGGTAATGGTGGTAGGCATCAATTTTTTTTTCATCCGGTTCAGGGGTCAAGTCCTGGGGAAAAAAGTGTGGGAACTCCCACCCAAGATCCACTCCCCCACCAAAAAAAAAAAAAATGATACGCTCATATGCATAATTACTAAACCGCATGTTTTTTTTTTTTAGATCCACTGTACCTTTGTAATCCTTTATGTTACTGGCCGCTTCCTGTATATGGATTCATCAGGTAGTGTGCGGTATTCCGTCACTTCCTCGATGCCGCAATGTCTCCTGGGAGCTTTTGTCATTGTTCCCAGGAGACATTGCGGAGGTCTGCCGCAAGTTATCGCGGGATTTAGAAAGAAGGTTCGCCTGCCCCTGACAGTGACTCGAGCTGGGCATCGCCGCTTAGTGAAGGATTGGCCCGGGTGGCCCGGCTGCTCTAGTCCTGTAAAGGGAACTGAGTTCCTGCTGTAAAAAAAGTGCAGGAACTCCGTTCCCACGCGTTCCCGCAGGACTTGAGCCCTGATCCGGTTGACCCTTAAAATGTTAGTCTGTAGCATCAGCAGCAGAAGTTGTGTAGTCACTGGTAATCCATGATTTGTTCATTTTAATAAATATGATCAGGTCTATGTTGTAAGAGGACAGACAGATTTTCTTCTCCGTATCAAAGCCTCCTCCTGCACTGAAGGCCATCTAAGACATTTGAAACAGCGCACTGACTGCAAGAAAAGCCAGACGCTCCAGCTCATGGTGATCAATCTTCAGCCAAGGGTCCATGGGGTTCTCACTCCTCATAGTAATCACATCAGTCGTAGACCCAAAATGGTCTGTAGGTCTGGCTTAGCAAGAGTCATGTCAAACCTCTATAGAGAAACCAGTAATTCCCCATGGAGAGAAAAAGTCACACTCTGCTGCTTGCAGTCAATACAGGTTTTTCTATTCTCGATTTATTTGCTTTTAAAAAATAAACAAACTGTAGGCTTTTTCCACCTTTTGGTTTTGATTGTATTTAGCTGATTTAAACAGAAAGTTGAACTGGGCTTTAAATTAAGGTCATGCTCACTCCAATTCAGAATCTCTTTTTTATTTTTGCATAGAGTTGTGGGATTCCAAAAAATCAAGGCAGGCTCAAGACTTTCTTCCACGGGCAAGCTCCTTGCTTCTTCAAAGCAACATGGTTCAGCTGACCTCCACAAGCAACAACATTGCCAGTTACATTCACGTGACTTTTATATCTTTGATCACTGTTTGTCTTTGCTTCTTCTTGTACTTCATCGTTGTGGTATTCAACATCTTCTTCACCAGTCCACAACTCCGGGAGAATGCTCGTTATGTCCTCTTTGTCTACATGCTTGTGAATGACACGTTTTTTCTCCTGTCTGGTTTCTTTTTGATGCTATGTGCAATTTATCTTCTGTACATGCCCATACCGGTTTGCTACATTTTGAACACAGTTTCATTCTTGTCTTTTCGAGTGACCCCAACCACCCTGGCAGCCATGGCACTAGAAAAATACATAGCCATATGTCACCCATTACGACACAAGGACCTGTGCACCCCACAAAGAGCCAATGTGGCTTTTACCCTCATATGTGCAGCACTGATGATTCCAAATGCTGCTGACTTAGGTCTTATGGCTTCATCATATAGAACTACAGTTAATATTTCTATCATATGTAGAAGGGAAAACCTGTTTGTGAATCCATTTCAATATGTTTTAAGGTCCCTTAGTTTTGCTTTGTGTTTTGCTTCGGTGGCCATTATCATATTTTTCACATACGTCAAGATCTCGATGGTTGCTCATAGAGTTAGCTCACAGTCTTCTAATGCCTCCAAAGCCAAGAAAACCATCTTGCTCCACACCTTTCAGCTACTCCTATGCACAATGTCTTTATTGTCGACATTCACTGAAGCTTTGCCTGCCAGTCAAGCCATATTTTTACCCGGGTTCAACTTCTTTTTTTTCAGTTGTGTGCCAAGGTTCCTCAGTCCAGTCATCTATGGGATCCGGGATAAATATTTGAGGGAACTTATTAAGAAGTCTTTAACAAAGATAAAATTGTAAGCTTGTCTTGATTTGGTCTTAATAAACAAAATAAAACAGATAGTATACTACAAAGAGCAATGCAGATATGAAAAAAAAATCTGTCCCTTGGTTTTCATGGCCTTGACTTCATCTGCTACGGTTCTTTTCATCCTTTGTCATTTGTGTAATATTTAAAATATTTGGCAAACTCTGGAAATTTGAAAGAAACTACCCTTGTAATGGGTCTTCCCTCAAACTGCAAGGATTAAACTCTAATTTTGCCTAGGGGTATCAGTAAAAATTGCTTGTCCGCCATATAAGTCTTCCCTTATAATGTTCCCTTGCCCGGTACCAGCGTGATCCAAGATCCCTTAGCCCACCCGACCCTTTGATGAGACATCGGTGTAGGATGGTAAGAAACATAAAACTGTTTGTTCAAACACAGGAACAAAGGGCCAGATCCACAAAAACCCGGCGCAACGTAACTTTTTCTATTTAAGTTACACGGCCGGAAAATTTCTACCTAAGTGCCCGATCCACAAAGCACTTACCTAGAAATTTTCGGCTGTGTAACTTAAATCCGGCCGGCGCAAGGCGTTCCTATTCAAATGGGGCGAGTCCCATTTAAATTAGGCGTGCTCCCTCGCCGGCCGTACTGCGCATGCTCACGACGTCATTTTCCAGACGTGCTAAGCGCGGTTTTACGTTGCGCCGGGTTTTGAGAATCGCGACGGGCGTAAAAAAAAAAAAATACGAGTTGCGGCAGGGAAAAAAAAAATTTGAAAAAAAAAAGACGGCGACGCGGGATAGAAGGGTCTACTTTTACAAGGCCTAAACAGTTTAGGCCTTGTAAAAGCAGCCCTAATTTTACGATTGCAAACTAATACTTACGGAGAAAAAACGAAGCTGAAAAGCTTTGTGGATCTCCGTAAGTGTTAATTTGCATACGTGAAGCGGCATTTCGACTCGAAATGCCCCCAGCGGCGGATGCGGTACTGCATCCTAAGATCCAACAGTGTAAGTCCCTTACACATGTCGGATCTTCTCCCTATCTTTTGGAAACTGATTCTGTGGATCAGTTCCAAAGATAGAAACAGGGATACGCAGGCGGAACAACAGATCCGCCTGCGTATCTCTTTTGAGGATCTGGCCCAAAGAGATATACACTCAGAGGACAATCCCCCCCTTCTTTGCATAATGACATAGGGTGGGGTAAACTACATTCAGTAACATGTGACACACTAAGGTAAGCTGGGTTCCACAAGCCCCCCACCCAAAGTGACTCCCGTCACATACTGGGTGCTTACCACTTCTATCCAACGTCCAGAGTTGTGGCCTGGTGATAAGGTAAGTAAATGCACCTTTTTAATGGTACCCTAGACAAAAAAGAAACCCTTGTAGTGTGTCCTGAACCCCAATACAAGGGTAGATTTTTCATATTGCTGGAGTTCAGCTTTAAACTTACACATACAAAAAGCATTGTAGGGAACACACTCTATCCACTGGTTTTAAAGTAGCTGTTTATCCCTAAATAATTGAGTTATAATAAATAATAATTTCATTTAGAAAAGCACTGTGTTTATTTATTTTTTCTAAATACAATTTTGTTACCCTTTTTTCATGCTCTGTTGTAGTCCAGTGCTACAGACCTACTGTAGTCTTTTTGCAGCCACTTCCTGTCTACATGTACTCCAGCAATGGCTGCATGGTATATCTCAGGCCTCGTACACACGACCGAACATGTCTGCTGAAACTGGTCCGCGGACCATGACCATGTCCGACCGTGTGTAGTGCCGACCGGACAATTTTCCGGCCTAGCGGACAGGTTTCCAGTGGACAAATGTTTCTTAGCATGCTAAGAAACATGTCTGCTGAAAAGCTGTCCGTCGGACATGTCCGATGGTCAGTACGACTCATCGGACATGTCCGCTGGCCCGAAATCCCGTGCATGCGTCAAAGTGATTCGATGCATGCGTGGAAGCATTGAACTTCCGGGTTCGCGCACGTCGCCACGTCATCATCCCGCCACGTCACTGCGTTTTCTGTCCGCCGGGAATTTGGTCTGATGGTGTGTACACACATCAGACCAAATTCTGCCAGCAGACATGTCCGATGAAAATGGTCCGCAGACCGTTTTCATTGGACATGTCTGGCCGTGTGTACGAGGCCTCAGGGCAGGTTTACTGATGGTAACAAGTGTGAATCATGCCTGCATAATATGTGTGGAGATGCCCACTTGTAATTTCCATTTGAAGCTCTCATAAAAAGGTAAAAAATAAATGAATATCCCCACGTTGCAAAAATAAATACATATATCTATCTAAATTCCAGAGAGCTAGCCAGCACCAATATGTGTTTTCATAATCACACAAATAAAGGACACATATGCCTCGTTTCCACCGAGCGGATCGGTTCGGTTCGGTACGGTACGCTTTTTTGGGTGTTTCCATTATGAAAGCGTGCCATAAAAGCGAACCGTACCGCACCATTCTGGGTCCTGCTTCAGATGTGGGGCCATAGAGAATGGAACGGTTCCATTTGGGCGGACCTACAAATACATCTCACTGATTGGTGGATGTGCTAGGCTTTTTTTCTAAACCTTGCATGGTCCCGGATGGTTCGATTTGCAGTGGAAATGCTCTGCAGAATAGACCGGACCATTATAACCCATTCCATTCTAAGCGACCCGAACCGATGCGCTCAGTGGAAACGAGGCAATAGAAATAAATGTGTGCACTGTTGCCTACTGACCAAATATTAAAGGGTTGTAAAGGTTTGTTTTGTTAAAATAAAAATAACAAACATGTCTATACTTACTTTTGCCCAGAGCAGCCCAGATCCTCCTCTTCTCGGTTGCCTCGCCGGCGCGGCGCTCCTGGCTCCTCCCCTTCATCAGGTGGCGCTATCTATGGGGGGCACCCGTGCAGGCTCGCTCCCGAGTCCTGCTGCTGCGTCCATTGACACAGAGAGTGGAACACTTCCCCCCTCTCCGGTGTCACAGCTTTTGATTGACAGCAGCAGGAGCCAATGGCTCATGTTGCTATCAATCTGTCCAATGCGGAAGGAGACAGCTGCTGGAGCCACTGGGCTTGTGCACATCACTGGTTCTGATCGGGCTCAGGTAAGAAAAAAGGGGGGTCTGGGGGGCAGCTGCAGCAAAGAAGGTTTTTAACCTTAATGCATAGAATGAGACTTTACAATCACTTTAAAGAGGAAGTAAACCCACCAAAACACACAAAAAAAATACACCCTGCAAGAAAAATGCATGATGAGCATTATGAATTACTTACCTTAGATCAAAGCCCCCGCAGCAGCCCTCATTCCTCTCCTCCACCACCGCCATCTCACTTCCTTGTATCACAGCTCCGGCTGTCACGTACCTGATGGTGGTGAGCCCGATATTGCAGAGGGAGGCCTCCCTTACGGCTCCTACTCTCGGCCCCTGGTAAAGTAACAGGAGGCGCAGGAGTGAGGAGTGGTACGAGTACCTGGCAGGATCAACAGAGGTAGAGGTAGTCCGGACGCTCAGGAAGCAGCTGACAGGTTAGGCAGACAGGAGCTGGATCACTGGACCGGAACCAGGAACAAACAGGCTCAACTCAGCAGACTGGAACAGCTTGGACTGGAACCAGGACAGACAGGAATCGTTCAGCAGACTGGACTGGAACTAGGAACAGACTGGAACCGTTCAGCTGGACTGGAACTAGGAACAGACTGGAACCGTTCAGCTGGACTGGAACTAGGAACAGACTGGAACCGTTCAGCAGACTGGAGCAGACAGGAACAGACTGAATGGTCAGACAGGCCGGGTCGGTTATCAGGCGGTCAGCGAGGTACAGAGGTGCAGACAGAAGGGTATTCAGAACAGGCCAAGGGTCAGGTGCAGGCGGATGGCTGGAATAGTCACAGGTAAGCTGGGGTCTTTCACAGGTAAGTCACAGATCAGGTTTCACATACACAAACGCTGTAGGGCAGACAGCGGGGATGGTGTGTGAGAGGCCGGCTTAAATAACCCGCCTTGCTCCAACAGGGGTGTGCACACGTGCATGCACCCGCATGCGCGGTTGAAGCCGCGATTGGGAACTGCAAAGTCTGAGGCGTCTGTTTCTGGCAGGATCTTCATGACATTGCCCCCCCCCCCCCAAGGGACAGCCTCCGGATGCCCATCCGGGCAAACTTTTCAGGATGAAACCTTTTAAAGGACTGTACCAGACTCTTAGCGTGGATGTTCCCCTCAGGCTCCGAAGAATTTTCTTCGGGTCCATACCCTTTCCATTTAATCAGGTTCTGGTTCCTTCTCCTTCTGTAATCCAGGATAGCTTCTACTTCAAATTCCTCTTCCCCGTCTACAATGACAGGGTCAGGAATACCAGGGCTTCGATTTGGGATTGGAAATGGAAGGTTTCAACAGGCCAACAGTTCGTAGGCCACTTTGTTGATCTTCCTTCTAACTGGGAATGGTCCCAATAACTTGGGGCCCAGCTTCCTTGAGGGACATGCCATCTTCAAGTTCACTGTGGAAAGCCACACCAGGTCGCCGAGTATCAGTGTTAGTTCACCTCGTCTCTTCTTATCAAACGTGATCTTGTTGTGCTCCTGAGTCCTGGTCATGGTTTCCTGTAAAAGTTGGTTATTGGAAGAGAAGAAGTTTATCTTTTCTTGAACTGCTGGTACCGTACATTTGGGAAGGGAGTTGGGCAGAAACAAAGGGTGAAAGCCAAAGTTGGCGAAGAATGGGGTCTGTTTGGTGGCGGAGTGAATGGAATTATTGTAGGCGAATTTGGCTAATGGAAGCAGGGAAATCCAGTCATTTTGAGCAAAAGAAGAAAAGCAGCGCAGATACTTTTCGAGAGTTTGGTTAGTCCTCTCAGTTTGCCCATTGGTCTGGGGGTGATAAGCAGAGGAAAATGACAGTTCAATATCCAGGGCCTTACAGAGGGACCTCCGGAATCGGGAGGTAAACTGTACCCCCCGATCTGAGACGATGTTAGCTGGTACCAGTGGCGTCTCCAGCTTTTATATTTAGGGGGGCACATGGGGGGACAGGGACAAAAGTAGGGGGGCCAACTATAAAATGCAATTATATATATATATATATATATATATATATATATATATATATATATATATATATATCCTGGGGCCCTTTACTACGATCCCACTATGGGCCCTTTCATATGTTCTGCAGTGAGCTCCCTTCCTACTATACTGGAGCCCCCCAGGGTGGCAGAAAACAAGAGATATATGTCACCAGCACACCAAGAAAATATAAGGGTCCAAAGCAGTGGGAGAACTATCAGGGTTGCAAAGGTTGTCTTGCCACCGGGCCCTGGTGTTCTGCCACAGTGGGGATCCCCAGCTGTCCTGTCCCTGCTATTTACAGCGCTGGTCTGGCGTCTGTCTCCTTGGCAGCGGCAGCAGTCTATTAGGACCTAGTGCTGGTGACATTATGGGTGCATGCAGGGGAAGGCTGGCACTATTGGTTATAGAGAGCCGAGCCCCCAGCTGGTCACCTAGCAGCAGTAATGATGTATAACCTTCTCTGTTGACATGCTGATTAGCATGTGATCCAGGTGATGCTCCCAGTCAGATCTAATAAACACAGTATTTATTAGCATCAAGAGTACAACCACATAAATATAATCAACCGTATGATCAGCAGCCATGTGGGCTCTATGCCTGTAAAGTGTGGGCTTTTATCAATACAATCACTGATATTTATGACTAGGATTTGACTAAGAGCATCACCTGGATTGCATCCCGATCAGCATGTCAGAGAAGGGTCCACTGCTGCTAAGCAACCTGCAGGGAGCTCAACTGTCTACAACCAATAGAGATGGGCTCGGGTGTGTTTGAAATCCCACATGCCCGATCACGCCAGGAAGCCGACACTCCACAGTGCTAATCAATGTATGGGCTGCCTAAGAGCTAAGACCAGCCATAGACAGTTTAAATCTCAGCTGGTTCAGCAGAAACTGGCTGAGATTTGAACCATTAATGAGCAGATTCTCTTATAATTATCACTAGTGGTTGCTGTATAGCCACTGGTGATAATCACTGTTTGTCGGGAGAATATAATTGCTGGGCAGGAGGGATATTCCCCTGTCACCACTGTCTGTTGATGGGGGAATCATGCAAGTTTCTTTCCTGCAATCTGTGGATGCAGGAAAGAAATTTGCACCGTATATTATCTGCCTAACTGAAAGTGAAAGTAAATTGTGAATGTTTTGAAAGAACAGGAGAGGGGGAAGGAGACAGATGGGGGGGAGAGAGAAGGGATGGAGATAATGTAGTTCAGTGATTACAGTGTACTGCAGTCTGCAGTGCACACACTTAAACACGGTCCAGGCTAGAATATCTGGTTGTGTGAGCGCTCGCATTATGCAGTGATGGCGAGCAGAGGGAGGGGGAGGAATCCCCCGCAGAGCTGACTGGGGACGCTCTCCCTCTCGGGGAGCAAAATACAAAAATTGCAAAAAAAAAAAAAAAAACATTTTTTTTTTTTTTTGGGGGGGCACATGGTGGGGCACAGCATGATGTTGGGGGGGTCAGGGCCCCCTCTGGCCCCCCCCTAGGGACGCCCCTGGCTGGTACCCCGTGGAGTTTGATAATTTCTATAATGAATGCCTGTGCTGTTTCAGGGGCTGAGGGAGTGCCTTTCATCGGAAACAAAGTGTGCCATCTTTGACAGACGATCAACTACCACAAATATAGTGGTATGATCCTCTGCCGGGGGTAGCTCAACAATAAAGTCTATGGATAACATCCTCCATGGTCTGTCTGGAACGGGCAAGGTATTTAGTAGCCTCCAGGTCCTGGTTCTGTGAGTCTTATTCCTGATGCAAGTTGTACAGGACTCCACAAATCTTTTACAGTCCTCACGTAACTGGGGCCACCAAAAGGTACGCTGTACCAAGTCGGTGGTTTTGGTTATGCCGATATGCCCGGCCAGTGCATGGTCATGACACAGTTCTAAAACAGGTATTTGTAGGCCTTAGGGTATATAGATCTTGTCCCTGTGCCAAAGCAAGCCATCTCTAGCCTGTAATTTTGGTTCAGAAGGAGGCATTTCCCCCGCAGAAGCTTGTTTGATTCTGGAAAGCAGGTTTTCCTGGAGCAGGAGAAAATTTCCAGGAGCAAGAATGGTATCTGGAGAAGAGATTTCTTTGGATTTGTGGAACATCCGTGACAGAGCGTCAGGTTTAACGTTTTTGGAGCCTGGGCGGTATGTAACGTGGAAAGAAAACCTGGAGAAAAAAAGTGCCCACCTTGCCTGTCGTGGCTTCAACCTTTTTGCAGACCTCAAATATTCCAGGTTTTTGTGGTCTGTAAATATTAGGTCGTAGTTCTTCTCTGCTGCTGACAATTTGCGGGAGAAGAAGGCTACTGGGTGAAGTAGGGCTCTGGTACCTTGTCTTTGGGACAGTATCGCCCCTACAGCAATCTCGGATGCATCCACCTCAAGTACAAATGGAAGAGCGGAATCCGGATGTTTCAGAACGGAGGCAGAGGTGAAGAGTTTTTTGAGGGTCTCAAAGGCCTTTTGGGCCTCAGGGGACCAGTGGAAGCGTGTTCCCTGTCTGGTTAGTTGGGTGATTGGTGTAATAATGGCTGAAAACCCCCTAATGAATTTACGGTAGAAGTTGGCGAATCCAGCAAAACGTTGGATTCCTTTCTTGTCCGCTGGGACTGGCCAGTCCAGAATTGCAGCAATCTTCTGGGGATCCATCCTGATGCCCTCACTTGAAATGATTAACCCCAGGAATGGTATGCTTTCCTGTTCGAATGCACACATTTCAGCCTTTTCGCATACAAGCCATGTTGTCGCAGCCGGGCCAACACACTCTTGACATGTCCACGGTGGAATTCTAGGGAAGAGGAGAAAATTAAAATATTGTCTAGGTAGATGATGACAAATAAATGCAAAAAGTCCCGAAGAACATCGTTAATGAAATATTGAAAAGTTGCAGGGGCATTTCATAGTCCAAAGGGCATTACCAATTACTCAAAATGACCATATCTTGTACGGAAGGCCGTTTTCCACTCATCCCCTTCCCTGATACGAACCAGATTGTAGGCCCCACGGAGATCAAGTTTAGTGAAAACAATAGCGGCCACCAGTCTTTGAAATAGCTCTGGTACCAAGGGGAGAGGGTAACGTTTTTTTACTGTAATCTTATTTATTTCGCAGTAGTCCACGCAGGGTAGGAGAGTATGGTCTTTCTTTTCTACGAAGAAGATGCCCGCGCCTGCTGGAGATATGGACGGGCGAATTAACCGCCTTTTTAAGTTCTCATCCACATATTCTTTTAACGCCCCTTGTTCCACCTCTGTCAAAGGGAAGATCCTGCCAAATGGAATTTCAGCTCCGGGAAGTAGTTTGATGGGGCAATCGTAGGCTCGATGGGGTGGCAAAGTCTCTGCCCTTTGTTTACTTAATACGTCAAGGTAGTCAAGGTAAGTCTCTGGAATAGACTGACCTAGTTCCGCCTCTGCATCCAGGCACAGTAAGGTAGAAGGCTTGTGGGAGTAGTAGGAACCACAGAACTGCTGGCAATAGGGTGAAGAGAAAGTGACTTCCCCTGTAGCCCAGTTGATGGCAGGATTGTGTGCTTGTAGCCGAGGATTACCGGAAACGGGGGAAGAGATAATGTCCAAACGTAAAAGTTCTTGGTGAGAACTGAAGATGGTAGTGAGTATAGGGGCAGTCTCTTGGACCACAGGTCCAGATTTAATAGCGGACCCATCAGCCAGATGAATAGAGAGTCCTTGAGTTTCAGGGAGGAGAGTTATCCGATGTTGTGCAGCAAAAGATGAATCCATGAAACAGCTGCAAGCTCCGGAGTCAATAGTGGCGGGTATTTGCAGAGTCTTTCCTTGGAGCTGAAACGAAACAGAGAGGGCAATATGAGATGCAGCCTTGGTCAAGGGTCTTGCCTGGTCAAGAGACATGGGTAGGCACTTACTGGGCTTAAGTGGGCAGTTTCTGACGTAATGTCCGGGTTCCCCGCAGTACAGGCATAGGTTGTTTACCCAGCGACGCTGACGCTCCTGCGGGGTTAGGGAAGGGCGAAGAACTCCCAGCTGCATAGGTTCGGGTGCATCGGATGTGGGCGCTACTGGTGCAGCGGTTGCTGGGTGCAGGTGACTGGGAGCTTTTGGGAGCATCCAGGTTGGCCGGGAGAAGCCCGTAGCCCTCTCAGCCCTTCGTTCTCTCAGGCGTCGATCGATCTGTATGGCTAGATCGATTAATGCGTTCAAGGTCTGTGGGATTCCAACTCTTGCCAGCTCATCCTTTTAAAGAATCAGAGAGTCACATGCGGAACTGGTGACGGAGAGTGGCATCGTTCCAGTTCGTGTCTGCGCTCCACCACCTGAATTCAGCCACGTAATCCTCTGCTGCCCTGCGTCCCTGTTGCAGGGTGCGCAATGCGGCTTCTGCGGTTGCTGAAAGTTGGGGGTCTTCATATAATTGGGCCATTGCGTCAAAGAAGGTGGTGAGGTTGGTCAAGACAGCATCCTTCTGTTCTAGGAGATGGTGGGCCCAGGTTTGGGGGTTTCCGGTAAACAAGGAGACCACAAAACCTACCTTCGTAACTTCCAGGGAGAAGGTGCGTGGTTGAAGGGCGAAGTACAGTTCGCAATGATTGCGGAAGGCCCTAAACTGGCTCAGATTTCCGGAGAATTTTTCAGGCGTGGGGACTCTGGGTTTCCGGTGGGGGCATCACAACTGTTGGTGTTGATCCTGCCCCAGCTGAAGAGGTGGAAGCATGGGGGGTTCCCTGGGCTCCAGTAGGGTTGGACAGGATCAGTACCCGTTCTTCCAGCCGGTTGTAGCCTTGCTGGAGATTCTTAACAGCTTCAGACAGTCCTGCCAGGTGGCGACACAGTTCCTCCATAGAAGAGGCTCTCTGCTCAGGCTCAGACATGGCTGTCTGCTACTGTCACGTACCTGATGGTGGTGGTGAGCCCGATATAGCAGAGGGAGGCCTCCCTTACGGCTCCTACTCTCGGCCTCTGGTAAAGTAACAGGAGGCGCAGGAGTGAGGAGTGGTACGAGTGCCTGGCAGGATCAACAGAGGTAGAGGTAGTCAGGACGCTCAGGAACTCCTCAGGAACTGAGAAGCTGAAGCAGCTGACAGGTTAGGCAGACAGGAGCTGGATCACTGGATCGGAACCAGGAACAAACAGGCTCAACTCAGCAAACTGGAACAGCTTGGACTAGAACCAGGACAGACAGGAATCGTTCAGCAGACTGGACTGGAACTAGGAACAGACTGGAACCATTCAGCTGGACTGGAACTAGGAACAGACTGGAACCGTTCAGCAGACTGGACTGGAACTAGGAACAGACTGGAACCGTTCAGCTGGACTGGAACTAGGAACAGACTGGAACCGTTCAGCTGGACTGGAACTAGGAACAGACTGGAACTGTTCAGCTGGACTGGAACTAGGAACGGACTGGAACCGTTTAGCAGACTGGAGCAGACAGGAATAGACTGGATGGTCAGACAGGCCGGGTCGGTTATCAGGTGGTCAGCGAGGTACAGAGGTGCAGACAGAAGGGTAGTCAGAACAGGCCAAGGGTCAAGTGCAGGCGGATGGCTGGAATAGTCACAGGTAAGCCGGGGTCTTTTACAGGTAATTCACAGATCAGGTTTCAGAAACACAAACGCTGTAGGGCAGACAGTGGGGATGGTGTGTGAGAGGCCGGCTTAAATAACCTGCCTGGCTCCAACAGGGGTGTGCCCGCACCCGCATGCGCGGTTGCAGGCGCGATCGGGAACTGCAAAGTCAGAGGCCCCTGTTTCTGGCAGGATCTTCATGATCAGCACTGTGACTTGCTGAAGCCGCGATGCGCTTGGGAGCCGTCGGACAGCATGGTCCCTTTTAGAAATGGCACTAGCTCATTATGAATTACTTACCTGAGATCGAAGCCCCTGCAGCGGCCCTCATTCCTCTCCTCCACCGCCGCCATCTCACTTCCTTGTATCGCGGCTCCGGCGATGTGACTGGACTGAGTCGCGATGACATCACTCCCACGCGTGAGCCGTCAGGGATGGCACGGCCCCATTCAGAAACCGCACGTAGCTATCGCGGCTCCGGCGACGTCTTTCTTGCAAATATCTCCTTAACCGTGTAGGTTAAGGAGATATTTCTTGCACCTACAGGTAAGCCTTAATCTAGGCTTACCTGTATATGTCTAAGTGGTCTGTAAGGGTTTACAACCACTTTAAAGTGGTTGTAAACCCTCGTTTACAACTTAAAGCGGGGGTTCATCCTAAAAAAAAATTCTAACATTACATTCAGCTCACTACGGACATTGACAGTATGCAGATCTTTTTTTTTTTTGCTGTACATACCTCGTATAGCTATTTTCTTAGCCGGTTTCCGGGTAGTGAATCCCGCGGGAGTGGGCGTTCCTATGCAGCAGTTAGTGATTGACGTGATGACAAAAACTCCCCCACCCGTCGCATAAGGAGCGTCACGAGTTGCCGAAAGAAGCCGAACGTCGAGTGAGCGCTATACGGCGCCTGCGCACCAACGTGGCATGCTCCCATGACACAGAGGAAGGCAGCCAGGTGCGGGAGGCGGGAGGCGGTAGCCGGCAGCTCCACGGGAAGCAATCTGAGCGGCTGCCTCAGAATTGGGAAGACGGGTGATGGTCACTAGGGATGAGCTCCGCGTTCGATTCGAACGTATGTTCGACTCGAACATCGGTCGTTCGATCGTTCGTCGAAACTCGAACAAAACGGGTCGTTCGCGCCAAATTCGAGTGACGCAAAACGTCCCATAATTCACTGGGGCGTTGAGCGCTGATGATTGGCCAAGCATGCTGTATGTCCCGCATGCTTGGCCAATCACAGCGCTCAAAAAACGAAGAGCCATAATTGGCCAAAGCCAGGGTGGCTTTGGCCAATTATGGCTCAGGGGGATTAGTACACGCCCCCCACTATAAAAGGCAGCCTGCACGGCTGCCTAGTGTAGTGTGTTGGCGGTTCTAGAGAAGATCAGTCAGTCAGACAGAGAGAGATAGAGAGATAGAGACACAGTGTCTTAACTAGATAGATAGATAGATAGATAGATAGATAGATAGAAAGATAGATAGAGTAGGAAGTGTAGTCAGTATAGTTAAAAGTACAGTTTGTAGAGAATATATTCACATCCTTAGGCGTTGTCAATATATTTATAAACTGTACAGCTCAGCTAGTTTATCTATCAGGCAGGAGATTGTTCTACATGCAGCGCTCTAACGTGTTGTATTGCCTGCATTAGGGATTTACTTTAAATATAATTATTCTGTGTTATTTAACGTGTGCTAGTTAATTGCACACACAGACGCATTACCTGTTACTGCACGTGTGCAATTTATTTGCACAGAAGCGCAGTCGCTGTTAATGCAACTGGGCTATTGAATTGCACAGAAACGCAGTCGCTATTACTGCGTGCGTGCTGTTTAATAGCAACTAAAGGCAGTTGGTGTCACTGCGTGCGTGCTGTTAAATCGCATTTGACCGCAGTCGCTATTACTGCGTGCGTGCTGTTTAATAGCAACTAAAGGCAGTTGGTGTCACTGCGTGCGTGCTGTTAAATCGCATTTGACCGCAGTCGCTATTACTGCATGCGTTCTGTTTAATAGCAACTAAAGGCAGTTGGTGTCACTGCGTGCGTGCTGTTAAATCGCATTTGACCGCAGTCGCTATTACTGCGTGCGTGCTGTTTAATAGCAACTAAAGGCAGTTGGTGTCACTGCGTGCGTGCTGTTAAATCGCATTTGACCGCAGTCGCTATTACTGCGTGCGTGCTGTTTAATAGCAACTAAAGGCAGTTGGTGTCACTGCGTGCGTGCTGTTAAATCGCATTTGACTGCAGTCGCTATTACTGCGTGCGTGCTGTTTAATAGCAACTAAAGGCAGTTGGTGTCACTGCGTGCGTGCTGTTAAATCGCATTTGACCGCAGTCGCTATTACTGCGTGTGTGCTGTTTAATAGCAACTAAAGGCAGTTGGTGTCACTGCGTGCGTGCTGTTAAATCGCATTTGACCGCAGTCGCTATTACTGCGTGCGTGCTGTTTAATAGCAACTAAAGGCAGTTGGTGTCACTGCGTGCGAGCTGTTAAATCGCATTAGACCGCAGTCGCTATTACTGCGTGCGTGCTGTTTAATAGCAACTAAAGGCAGTTGGTGTCACTGCGTGCGTGCTGTTAAATCACATTTGACCGCAGTCGCTATTACTGCGTGCGTGCTGTTTAATAGCAACTAAAGGCAGTTGGTGTCACTGCGTGCGTGCTGTTAAATCGCATTTGACCGCAGTCGCTATTACTGCGTGCGTGCTGTTTAATAGCAACTAAAGGCAGTTGGTGTCACTGCGTGCGTGCTGTTAAATCGCATTTGACCGCAGTCGCTATTACTGCGTGCGTGCTGTTTAATAGCAACTAAAGGCAGTTGGTGTCACTGCGGCTATTTTGTTACTTTACACTTGAGCCAAGTCGCTCTTACTGTGTGGTTGCTGTTTAATACCATCTGAAAGCAGTTGGTGTGACAGCGACTATTTTGTTACTTTACACTTGAACCAAGTCGCTCTTACTGTGTGATTGCTGTTTAATACCATCTGAACGCAGTCGGTGTGACAGCGACTATTTTGTTACTTTACACTTGAGCCAAGTCGCTCTTACTGTGTGGTTGCTGTTTAATACCATCTGAACGCAGTTGGTGTGACAGCGACTATTTTGTTACTTTACACTTGAGCCAAGTCGCTCTTACTGTGTGGTTGCTGTTTAATACCATCTGAACGCAGTCGGTGTGACAGCGACTATTTTGTTACTTTACACTTGAGCCAAGTCGCTCTTACTGTGTGGTTGCTGTTTAATACCATCTGAACGCAGTTGGTGTGACAGCGACTATTTTGTTACTTCACACTTGAGCCAAGTCGCTCTTACTGTGTGGTTGCTGTTTAATACCATCTGAACGCAGTCGGTGTGACAGCGACTATTTTGTTACTTTACACTTGAGCCAAGTCGCTCTTACTGTGTGGTTGCTGTTTAATACCATCTGAACGCAGTTGGTGTGACAGCGACTATTTTGTTACTTTACACTTGAACCAAGTCGCTCTTACTGTGTGATTGCTGTTTAATACCATCTGAACGCAGTCGGTGTGACAGCGACTATTTTGTTACTTTACACTTGAGCCAAGTCGCTCTTACTGTGTGGTTGCTGTTTAATACCATCTGAACGCAGTTGGTGTGACAGCGACTATTTTGTTACTTTACACTTGAGCCAAGTCACTCTTACTGTGTGGTTGCTGTTTAATACCATCTGAACGCAGTCGGTGTGACAGCGACTATTTTGTTACTTTACACTTGAGCCAAGTCGCTCTTACTGTGTGGTTGCTGTTTAATACCATCTGAACGCAGTTGGTGTGACAGCGACTATTTTGTTACTTTACACTTGAGCCAAGTCGCTCTTACTGTGTGGTTGCTGTTTAATACCATCTGAACGCAGTTGGTGTGACAGCGACTATTTTGTTACTTTACACTTGAGACAAGTCACTCTTACTGTGTGGTTGCTGTTTAATACCATCTGAACGCAGTCGGTGTGACAGCGACTATTTTGTTACTTTACACTTGAGCCAAGTCGCTCTTACTGTGTGGTTGCTGTTTAATACCATCTGAACGCAGTTGGTGTGACAGCGACTATTTTGTTACTTTACACTTGAGCCAAGTCGCTCTTACTGTGTGGTTGCTGTTTAATACCATCTGAACGCAGTCGGTGTGACAGCGACTATTTTGTTACTTTACACTTGAGCCAAGTCGCTCTTACTGTGTGGTTGCTGTTTAATACCATCTGAACGCAGTTGGTGTGACAGCGACTATTTTGTTACTTTACACTTGAACCAAGTCGCTCTTACTGTGTGATTGCTGTTTAATACCATCTGAACGCAGTCGGTGTGACAGCGACTATTTTGTTACTTTACACTTGAGCCAAGTCGCTCTTACTGTGTGGTTGCTGTTTAATACCATCTGAACGCAGTTGGTGTGACAGCGACTATTTTGTTACATAACACCTGAACGCATAACTATGGCTGGAAGGACAAAGAGAGGCAGAGAGTCACGAGGGCAAGCAGGCTCTGCATCTAGAGGTAACGCTGGTGATGGATGTGGTGCATCCTCTTCAGCACGTGGCCGTGGCCGCTCGTCCTTCTTTTCGGGAGCTGGCCGTGTTGAGCCTCAACATGCTGAGAAATTAGTTGAGTGGATGACCAAGCCGTCCTCATCCTCCTCATCCTCTCTCACACAGACTGATTATAGTTTGTCTGGCAAAGCAGCTGCCAAGGCGTCCTCTACCCTCTGCACAATGGGATCACACAATCCTTCCCTAGTCCCACCGTGTCCTCCTGAGGAGTCCCCCGAACTGTTTCAACACAGTGTTGGGTACATGCTAGCTGAAGATGCACAGCGTTTTGAAGACTCCGATGACGGAACACTGATAGAGGAAGGCATTGATGTGAGCCCAGGGAGAGGGGGTGGCCGAGAGGGACAACAATCTGGGAGTGATGTTCCCCCAGCTGGAGCATACTGCCAGGTTGTCGCCAGTGATGATGAGGAGGGAGGGGATGATGAGGTCATTGACTCTACCTGGGTGCCTGGTAGGAGAGAGGAGGAGGAGGAAGAGGACGAGGCACAGGCACATCTTCAAAGAGGCAGGAAGCCCTCCAGGGGTCAGCTTAAGGGCAGTACACCAACTGCATTACGTGGCGCTGCTGTGTCTCAACGGTACAGCAAAAGTTCTTTGGTGTGGGCCTTTTTTGAAACCTGTCCATCAGATGCTACCTTTGCTGTTTGCAACATATGTCTCAAGCGTATCTCGCGTGGCCAAAACATCACCCGCTTGGGCACCACATGCTTGTCCAGACATATGTCGACCTGCCATGCAGCTCGTTGGCAGGCATACCAGAAAGACCCACACCAAAGACCAAAGCGGTCCTCCCCTTGCCCTTCTGTGACCTCAAACCCCACTAGACCCCTAGTCCTCTCTGCAGCCTGCACCGAAGGTGTAGAAATAGGTGTGTCACAACGTAGTAGTGGTAGTACATCCGGCCAATCTACTGATATTACCAGACAAATTTCCCTGCCCCAGCTGCTGCAGCGCCGAAAGAAGTACGCTCCCAGCCATCCACATGCCCAGCGGTTGAATGCTAGCTTAGCAAAATTGCTAGCACTTCAACTGCTACCTTTTCAGTTGGTAGATTCTGCCCCCTTCCGTGAGTTTGTGGAATGTGCAGTACCTCAGTGGCAAGTACCCAAACGCCACTTTTTTTCACGGAAGGCGATTCCGGCTCTCTACCGGCATGTGGAAGGCAATGTCCATACCTCGCTGGACAGGGCGGTCAGTGGTAAGGTGCATCTTACCGCTGACTCATGGTCCAGCAGGCATGGACAGGGACGTTACCTGTCTTTTACGGCCCATTGGGTGACTCTGCTGGCAGCTGGGAAGGACGCAGGTCAAGGCACAGTAGTTTTGGAGGTTGTTCCACCACCACGCCTCCAAAACACTACAACTGCTTGTGACACACCTCTCTCCTCCACCCCCTCCTCTTCTTCTTCCTCTGTGGCCTCTTCCTGTGGTGATGTTGGCTCAGAACCAGCCGTGCTCCGTAGGCGTACGACGGGCTACGCAGGAATGCAGGCCAAGAGATGCCATGCGGTCCTAGAGCTGGTGTGCTTGGGAGACAGGAGCCACACTGGGGAAGAGGTTCTTTCAGCTCTGCAGGGGCAGGCTCAGAGGTGGTTGACGCCACGCCAGCTGAAGCCTGGAATGGTGGTCAGCGATAATGGCACCAACCTCCTCTCTGCCCTGCGACGTGGAAAACTCACCCATGTGCCCTGTTTTGCGCATGTTCTCAATTTGGTGGTGCAGCGGTTCTTGGGCAGGTACCCTGGCTTACAGGATGTCCTGAGGCAGGCCAGGAAAGTCTGTGTGCATTTCCGGAGGTCATATAATGCCACTGCTCGGCTGACAGACCTCCAGAGGGAATACAACCTGCCCAAGAACCGCCTAATCTGTGACATGCCCACCAGATGGAACTCTACGTTGGCCATGCTGCAGCGGCTGCACACGCAGCAGAGGGCCATCAATGAGTACCTGTGCCAATATGGCAGCAGAACTGGCTCAGGGGAGCTTGGGTTTTTTTCACCACGCCAGTGGGCCTTGATCAGGGATGCATGCACTGTCCTGTCACCATTTGAGGAGGCCACGAGGATGGTGAGCAGTGACAGTGCATGCATCAGTGAGACTGTCCCGCTTATTCACATGTTGGAGCACACCTTACGTGGAATAATGGACAGGGCCCTTGAGGCAGAACAGAGGGAGGAAGAGGAGGACTTCCTTACCTCTCAAGGCCCCCTTTATCCAGACACTGTTCCTGCTTGCCCACCTGGAACACAGGAAGAGGAGGAGGAGGATGAGGAAGAGGAGGAGGAGGAGGATTGTATCAGCAGCATGGAGGTGGAGCCTAGCACTCAGCATCAACAGCAGCAGTCTTCAAGGGATCATTTACAGTCCCAAGGAACACGTGGACTTTTACGTGGCTGGGATGAGGTGGCTGAGGATCCTGTCGTCCTCAGTGACCCAGAGGACTGTGCCCCGAATGCCTCTGCAAACCTACGCTGCATGGCCTCCCTGATTCTGCAAAGCCTGCGTAAGGATCCTCGTGTACGTGCTATCAAGGAGAGGGATCATTACTGGCTGGCAACTCTCCTTGATCCACGTTACAAGAGTAAGGTAACGGATCTTATGTTGCCATCGCAGAGGGAGCAGAAGATGAAACTACTGCGGGAGGCCTTGCAGAAGGGTCTGTGCAATGCGTTCCCAGAACCGGGGGGATTACCAAAACCTGGCCCTGGACAACGTCTTGCTGAGGCTTCGGTGAGTCAGAGAAGGAGCGTTGGAGAAGGTGGCCGTCTGACCGATGCGTTCAGACAATTTTTTAGTCCGCAGCCCCAAGGTCTGACCGGTTCCAGCAACCATCGCCAGCGTCTGGTTTACATGGTCCGGGAATACCTAGCGGCAAGATCCGACTTGGACACCTTCCCCACGGAAAATCCTCTGGCTTACTGGGTCTTGAGGATGGATCACTGGCCAGAGCTTGCACAGTACACAATTGAGCTACTGGCTTGCCCTGCATCCAGTGTTCTTTCAGAACGTACATTCAGTGCTGCTGGAGGCTTTGTGACCGATCACAGGGTACGCCTCTCCACCGACTCTGTTGATCGACTGACCTTCATCAAAATGAATCAGGCTTGGATCAACACCGGCTACCAAGCACCTGATGCTGATGTTACTGAATAAGAATTTTGTGTTGAAATATCAGATCCCTTTGAGACTGCTGATGCTGAGTGACTGTCCTGTTGTGCTGCTGATGGAATATCCTTCTCCTCCTCACTTTTCATGCTGTTAGCTAGTAAGAAATTTTGTTTTTCTGTGCTCCGCCACCAGTGCCTAAGGCCTAATTTTTCTGCCCCTGTTTAACAGGGGCGCCTAATAACAATTTTTGATGCAATACTTTGCACGTGGCCTAAGGCCTAATTTTTGTGCCCCTGTCTAACAACAATTTTTGATGCAATACTTTGCACGTGGCCTAAGGCCTAATTTTTGTGCCCCTGTGTAACAGGGGCGTCTAATAACAATTTTTGATGCAATACTTTGCACGTGGCCTAAGGCCTAATTTTTGTGCCCCTGTGTAACAGTGGCGTCTAATAACAATTTTTGATGCAATACTTTGCACGTGGCCTAAGGCCTAATTTTTGTGCCCCTGTGTAACAGGGGCGTCTAATAACAATTTTTGATGCAATACTTTGCACGTGGCCTAAGGCCTAATTTTTGTGCCCCTGTATAACAGGGGCGTCTAATAACAATTTTTGATGCAATACTTTGCACGTGGCCTAAGGCCTAATTTTTGTGCCCCTGTGTAACAGGGGCGTCTAATAACAATTTTTGATGCAATACTTTGCACGTGGCCTAAGGCCTAATTTTTGTGCCCCTGTCTAACAACAATTTTTGATGCAATACTTTGCACGTGGCCTAAGGCCT
Source organism: Rana temporaria (assembly GCF_905171775.1). Lineage (NCBI taxonomy): Eukaryota > Metazoa > Chordata > Amphibia > Anura > Ranidae > Rana > Rana temporaria. Next base: position 19,464,917 of record NC_053490.1, on the reverse strand, counting down.
AATTTGTGTGCCCCTGTGTAACAGGGGCGTCTAATAACAATTTTTGATGCAATACTTTGCACGTGGCCTAAGGCCTAATTTTTGTGCCCCTGTGTAACAGGGGCGTCTAATAACAATTTTTGATGCAATACTTTGCACGTGGCTCCTTGTTGCGCTCCAATTACAGATATTGGGAGGGGTTGCAGTGTTATGTTGCGCCTACGGACACATTTTTATGCCCCTGTGTAACAAGGGCGCCTAATAACAATTTTTGATGCAATACTTTGCACGTGGCTCCTTGTTGCGCTCCAATTACAGATATTGGGAGGGGTTGCAGTGTTATGTTGCGCCTACGGACACATTTTTATGCCCCTGTGTAACAAGGGCGCCTAATAACAATTTTTGATGCAATACTTTGCACGTGGCTCTTTGTTGCGCTACAATTACAGTATGTTTGAGGGGTGCCCTTTTTTCTACAATTTTGCTTTCCCAAAAAGATAATGCCACCCCCCCACCACCCCTAAAATAATCGAGATATTGTTCCCACACAGCACGTGCGCAACCAGTATTAAATTACTTTGTTCTTATAATAATTTAATGTTGTGCAGGGACATTTCTAAACATGTGCCACTACTAGAGACACACAGCAGGTGTGATATTTGAAGGAATTTTTCATTTTTTTTTTTTCACTTTAAACATCATTAAAATCGCTGCTCCGCAAAAACGTCCGTTTTTAAAATATTTTTTTCGATTGATACATGTTCCCTGGGGCAAGACCCGGGTTCTGAAAGACGTTTACCAACATTAAATTGAATATTGGTCTTTAAAATGATCGTTTTTGAATTCGAACGTTCGAGTCCCATAGACTTCAATGGGGTTCTAAATGTTCGCGCGAACCCGCGGTCTGTTCGAACGTTCTGATGCGAACCGAACCCGGGTATGTTCGGCTCATCCCTAATGGTCACCAGTCATCTCTATGACCATCGGAGGCCAGGGCGCGACGATATGACATCACGCCCGGTACACGGAAGTAAACAAAGCCGCAATCGCGGCTTTCGGCATGAGATTGGTGAATTTTTTTCACGATCTCATGCTTGTAAGCCTGGAGGAGAGATGTGGGGTCTTATTGACCCCGCCTCTCTCCATAAAGAGTAAATAGAAAAATAATCAGCGCAATAAAAATCAAATAAAACACAAACAGCAGCTGTACACTGGGATTCAATTTAGAAAATTCCTGAAAGTATATATAAAAGATAGTGCAGCGCTAAAATAAAGTCCAAATAAAAGTCATCCAGGTGATCCTTTTAAAAGTGACTGGTAGTAAAAAACATGCAGGTGATGTAGCGTGGGATAGCAGGACACCTCCACCAATAATAGCAATGGCCGCTCACCTCACAACTGTGACCCTCTGTTAGATAGGGTCAAAATACGCTTTCCCACAAGGGTGTAAACAAGGCACATCTCCAGCACAAACCAGGCAGGGGAATGAAAATGATAAGGCACTATGTCCAGTGCCATAGTCCGATGGATGGCCGCGGGTGACATCACGTGTTTCCCTACCGAACGTTGCGTCCCAGGGGCGGGACTTCTTCAGCGGATGATCCGCTGGTTAATCTGAATTATATGTGATGGATCAGAACACAATAGTCTAAGTTGAAGTAAAATTTTAAAAAATATATACACTATTTTTCAGAAATAAAAAACTGATAATTGGCATGCACGTATGTATTCACCCCGCTGACACCTACACTGACCTCCCCTGACACATACACTGATCCCCTGACACATACACTGACCCCCAGACACATACACTGACCCCCCCTGACACATACACTGACCCCCTGACACATACACTGACCCCCCGACACATTCACTGACCCCCCCCCCTGACATATACAAAGACCCCCCTGTGACATGTGAACTCTTGACACTCCTGCAGCTCAGCTCAGCTCAGCCTTACCTGTGTAGTGTAGCCCAGCTCATTCTGACCACTTCACAGCAGGCTGCATGCATCAGGGAGAGAGAGCCAGGATGTGAGAGATGCTCCGCTGCCCGGCCATTTACACACACGCGAGCGGGGATCACCCAGTGTCCAGTGTCATTCCTGTCTCCTCCTGGACCCGGCGGCACCTATGATGGACGTCACACGTCCCACGTTCTCGGCATTGGACCAGTGGGACATCCATCATAGGAGCCGGGTCTATTTGTATGTCAGTAATGTCACTCACCGTGCGGTGGGAGATCGTTCCCCGCGGACACGGCTCGGGGCTAATAATACTATTAGGGCTGATAGAGACTCATGAATGGAATCCTTGAACATTTGTGTACAAAAGCAGCTGGGAACTGTAATTTTTCTGGCTGTTTAATCAACCTTTTTCCTAGCTCTAGTTTGGCAACCTCTTCTTATTGTAGGGAAGCAGTGGAGGGAGAGACATGTACATTATATAGTATGTATGTCGCCTTGAGGCGATTCAGTTCGCATTTGTAGCGCTATACAAGCTATTCACTCACTCACTCACTCATTAATATAATACTATATTTCTCCTTCTTTGTATGGCTAAAAAAAACAAAAACAAAAAACAGAAAGAATACTTAAAGCGGGGGTTCACCCTTAGAGGGCACTTTTTCCCCTTAGCTTCCTGCTCGTTTTCTCTAGGGGAATCGGCTATTTGTATTAAAATATGTGCAGTACTTACCCGTTTTCGAGCTGCATCTTCTTCCGTCGCTTCCGGGTATGGGCTTCGGGAATGGGCGTTCCTTCTTGATTGACAGTCTTCCGAGAGGCTTCCGACGGTCGCATCCATCGCGTCACGATTTTCCGAAAGAAGCCGAACGTCGGTGCGCAGGCGCAGTATAGAGCCGCACCGACGTTCGGCTTCTTTCGGCTACGAGTGACGCGATGGATGCGACCGTCGGAAGCCTCTCGGAAGAATGTCAATCAAGAAGGAACGCCCGCTCCCGAAGACCCATACCCGGAAGCGACGGAGAAGATGCAGCTCGAAAACGGGTAAGTACGGCTCATATTTTAATACAAATAGCCGATTCCCCTAGACCAAACGAGCAGGAATGTAGGGGAAGAAATTTTTTTTTTTTAGAAATGGGTGAACTCCCGCTTTAAGTTGAAGAGAACTGGCTAACAGCTGTAGAAAGAACAGTGGCCAATAGGGCAATACTACCAAATCACCCCCTTGCTAGCCCTCCCCACATGCCACCCACCAAGCCAAACGTGTGTAGTCCAGCTGGGCCCAGCTTGACACAGACATGTAGTGGCACTGCAAAGAAGTTGCTCAAGTAGATTGACTGAACTCCAAGATAAGCAAATATTGTCTAAATATAAGTCATGTGTATTCTTCCTTCAGTCTTGGTGTGCTTTGTGTATTCCTTCCATATCTGTCTAGTTATCCAGTTTGAGACTTTCCCTCTGTGCAGGAGCTTCCTGTACTAAAGACCAGTTACTGCTGCTCTCTCTCCTTGTGCAGGATGACTGGTCTTGTCTCCGCCCCCTCCTGTAGTTTTCTGCAGGCAGACTGTTTGGCAGACTGTTTGGCAGACTGTTTGGCACCTTCCACAGCTCTGCTGTCTGCACAGGCTATGTGCAGCACAGTCATGATGTAACCACTACTGTTTCAAGGTAACAACTGGGTTTGCAAAGGCATTTTGTGAACACAAAGTGGGTTTATATCCTTTGTGGCTATTGAAGAATATATTGAAATTAATTTGTTTTGTGCTCTGAGTTCACCTTTAAACTACAAGACATACTTTGTATACTACCGTGTTTCCCCGAAAATAAGACCTACCCCCATAATAAGACCTAGCATGATTCTTGGGGAGGGCTGCAATATAAGCCCTACCCCAAAAATAAGCCCTAGTAAAATTAGTTTAACATTTTGTTTAATCCATTTTTCAAAATGATTACAGTGGCTCCCCCTCTCCTCTCTCCTCCCGCCTGATGCCCCTCCCTCCTCAGCACATGGAGCAGGCAGACGCCAGCGGGACACTCGCTCCCCCCTCCTCCGTTCTCCTGCCGCCCGATGCCCGCAGCCCCTACCTCCTCAGCGTACAGAGCGGGCAGATGCCAGCAGGACACCGGCTCCCCCCTCCTCTGCTCTCCTCCCGCCAGACGCCCGCGGCCCCCTCCCCAGTGCACGAAGCAGGCACGAAGCAGGCCGACGCCAGCATGACCCCGGCTCCCCCCTCCTCTGCTCTCCTCCCGCTCGACGCCCCCTCCCCAGTGTACGGAGCAGGCACAGAGCAGGCCGACACCAGCGAGGATCCTGGAGCAGAGAAGAGCCCAGGCAGACCATGCGACAGCCAGGAAAGTCAGGGAAGCTGCAAGAAAGGTACCCACTTTAGGATCATTGTACATACCATAGTTAAATGAGACACCCCCCAAAAATAAGCCCTAGTGTGTTTTAGGTTGCCAAAATGAATATAAGACCCGGGCTTATTTTCGGGGAAACACAGTATATACAGTACATCTTGGCCCTCAGTAGGTTCACAACCCCTCATGTGAGTGAGTTAGAAGTGGGCACTGTCCTCTCCCAGACATTCATTTCCATAAGCCTTGTCTGAAATATTAACTCCAAAGCTTAATAAGGGACCATAACTAGAAGGTTGAAGCTTCACAAATTTGTAAGAAAAAAATAAAATAAAATGTAATTTGTTGAGATTGATCTTGTAGAATATCCTGGGGAATCTCTGTAAGAAGGAAACATCTGGAACACAGTGGATGTGACACAAGGGAGACCTGAGAACTGTCAATCCAAACCAAAGCTCTCCTGAACATCCCATTAAATGGTTATCGGTGATTAATACTCCAAGGATTAGAGAGCCTATAAATGCTCAGCTCAGATATAAGACTGCCAAAAAAAGTTCTTCAGGCTGACTGCATCAAGGATACTCACCAACATCTTGATTAAATGAGCAACACTAGGGTGAGTAAAATACATTTATTTTTATGGTCTTTTCACCAAGATATCAACCTAAATTTTTCTGTGATGTCTTTCAGAAATTAGAGAGTATTTAGGTAGTAAGGATCTGCTTCTGTAACTGTCCTTCCTCATTTCTGAGGGAGATTGGGCCATATATCTGTAATAGATATAGATATATGTGTGAAGAAATAATTTCAGACGGCTGTACTTCCAAAAATCCTTTTATTGAAGCTTCATATGACTAGTGGTTGACAGATGGAGCAGGGGACAAAGAGGTAGCTACCTCTTTGTCCCCTGCTCCATCTGTCAACCACTGGTCATATGAAGCTTCAATAAAAGGATTTTTGGAAGTGCAGCCGTCCGGAATTATTTCTTCACGTTACACATGCAAGCTGGGCTAGCACCTGACTAGTTTGTGTGTGGGGGGATTAACAGAGACTCACTCACCTGGAGCAGCTTTTCCTGTTTTGTGAGAGATTTAGAGATTAAGGGCCAGATTCACAAAGGAGATACGACGGAGTATCTCAGATACTCCGTCGTATCTCTCAGAGTATCTATGCGACTGATTCATAGAATCAGTTACGCATAGATAGCCAGAAGATCCGACAGGTGTAATGGACTTACACCGTCGGATCTTAGGATGCAATACCGCGGCCGCCGCTGGGGGGAGTTTGCGTCGTAAACCAGCGTTGGGTATGCAAATTAGGAGTTACGGCGATCCACGAAGATTTTTCCCGTCGTTACGTCATCGCAATTGTTAGATTTCCGTCGCAAAGATAGGGCACCTTTAACATGGTGTAAAAGTACTCCACCATGTTAAAGTATGCCCGTCTTTCCCGCGTCGCTTTTGAATTTTTAAAAAAAAAAAATTTAAAGTCTTTTTTTCACGTCGCGATTCACAAAACGTTGGCGTGTCGTAATTTCGTGCAAAGCACGTCTGGAAATTTGCGACGGGAGCATGCGCAGTACGTCCGGCGCGGGAGCGTGCCTAATTTAAATGATACCCGCCCCATTTGAATTGGGCCGCCTTGCGCCGGACCTGTTTACGATACACCGCCGCAAATTTCCAGGTAAGTGCTTTGTGGATCGGGCACTAAATCGGAAAACTTGCGGTGGTGTAACGTAAACGGGTTACGTTACGCTGCGCCGCCTGTATGTGAATCTGGCCCATAGAGCTCCTGAGATACTACCTGGTGACCTAACCTCAATCCAAGGAGGTAATCATAGCCAGAGAAGACCCTAGAGCTGTAAAAAAAAAAAAAAAAAAATGGGAATAGGGAATCTGATCAGGTGGTTCACTAAGGTTCAGATAAGGAAAGTAGACAGTCCCCCCCCCCCCCCCCCCACAGACAGGTCAGGCAAACCAAATTCATTGCACTGCTGCAAACCTCCTCTTAAGCCTAATACACGCTGATTTTTTTTTTTGCTAAACCCAGCGGGCCGAACGGAAAAAAGCTGATGAGCTTGGGAGAATTTTAGTTCAGCGATCTCCCCTGCTGAGCTATTGTGTGTTGATAGGGGACGCCCCCCCCCCCCCCTGTCAATCGGCAGACCTTTTTTGGTAATTTCCCTTCGACCGGCTGCCGTACACTCGGGCAGAATGTCGGCCAGTTTAGATTGAACCGGCAAATACCGCCCATGTGTACAGTCCTTTAGCATATGTATGCAGCTGGTTATACTTAACAGAATAAAGCATCAAACTAACTGCGGCCCGCTTCTCTCTTCTTTTTATTTTTTAGGTCAGGTTACCCAATGCATTTCTACAGCCTAGTGACCAAGGGCCAGATTCACAGAAGAGATACGACGGCGTATCTCCTGATACACCGTCGTATCTCTTGTCGTATCTATGCGGCTGATTCATAGAATCAGTTACGCATAGATATCCAGAAGATCCGACAGGTGTAATTGTTTTACACTGTCGGATCTTAGGATGCAGTACCGCGGCCGCCGCTGGGGGGAGTTCGCGTCGTAAACCAGCGTCGGGTATGCAAATTAGGAGTTACGGCGGATCCACAACGGTTTTTCGCGTTCGCTACGTCGCCGCTAGTATAGTTTCCCGTCGCAAAGTTAGTCGTGGTTTTTGGTGCCCTAACTTTAGTCAGCAAGTGTATTGCTGTCTAAAGTATGGCCGTCGTTCCCGCGTCGAAATTTAACGTCGTTTGCATAAGCCGTCCGGGAATACGGAATTACGCTACGCGCGTTGCCGTTCGAGTAAATGATGTCACGGCGCGCAATGCACGACGGGAGTTCGGAAACGGAGCATGCGCGGTAGGTCCGGCGCGGGAGCGCGCCTAATTTAAATGGCACACGCCCATTTAAATTGGCCCGCCTCAGGCACTTGCGCCTCAGGCACTTGCGATGAAAAATTGCGGCGGTGTAACGTATCTACGATACGTTACGCCGCCGCTCTTCTATGTGAATCTGGCCCCAAGTCCCTAAAATTGGCCCCATTCACTTTCTTTGCACCGCCAAACATTGAACTATAAAGACTACGTACATCTTTGTTCCAGGTTTTTTTTTTTTTAAAGGAAGAGTGACATTTCCTTTGTGTTTTTCTTTATTTACCAGGTTACGCTGAACCTTTTTTTTTTTTGCACTTATGTTAAAATCAGCATTTTAACCTAGAAAGTTACTTAAAACCCCCAGGACATTATATATTTTTTAAACACAGAGACCTCATAAATTAAAAATATGGTAGTTGCAATTTTTTGTTAAATCATATTTGTGTATGTAACTGTTTATCAAATCTATATTTTTAGAAAAAAAATACACTAAAATTAATTTTAGTGTAAACAAACACAATGTAATTCCCAAAGATTACTTTCTTTGCACCGCCAGTTATTGAACCTATAGTACTTACTACGTACGTCTTTGTTCCAGGTTTTTTTTTTAAGGATGAGTGACATTTCCTTTTTTATTTTTTTTATTTACCAGGGCCCTTCTGAATTTTTTTTTTTTTTTGCACACATGTTAAAATCAGCATTTTAACCTAGAAAATTACTTAAACCTGCCAGGACATTATATATTTTTAAAACACAGAGACCTTATAGAATAAAAATATGGTAGTTGCAATTTTTTGTTAAATTATATTTGTGTATGTAAGTGCCGGTTCACACAGGGGCAACCCGACTTACAGCGCGACTTTGCAAGGTGACTTCATCGCGACTTCAGCGTGACTTGGAGCAACTTACAACCAGGGGAGGGCTGGCAGGAGGGGCAGGGTGGAAATCTCCCCCCGGGCTGGTGGCACTATGCACAGCCACCGGCTGCCACTACCAAATGCTGTTTTTGCAGAGCAGGAATATGCCTGCTGGAGCTCTGTTAACACAGGTCACGGCTGCTGCTCACCTCCCACTGTGCAGCCGTGCCTGTGTCAGCTCCGAGGTAGATGGCTGCAGAGCTGAGCTATGTCTCGTCTCACACATAGCTCAGCCTCAGCGCACACCAGCGCTGACATCCCCTTCTCTCTCTGCACAGACATGAGGAGAGATAGAGCTCATCTGCTCCTCCTCCTTCTGTACAGACCTACCGTACATGTCCGAGTGCTCGCCATCCCTCGCATGACTTTGACGCATGCGTGGAAGCATTGAACTGGCAGGGCTGCCCATGTCGCCGCGTCATCGTCGCGGCGACGGCGTATTGTTTACGCGCGGATTTCTGTATGATGGTGAGTACAGCCATCATACAGAAATCCCCGGGCAGACATGTATGGTGAAAACGGTCCGGCGGACCGGTTTCACCGTACATGTTTGCTCGTCTGTACGCGGCCTAAGAGGGAGGGTCAAGACATACAAAAGATAATAGCTGTGGGGGATGGGCTGATAGAGAAAATAAATGTACAGTTGTTAGGTGGGAGCCTGATAGGCCTCTCTGAAGAGATGAATTTTTAGGGTCTGTCTGAAAGTGGACAAATTAGTAGATTATTATATTATTATTATTATCATTATTATTATACATGATTTATATAGCGCCAACAGTTTAAGCAGCGCTTTACAAGGTAGAGGGGGGACAGCACAATTACAGTACAGTGCAATACAGAAGGTAAAGGAGAGCCCCACTTGTAGAGCTTACATTCTAAAGGGAGGGGGATGGTATAAAAGGTAATAGCTGCAGAGAATGCTAGTCGTACAGATTGGAGTAGGGAGTTCCAGAGGATGGGAAAGGTTCTAGAAAAAAGACCTGGATGTGAGCCTCGGAGGAGGTGACAAGGAAACTAGAGAGTAGGAGGTCTTGGGAGCACCAAATTGGTGGCATATTGAGATTAGGTTAATGATGTAGCTATGAATTGCTTTGTAAGTTATTGTTAGTATCTTGAATTTAATTTGTTGGGTGAGCGGAAGCCAATGGAGGGATTGGCAGAGAGGGGTAGCAGACATCTGAGTGGTTTCTAAGAAGGATGAGCCTGGCAGCATTCATGATTCATATATCAATCATGACAGTGGCAGGGTGTGTGTACTAATGAGGTCAGCTGGTGAATTCCTTCCTGATAAGCAATTGGTAAGTCCATCCATCAAATGGTTAACTTGAGAGTAGACACCATCACCCCGACGGAACAGATATCAAACTGGCGACACCCAGTGAGAGGTAGAGGTAAGTGCCTACTTACCAGACCACTATGACCCTTCGTTTTAAAAAAAGGATCAGGTGGAGCTTTAGTACAGTTGGTGGCCTAAGGTCTGTACTGGTACCTGGATGGGACTGGCCAGGAATGGACTCCAACAGAAGAAATTACAATGGATAAAATGAAGAAAAACGGGCCATAGTGAAGTTCCGCGATTTATTGTAAAACAGATTAAAAACAAAAGCCAAATGGCCGCTTACTTGTGCAAGTGCCGAGACCTTGGCACTAAGGAATGAAGCGTGTTTCAGCTAGATATGACGTTCCTGGTCACGTTCAGCTACTTCCAGATTTGGCACAGAGAGGCGGTGGAACGCACGCTACACCTACCCACGAGAGTGAGACACAGTGCAGCCGGTGCTCCACGTTATATCTAGCTGTAACACGCTTGATTTCTTAGTGCCAAGGTCTCGGCACTTGCACAAGTAAGCGGCCATTTGGCTTTTGTTTTTAATCTGTTTTACAATAAATCGCGGAACTTCACTATGGCCCATTTTTCTTCATTTTATCCATGGTAATTTCTTCTGTTGGAGTCCATTCCTGGCCAGTCCCATCCAGGTACCAGTACCGACCTTAGGCCGACAACTGTACTAAAGCTCCACCTGATCCTTTTTTTAAAACGAAGGGTCATGGTGGTTTGGTAAGTAGGCACTTACCTCTACCTCTCACCGGGTGTCGCCAGTTTGATATCTGTTCCGTGGTGATGGTGTCTACTCTCAAGTTAACCATTTGATACATGGACTTACCAATTGCTTATCATTTAGTGACCATTGCTGCATTTTTTGGACCTGTTTGCACTTATTTTTTTATGTTGTTATCATATAAGCACTTGCACTTTAAATCACTATTGTATTGTTGACCTTATAGTTAACATATTGTTTCAAGCTGGAATTTGGAATTTATTTATCACCTACTATTAGCGCCCCCTTATTATTATACACCCCCCACATTGCATTTCACACCATTTTAGGGGAGCAGCTTCTTTAATATATTTTATATTACCATAGCGCAGAGTTCTCTATTTATTCAACAGACATACATTAGCCAAGAATAAAGTGGCAAGAAAAAAATTAGGCAGCTTGGTTAGGCTGCAATTTTAGAAGAGACAAGACAAGTTTTATACTGAAATACTAATTAGACTGTATTATATGAGAGAAAATTGTCTAAAATGTCATAGTGGCTAGACATTGCATAGGCCACTTGGTTAGGCCACAATTTAAGAGGGAGAGATGAGGCGTTTTTTTTTAAAATACAATTTAGAATGTGTTAATTGAGAGACAATAGCCAAAATGTTTTTGAGAGGCATGATAGAGCTAGAACACTGGAACAGACTGCAAACTTTGAGACACAATGCAAGATTTACCCTGCAGCAAACTTTTTTTGGGAAATTTTTGCAGCTGAAGTTGAACTTCAGAAACATTATGCTGCATCTGTACAGTGTAATAGGAACAATAATACATCAGGATAGGTGGTAAGTTCTGGCAATGGTAATGGGCATCCAATATTTCTTTTTCATCCGATTGACCCTTAAAATGTTGTGTAGTCACTTGTAATCCAAAATTTGTTCATTTTAATAAATGTGATCTGGTCTATGTTGTAAGAATACAGACAGATTTACCACTCCATATCAAAACCTCCTCCAGTGCTGAAGGTCTCTCCCCATGACTAGACTCCGGGGGGTGGAATGAAACATGTTGGGGGCATGGCCTGGTTGGAGTCCAGGCTGAGGTTGCCACTCTATTAACTTTTCTATGACACCTTAGGCCCCGTACAGACGACCGAACATGTCTGCTGAAACTGGTCCGCGGACCAGTTTCAGCATACATGTTCGGTCGTCTGTACAGCCGAGCGGACAGGATTCCAGCGGACATTTGCCCCCCGGGCCTTTTTCGAGCGGGCAAATATTTCTAAACATGTTTAGAAACATGCCCGCTGGAATCCTGTCCGTCGGACATGTTCGGTCGTCTGTACAGACCTACCGTACATGTCCGAGCGGCCACCATCCCTCGCATGCGTGGAAGCATTGAACTGCCAGGGCCGCGCACGTCACCACGTCATCGTCGCGGCGACGGCGCGGCCTCATCACCGTGTATCGAGTACGCGCGGATTTCTGTATGATGGTGTGTACAGCCATAATACAGAAATCTCCGGGCAGACATGTACGCTGAAAACGGTCCGGCGGACCGTTTTCATCGTACATGTTTGCCCGTCTGTACGAGGCCTAAGATGTGCGACTTCCAGGGGCTACCCTTTTGTCTCTTGTCATCTTAGGCCCCGTACACACGACCGAACATGTCTGCTGAAACTGGTTCGCAGACCAGTTTCAGCGGACATGTTCGGTCGTCTGTACGTCCGACCGGACAATTTTCCGGCGGATCGACCAGGTTTCCAGCGGACAAATGTTTCTTAGCATGCTAAGAAACATGTCCGCTGGAAGCCTGTCCGTCGGACATGTTCGGTCGTCTGTACAGACTCACCGTACATGTCTGCTCGGCCGAAAGCCCTCGCATGCGTCAAAGCATTAACCTTCCAGGGCCGCGCACGTCGGCGCGTCATCGTCGCGGCCACGTCACCGTGTATCGTGTCCGCGCGGATTTCTGTCTGATGGTGTGTACAACCATCAGACAGAAATCTCCGAGCGGACATGTCCGCTGAAAACGGTCCGGCGGATCGTTTTCAGCGGACAGTCCGTTCGTGTGTACGAGGCCTAAGACAATGTTTCTCAACTCCAGTCCTCAGGTACCACCAACAGGTCACGTTTTCAGGTTTTCCCATTCGATTTAATGGCAGTGTAACTGATTAAATCACATGTGAAAAATAATAAAAAGCCTGAAAACATGACCTGATGGGGGTACTTGAGGACTGGAGTTGAGAATTATTGATCTAAGACATCTCAGACAGCACACTGACTGCAAGGAAAGCCAGAAGCTCCAGCTCATGGTGAGCAAGCTCCAGACAGCTGTCCAGCCAGAAGTCCACGGGATCCTTACTTCTCATAATGATCACATCAGCCCTAGACCCAAAATGGTCTGTAGGTCTGGCTAAGCAAGAGTCATGTCAAACCTCTACAGAGAGACCATAGCTTCCCCACAGAGAGAAAAAGTCACACCTGCAGCCAATACAGGTAAATCTATTTAGGATGTGGATGCTTTTGACAGAGAACAAACTGTTAAGCCCTGTACACATGCTCGGTTTTCTCGGCGGTAAAAAGTCTGACGAGAAAACCGAGGGGAAAGCCAAAACCCGGCAGGAAAACTGCCATGGAGCTTTGGCCAGGAATCCCGGCCGTGTGTATGCTACAGCGGCACTGCCTCACAGTGTTTCCCATAGGTAAGTAGTAGATCTGGCGAAAAAAAAAAACGCCGGGAATCCCGACGGCAAAATAGAGAGCAGGTTCTCTATTTTCCCACTGGGATTCCCGGCTGTTTTCCTGACGGGAAAACTGCGAGGAAGCATACACACATCCAGTTTTCCCGGCCAAAAGCTCTCCGGGCAGTTTTCCTGCCGGGAAAACCGGTCGTGTGTATGAGGCTTAAGACTTTGTACACCTTTGGTTTTGATACAACAGAAATGTATTTAGGCAATTTAAACAGAAAGTTCAACTGGACGTTAAATGACATTCATGCTCACTTTAATTAGAATCTCTTTTTTATTTTTGCAGAGTTGTGGGATTCCAAAAAATCAAGGCAAGCTCAACACTTTCTTTCACGGCAAGCTCCTTGCTTCTTCAAAAAAGCAACATGGCTCAGCTCATCTTCGCTAGCAGCAACATTGCTACTTACATTCACTTGACTTTTATGTCCTTGATCACTGTTTGCCTCTGCTTCTTCTTGTGCTTCATTGTGGTGGTATTCAGCATCTTCTTTACCAGTCCACAACTCCGGGAGAATGCTCGTTATATCCTCTTTGTCTACATGCTTGTGAATGACACATTTTTTCTCCTGTCTGGTTTCACTGTGCTGGTAGGTGCAATATATTTTCTGTACATCCCTGTACCAGTTTGCTACATTTTGAATGCAGTTTCATTCTTGACTTTTCGAGTGACCCCAACCACTCTGGCAGCCATGGCTTTAGAAAAATACATAGCCATATGTTACCCATTACGACACAAGGACCTATGCACCACGCAAAGAGCCAATGTGGCCTTTATTCTCATATGTACGACACAGATAATTCCAAATGCTGCTGACTTGGGTCTTATGGCTTCCTCATTTAGAACTACATTTAATATTTCTATCATATGTAGAAAGGAAAACCTGTTTGTGAATCCCTTGCAAAATGTTTTAAGGTCCCTTAGTTTTGCATTGTGTTACGTTTTGGTGGCCATTATCATATTATTCACATACATCAAGATCTCGATGGTTGCTCATAGAGTTAGCTCACAGTCTTCTAATGCCTCCAAAGCCAGGAGAACCATCTTGCTCCACACCTTTCAGCTACTCCTATGCACAATGTCTTTATTGTCGACATTCACTGACGCTTTGCCTGCCAGTCAAGCCATGTTTTTACCCGGGTTCAACTTCCTTGTGTTCAGTTGTGTGCCAAGGTTCCTCAGTCCAGTCATCTATGGGATCCGGGATGAATATTTGAGGGGACTTATTAAGAAGTCTTTAACAAGACAATTTAAAAACTAGATGATAATCAGACGTGAGTAAAATGATAAGCTTGTCTTCATTTGGTTCTAATAAGCTATATAAAACAAATAGGCTAACCCATAAAATGGTACAAAGAGCAATGCAGATATGAAAAAAAAAATCTTGGTTTTCATGGACTTGACTTCAGCTACTATGGTTTTTTCATATTTTTCTCATTTTGCTACTTAATTTCCTAATAGAAAAACAGTTTAGGGATAGAGGCCCAGATTCACAAAAGAGATACGACGGCGTATCTCCTGATACGCCGTCGTATCTCTGTTTTAGGGTCTTCCTAACTATGCGACTGATTCATAGAATCAGTTACGCATAGTTAGCCCTAAGATCCGACAGGTGTAATTGAATTACACTGTCGGATCTTAGGATGCAATACCTCGGCCGCCGCTGGGGGGAGTTTGCGTCGTAAACCAGCGTCAGGTATGCAAATTAGTAGTTACGGCGATCCACGATGGTTTTTCGTGTTCGCTACGTCGCTGCTAGTCTAGTTTCCCGTCGTTTTTGCTGCCCTAACTTTACACAGCCCACATATGTGCTGTATAAAGTATGGCCGTCGTTCCCGCGTCCATATATATATATATATATATATATACATACATACATACAGTGCCTTGAAAAAGCATTCATACCCCTTGAAATTTTCCACATTTTGTCATGTTACAACCAAAAACGTAAATGTATTTTATTGAGATTTTATGTGATAGACAAACACAAAGTGACACATAATTGTGAAGTAGAAGGAAAATTATAAATAGTTTTCATTTTTTTTTACAAATTAATATCTGAAAAGTGTGGCGTGCATTTGTATTCAGCCCCCTTTACTCTGATACCCCTAACTAAAATCAAGTGGAACCAATTGCCTTCAGAAGTCACCTAATTAGTTAATAGATTACATTACACACAGGTGGACTCTGAGTATAAATACAGCTGTTCTGTGAAGCCCTCAGAGGTTTGTTAGAGAGCCCTAGACTGCCCATACATTATAAAATTTTCTTGTACAACTTTCCTATAGATTTACCAAAACCATATACTAGGAGGCCAAACCTAAACACTTTAAATTTGTATGCAATCGTGCAGGTTATAAAAAAATACCCCAAGCTTTGAACATCTCACGGAGCTCTGTTCAATCCATCATCCGAAAATGGAAACTCTAAACCTACCAAGACATGGCCGTCCACCTAAACTGACAGGCTGGGTAAGGAGACTAGGAGAGCATTCATCAAAGAAGCAGCCAAGAGGCCCATGGTAACTCTGGAGGAGTTGCAGAGATCCACAACTCAGGTGGGAAAATCTGTCCACAGGACAACTATTAGTTGTGCACTCCACAAATCTGGCGTTTATGGAAGAGTGACAAGAAAAAAGTAATTGTTGAAATGGTTGAGCAATAAGAAGTCCCATTTGCAGTGTGAGAAGCCATATGGGGGACACAGAAAAACATGTGGAAGAAGGTGCTCTGGTCAGATGAGACCAAAATTGAACTTTTTGGCCTGAAAGCAAAACTCTATGTGTGGCGGAAAACAAACACTGCACATCACCCTGAACACGTGAAACATGGTGGTGGCAGCATCGTGTTGTGGAGATGCTTTTCTTCAGCAGGGACAGGGAAGTTGGTCAGAGTTGATAGGAAGATGAATGAAGCCAAATACAGGACAATCTTAGAAGAAATACTGTTGGTGGCTCAACGCGATTGGCACTGCGCTGACAAGCCATTCACCTCTGCAGCTAGTGGTTCGGATCCCGGTCTCAGCTACATGTGAATTGAGTTTGGTGGTCTCAGCCCGGCTCCCGGTGGGTGTGCTATGCGAGGTAAGCCTGCGCTTAGTACGCCCACCCCCCTCCCACAAAAACCACCACACTTACACGCACTCAAAATTGGGTTAACATGCATGCACTTTGACCACGCGATCTCTAAAAAAAGAGAGGCGAAGGACTAACGGGGCTGGTTGAGCGGGCTAGATCCTCTCACTCCCTTATAGGGAGTCCCTCTGCCCCGTTGGGCTTCAAAGCGGAGCAGGTAGGGTGGGCTGTGTGGGAGGACCCCCTCACACACCCACCATTGCCACCCGGGGCATGGAGAAAGGTGGCAGATTTCCTCTGGGGGAGGCCTGCCTACTCCCAACTCTTGCAGTCCGGCTCCTCTCACAAAATACACTTTAAAAAAAAGAAGAAGAAAAACTGTTAAGCCCTGTACACACAGGCCAGAATCTTGTCAGGAAAAAAACATTGTTTATCCTGACAAGATTCTTGGCAAGAATCTCGAGTGTACAGACACTGCTTTCAAAAGAACCTGCGCTCGTCACATTCAATGCCGTTGCCGCCAACTTGCTGCACCCTACCTATGCCTAGGAAGCTACCGCGCATGAGTTAAAGTCATTTTGAGCATGCGTGGGTTTCCACGGCAACAGGTAAGTATACACACTCGGGTTTCTAGGCAGGAAAACACTGCGGAGAATCACGACAAGAAAATAGAGAACGTGTTCTCTATTTTTCTCGTCGAGATTTTAGGCAGTTTTCTTGACGAGAAACCTGAAAGCCTCGTACACACGCTCTGTATACTCGGCAGGAAAGCTCTGCCAGCAGTTTTCTTGCTGGTTCTTGCCGAGTAAACCGAGCGCGTGTACGAGGCAAAAGACTTGAGACTGGGGCAGCGGTTCACCTTCCAGCAGGTCAACCACCCTAAACATATAGCCAGAGCTACAATGGAATGGTTTAGATCAAAGCAAATTCATGTGTTAGAATGGCCAAGTGAAATTGTCCAGACCTAAATCACATTGAGAATCTGTGGAAAAAGCTTGAAAATTGCTGTTCACAGATGCTCTCCATCCAATCTGACAGAGTTTGAGCTTTTTTGCAAAGAACAGGCAAAAGTTTCACTCACTAGATGTGCATTTTTGGTTGTAACATGACAAAATGTGGAAATTTCAAGGGGTGTGAATACTTTTTCAAGGCACTGTAGACATTCATAAACATCATACTTGTGTAATGCTCATATACCCATTGACATCATTAGATATATATATAGACCTGATGATAATAGTAAAGGTACTATAAATGTCAATTAGTATTGGCTAAATAGAGGATAGTTTGCTCAAGTGGTAACAATTTGAAATGAATGGGCCAGATTCACGTAGATCAGCAGATCTATAGATCCGCTCGATCTACGTGATTTAAGATCCGCTCCCGCAAGTTTGAGAGGCAAGTGGCTAATTCACAAAACACTTACCTCCAAACTTGCGGCGGCGGATCCTAAATCCCCCGGCGGAATTCAAATTCCGCGGCTAGGGGGAGTGTACTATTTAAATCAGGCGCGTTCCCGCGCCGATTTAAATGCACATGCGCCGTCCGGGGAATTTCCCGGCGTGCATTGCGCCCACTGACGTCGCTAGGACGTCAGTGGTTTCGACGCTTACGTAAACGACGTCCATCCGTATTCTAGAACGACTTACGCAAACGACGTTAAAAAATTCAAATTTGACGCGGGAACGCCGGCTATACTTAAAGCGGGAGTTCACCCATTAAAAAAAAAAAAAAAAATCTCCCCTTAGCTTCCTGCTCGTTCGGTCTAGGGGAATCGGCTATTTATATTAAAATATGTGCAGTACTTACCCGTTTTCGAGCTGCATCTTCTTCCGTCGCTTCCGGGTATGGGTCTTCGGGAGCGGGCGTTCCTTCTTGATTGACATTCTTCCGAGAGGCTTCCGACGGTCGCATCCATCGCGTCACTCGTAGCCGAAAGAAGCCGAACGTCGGTGCGGCTCTATACTGCGCCTGCGCACCGACGTTCGGCTTCTTTCGGAAAATCGTGACGCGATGGATGCGACCGTCGGAAGCCTCTCGGAAACCTGTCAATCAAGAAGGAACGCCCATTCCCGAAGCCCATACCCGGAAGCGACGGAGAGGATGCGTCTCGTAAACGGGTAAGTACTGCACATATTTTAAAATAAATAGCCGATTCCCCTAGTAATAACGAGCAGGAATCTAAGGGGGAAAAGTGCCCTCTAAGGGTGAACCCCCGCTTTAACATTGGCTGCGCCTGATAAAAGCAGGGGTAAGTATACGACGGGTACGCCGCTACGGAAACATCGTAAGAAGACTGCGTCGGGTCCGCGTACGTTCGTGAATTTGCGTATCTCGCTGATTTACATATTATTCAAGGTAAATCAGCGGGAACGCCCCCGGCGCCATTTTTAAATTGAAAAAAAGATCCGACAGCGTAACACAGTTACACCTGTCAGATCTTAGCCCTATCTATGCGTATCTGATTCTATGAATCAGGCGCATAGATAGGACCAGTGTAAGTCAGATATACGATGGTGTATCTGTAGATACACCGTCGTATCTCTTTGTGAATCTGGCCCTATAACTTTACATCTATGGTTGGTCATGGGGAGAAAGTATAACTGTTTTTTATTTAATTGCCTAAAATATCAAAAATGTGGCAAACTCTGTGAATGTGAATAAAACTACCATTGCAATGGGGCTTCCCTCAAACTGCAAAGATGAAATGCTCATTTGCCTAGGGGTATCTAACCTTATCCCTCACTTAGCAGTGGCTGCTTACTACTTCTCTCCAAACATCCTGGTTGTGGTCCTGCACTATACCTGATAACGCCACAGCTACAACCACAGCTGGGGCATTGAAGAGAGGAGGCTTCAGAGGTACCAGTCACATGCAGTGGCGGTGCATCCATAGAGGGCGCAAGAGCGCCGCCCGCTCTCTCTCCTGCACCGCCACTGATCAACAATACATAGATTCATTAATCCATGTATTGTTGCTGCCGCCCACTATTTAGATGGCCGGCCCCCTGGTGAGCGCCGGCCATCTGAATAACGGCAGCTGGTTGGCTTTGGAAGTGCCTATCAGAGCCAGTGGTTAACGCTGACAGGCGTCTCAGCCAATCATGTTCACCGGTTCTGGTTACCGGTAACCTGATTGACTGAAGCGTCATCGAGGGCGGGAGAAGACATCGAGGGACGGTGGAAGGAGGATGGCTGACCCCAGAAAGGTAAGTGCCGGGCAGAGGGCAATCTGGCAGCATTTAAGAGGGCACAGTGGCAACAATTAGTGGGCACAGTGGTGACAATTGATGGGCACAGTGGCAACAATTGGTGGGCACAGTGGTGACAATTGATGGCACAGTGGTGACAATTGATGGCACAGTGATAACAATTGTGGGCATGGCACAGTGGCTGCGTTTGATGGCACAGTGGCTGTGTTTGGCATGGCACAGTGTTGACAATTGATGGCACAGTGGCGACAATTGATGGCACAGTGGTGACAATTGATGGCACAGTGGCGACAATTGATGGCACAGTGGCTGCATTTGATGGCATGGCACAGTGATGACAATTGATGGCACAGTGGCTGCATTTGATGGCATGGCACAGTGATGACAATTGATGGGCACAGTGGAGATAAATGATGGCACAATTGCTGCGTTTGATGCCATGGCACAGTGGCTGCATTTTATGGCATGGAACAGTGGCCACAATTGATGACAATTGATGGCACAGTGGCGACAATTGATGGCACAGTGGCTGCATTTGATGGCATGACACAGTGATGACAATTGATGGCACAGTGGCTGCATTTGATGGCATGGCACAGTGATGACAATTGATGGGCACAGTGGAGATAAATGATGGCACAGTTGCTGCGTTTGATGCCATGGCACAGTGGCTGCATTTTATGGCATGGAACAGTGGCCACAATTGATGACAATTGATGGCACAGTGGCGACAATTGATGGCACAGTGGTGACAATTGATGACACAGTGGTGATAATTGATGGCATGGCACAGTGGCAACAATTGATGGCATGGCACAGTGGCTGCATTTGATGGCACAGTGGCTGCATTTGATAGCACAGTTGCTGCCTTTGATAGGCACAGTGGCTGCGTTTGATGGGCACAGTGGCTGCAGTTGATGGGCACAGTAGCTGCGTTTGATGGACACAGTGAGGCTGCAATTGTTTTTTTTTTTCCGTTTGTTTGCGCCCCCCAAAAATTTTGAGCACTAGCCGCCACTGGTCACATAACAGGAGAATCTAAGGGATAAAGGATGATGTAAGTAAATTCACATTTTTAATGGTACCGTAGACAAAAATGAGCACTTAACCCTTGTAGTGTGGGCCAAGACAAGGGTAGTTTTTTCATATTGCTGGAGTTCAGCTTTAAACTTATACATACAAAAATTGTACGGAACAATTGTAAGGAACACACTCTATCCACTGATTGTAAAGTAGCTGTTTATCCCTAAATAATTGAGTTATACTAAATAATAATTTAGTTTAGAAAATCACTTTTTTAAATACTTGTTCTTTACCCTTTTTTGTTGTTGTAGTCCAGAGCTACAAACCTACTGTAGTCTTTTTGCAGCCACTTCCTGTCTACATGTACTCCAGTGATGGCTGCATGGTATATCTCAGGGCAGGTTTACTGACGGTAACAAGCGTGAACCATACCTGCATAATATGTGTGGAGATGTCCACTTGTAATTTCCATTTGAAGAACTTATGGAAAGGTAAAAAAACAAATGTATATCCCCACATAGAAAAAATAATTATATATATATATATATATATATATATATATATATATATATATATATATATATATATATATATATATATATATATGTGTATATATATTTATATATATAGATTGATATCAAAAAGTCCAATAAAAGTTCATGACACCTCATTTTTTTTAAAGTGTACAAGTCTACCAGCCTGGAGTTTGCATGTTCTCCCTGCACCTGCATTGGTTTCCTCTGAGTACTCCGGTTTCCTCCCACACTCCAAATACATGCTGGTAGGTTTATTGGCTCCTGTCTAAATTGGCCCTAGTATGTGTATGTATGATTGTGAGGGCAGGACTGATGTGAATGTACAATATATGTGTAAAGCGCTTTGTAAATTGACGACGCTATAAAAGTACCTGTAATAAATAAATAAAATAAATAAGCCAAAATCTTTGCAGTGCTGTTATTTCTTCAAAACAGAAACATCCCACCTATTCCATTAAACACCACCAGTCATGAATAAAAAGGTTATGTGCTCACCCTTATTTCATGACCTCTACACTATAGGAGATTGGAAATGCTTGTGGTATGATAACATAGCTTCCAGCAATGGCTGACACATCCCTCATGGAGTTCAACACACATAGATTTATGGTGTTGGTGATAGTGTAGCGCTTAAAAATTTAAATATGATAAAATAATTCTAATCAAAAGTGATATAAATAATGCATACTAATAAAAACAAACATAATAGGACTACCAATCCAATAATGTCTCTTAAATTAGAAATGATGAACCAATAAATAAATGTCCATATGTGACCATAAAAACATCCACCACGTGTCACAATTGTGTTTGAAGTGATGAAACAAATGATGAAAGTGACTTCTTGTGTGCAGAAATAACCCTCCACCGATAAGGATGTAAGCTTATCGGAACATATGGACTCAAAGAAATATATATCTCATGAGTCAAACAGGCTTAAGGATCAATCTGAACTCCAAAGGGATCTCTTTGAGAAAAGATAGGTCGACCAATGGCTCTTCAGCAGAGATACATTCACCCAATGGCGAGTAGACAATAGCCACAATGACTTACAGCATGCCCTCAGTATGTTTTCAATGGTATAAAAATGTGAAGAAGGAGAAAGGAGGCAACATAGCGTTATTCCATAAAAAGTAGAAAGGTTTAATAAGCAAATGCACTTACATATGATGAGAAGTTATAGCGCATGTCAAAATATGAAATATAAGGCGGCAATGAAGTCTCCCGACGCGTTTCATGTCATAACACGTCCTCTGGGGGTGTCTTCCCATTGCAGCCCACTCCAATTTATAAAAATAATAACCCCCCCATAATGAGAGCCAGGCTCACCCCATCACAGCGGCGTTCTGAACGCCTACTTCCGGTTTCCGGCAAGATGGCGGAGCGGCATGCGTTCCACGCCTCGATGTGGCACGCCGCTTGCGCTCCAAGCGTCATCACGGCGCGGGAAGACAAGCGGAAATTACATGTGCGCTCCACACCTCTATAGACAGATGGTGTGTGCGCTCCAGACGTCACTCACATGCCGTAGCCCGCAACTGTGTAAAGGATGTTCACACAGCGGAGCTGAACTCCCCTAAAGCTGTCCAAAACTGA
The DNA here is from genome assembly GCF_905171775.1 of Rana temporaria. NCBI lineage: Eukaryota > Metazoa > Chordata > Amphibia > Anura > Ranidae > Rana > Rana temporaria. The sequence continues at coordinate 19,442,576 of NC_053490.1, read as the reverse complement.
AAAAAGCCAGCGAGATGTAATTTTAAATGTGGCACCGTATATCTAAAAAGGGGGACACAAGAAGTCACTTTCATCATTTGTTTCATCACTTCAAACACAATTGTGACACGTGGTGGATGTTTTTATGGTCACATATGGACATTTATTTATTGGTTCATCATTTCTAATTTAAGAGACATTATTGGATTGGTGGTCCTATTATGTTTGTTTTTATTAGTATGCATTATTTATATAATTATTTTATTATATTTTAATTTTTAAGCGCTACACTATCACCAGCACTATCTTTATTTGCTTTTTTTCAATTAGCTGTGTTAGCGGCTTCATATATTTTTTCACTTAGCAGCGCAGAGTTATCCACAACACAGATTTATGGGCACACTCGGAATCTGGCAGAGCAGTGCATAGTAGCCAATCAGCTTCCAACTTCAGCTTGTTCAATGAAGCTTCGACAATAAAACCTGGAAGCTGATTGTTTACTACGCACAGTTGCACCAGATTCTGTGTGCAACTTTTTTAAGTATATCTCCCCCATACTTTCTTTCCTATATTTTGGGCATCTAGCCGGGATCTGCTACAGCTGTCAGTGCAATTCTCAATGAAGAAATGGGACAATCTAATGCTCTCCATTTTTCAAAATGTATTTAAAAGGTTTAACATTGTACTCATGTAGCACCTTGAAGTTTAGGCAGGGTTGATATCAAATTTAGTTGCCAGACGATAGTTGCCTGGGCCAATTGTTAGGAGATCAATTTATTTCCTCCTAATTCTGGAATTGCTGCACTTCTCTCTTCTGTCACTAGGTGGCCTGGTAGCTGGTGACATTAGATAAGACAAGGGCATAGCAGGGACAGATTATGACTGAATGGGGTGTCTCAGACAATTAGCAGGGGTTTCTTTAAGCCCCTTGGCCTGCTGGGAGAGCCTATTTATTTGGGTGGAGTCAGGGGATCTGGGTTCTGTGCCACCTAGATGGCTGTCTGGCTGGACGTGTGTTATTCTGCCCCGGGCTGCTAAGCTGGAAGCCTGAGGCCTATCCCGGGCTATCTGGCTGCTAGGCTGTCTGAGGGTCTATCCAGAAGCAGGAGAGCAGTGCAGGGTTGGGGCTTGTAGTCCAACCAGAAGTAGCAGTTCAGCCAGATGGGGAACCAGCTGTGGTCAGAGGTAAAGGGGAAGCTGTCGCTACTAAGGGACCATCCATTTTGTTACCGGAGGCCACTGTGAATAAGCTGAGGACAGTACCAGAGTAGACTTCTCAACAGCCGGGGACGGAAATTGGGAAAATATCAGCACGTGCCAAGTCAGGGACCCAGCAGGACAGCAGAGGTGATGCCTGTGGAGCATCAGTGAGTGCCAAGTCAGGGACCCAGCAGGACAGCAGAGGTGATGCCTGTGGAGCATCAGTGAGTGCCAAGTCAGGGACCCAGCAGGACAGCAGAGGTGATGCTTGTGGAGCATCAGTGAGTGCCAAGTCAGGGACCCAGCAGGACAGCAGAGGTGATGCTTGTAGTCAGGGAAGACCCCCTCACACACCCGCCATTGCCACCCAGGGCATGGAGAAAGGTGGCAGAATGCCTCTGGGGGAGGCCTGCCTACTCCCAACTCCTGCAGTCTGGCTCCTCTCTCGAGTACACGCACAAAAATACACTTTAAAAAAAAGAAAAAAAGAAAAAAAAGAGTATCTGTGAGTGCCAAGCCAGGGACCCAGCAGGGGGAGACGCTTGAGGAAGATACTGAGTGCTACAGTGAAAGAGCTCAGGGGATCCAGTGGCCATTAGATCCTAAGTCTAGTGAAAGACTGGGAGTTCATTGCAGAAGACCCACAGGGAGTGATTGTGGAGTAAGCTGAGAACTGTTCGTGTTGCAATAGTTGAATACATTTGCCGTTAGTAACTACTACAAGATTGTTGCCATAGGAAACAGCGATCCTATCTATACAGAAGTGGTGTCTGGCTGGAGGCCTTCACCTGTATAGCTGTCATTCTATAGAAGTCTCAGAGTCTGCTAATTATCATTGCTTCTGCTTAAGGTTGTCCTGGCCCTAACCCTCTCTCCCCCCAGTTCTGTTCGAGACACAATAAATCTCTTTGCATTCTAAAAGTGTCTGGCGCCCACCAATTCATCATTCATTACACCCACCATGCTTTTTAACCCACTCTACACAGGAGGATATCAGCTGTCCCTAACTCTGGAGGTCACAATTAGGCCCCAGGGGCCCTGGGACTTTGCTAAACCCACCACAAAGTGTAGTGCTATCCCTATGAAAGCCACTTAAATATGCTTGACACCAGTGGTTGCCTTGACTTGCAAGTCTCCTGAACCCGCTGACACCAAGGGTTAAGACATTTCTGTCAACTGTAACAATGCATACACCAAACTATGACACAGTAAGCAAATAATTATTTACTTTATGTTTTGCAATTAGCAGACTAACAAGGTACAGTATAGGCAAGTGCAAAGTTATTACTTTTAGTACATTAAACAGAATAACTGTGGGTATATAGGGCCTGATCCACAACGAGCGGGCTTAACTTAAATACTCGGATTTAAGTTACACCGCCGCAAAATCTCTACCTAAGTGCCCGATCCACAAAGCACTTACCTAGAAATTTTGAGCGGTGTAACTTAAATCCGTCTGGCGCAAGGCGTTCCTAATTTAATGGGGCGAGTCCCATTTAAATTAGGCGCGCTCCCGTGCCGGACGTACTGCGCATGCTCCCGACGTCATTTTCCCGACGTGCTTTGCGCGGTTTTACGTTGCGGCGGGTTTTGAGAATCGCGACGGGCGTAAAAAAAAAAAACGAGTTGCGGCGGGAAAAAATTTTTTTTAAAAAAAAATGACAGCGATGCGGGATAGAAGGGTCTACTTTTACAAGGTGTAAACAGTTTAGGCCTTGTAAAAGCAGCCCTAATTTTGCGACGGCAAACTAATACTTACGGAGAAAAAACGAAGCGTAAAAGCTTTGTGGATCTCCGTAAGTGCTAATTTGCATACCCGACGCTGTATTTCGACGAAAAATGCCCCCAGCCGCGGCTGCGGTACTGCATCCTAAGATCCGACAGTGTAAGTCCCTTAGGCCCCGTACACACGACCAAACATGTATGCTGAAACTGGTCCGCGGGCCAGTTTCAGCATACATGTTCGGTCGTGTGTAGGCGCGAGCGGGCCGAATTCCAGCAAACATTTGCCCGCCGGGCCTTTTCCCAGCAGACAAATATTCCTGGACGTGTTTTAAAACCGTCCGCTGGAATCCTGCCCGCTCGGACATGTACGGTCGTCAGTACAGACCTACCGTACATGTCCGAGCGCCCGCCGTCCCTCGCATGCGTCGAATGACTTTGACGCATGCGTGGAAGCCTTTAAATGGCAGGCCCGCCCACGTCGCCGCGTCATCGCCGCGTCATCGTCGCGGCGACGACGCGGACACGCCCCGCGTAGTGTTTACGCGCGGACTTCTGTACGATGGTTAGTACAACCATCGTACAGAAGCCCTCTGGCAGGCATGTACGGTGAAAACGGTCCGACGGACCGCTTTCATCGTACATGTTTGCTCGTGTGTATCGGGCCTTACACATGTCGGATCTTCTGCCTATCTATGTGAAACTGATTCTGTGGATCAGTTCCATAGATAGAAACAGGGATACGACGGTGTATCAGTAGATACGCCGGCGTATCCCTTTTTTGGATCAGGCCCATAGAGTATTAATGAAAAAGGGCAACAGCCAATTGTAACCTGAATAGGGCCTATGTCCACAGGTAAGAAAAAGAGAAGGAGAGTGGCCGGCTTAGAGTCAGACTTTTCTCTTCTGATAAGGCAGTACAACGGTGCCTGTAGTACTGGGCCCAGATCTCCTCAGCTAAACAGGGGGGCCCGGTGCAGCTTTATTGTTGATTTCTGCCTAAACAAATAAATGGATTTTACTAGACCACATTCCCGATCCTACTTGCTGACCAGTGCTTAAATTACATTTCCTGGATAAAGTCGGTACCACTGTTTACTGCAGTTTGGGGGGTGGGTGGGGTAGGCGGAGTTGGTGGGGCCCTGTCAAAAAGCCAGTATGGGGCCCCATCATTTTTTAACAGCGGCCCTGCCTGGTGCCGCAACCCCAGAATGAACACAAATGTTTAGAAACGTTTCAAAAATTATTTACAAACTACAAGACACCAGTCTTTAAAAGAAAGGGTTCCTTGAAGATATTGGCAATGAAGTACCTAATGTCCTTTTAGTGGTGGAGTTAAAGCAAGAGAAGTCTTTTTGTTGTAGGTGTTCTGTGTCTTCAGCTAGCTCATATAAGGGCCTAGTAAAGCTCCTGTATGCTAACATCCAATGTTGAAACAAGCAAGTGTCCCTGTGGGTGGTACAGAGAACTCCTAGATTTCTTAAAGCCCAGTAACTGACAAATGTGGTGTACAAGTTTCCATTAAAAGTCTCTGTCTTGATTGGAATGTAATCACATGGATAAGCCATTATACACAAAGAATTTCTCGACCAACACTTTCGCCACCGTGGTGTCTTACTGATACTTGGTGGGGTAAACGTGGGCATATTGGGTGAAGTGATCAGTCACCACTAGAACAATGCTGCTTCCACCGCATCAGGCTTCAGGCACATAAAGTCAAACCAGGCGATGTCGCACCTATGGGCTCTTGACTTCGCAGATGTCCCATGGGTGCAGCTTTCACAGGTAAAGTCTTTCTTTGGATACATGGTAGACAAGAGTGACAGTAACCTTCTACTTATGCTTTCATATTAGGCTAATAGAATCTGTCTCTGACTAGCTGGAAAGTTCTATCCTGGCCTAAGAGTAGATGTTCATCATGTAATGCCTCCAGCATAGTTAGCTGGTGTTTCCCTTAGAGGAATAACTGCCACTTTTCTTCTGAGTCCTCAGAAGTGCCTCTCCTGTATAATAGTCCATCCCTGATCTGTAGCCAGTTCCATTCCTGGTGTACTATCTCGAAAAACCTACGATGGCACTCTTCAAACTTGGATTTTGTTTGGTCAACACTTTCATAGCCAGGATGAACCTTTCTTGGTTAACTGAGGAAGCTCCTCACTTCTTACTTGTGTCAAGTCGCAGTAACACCTTGGTATCCCCGAAGGACTCGACTCCAATGGCCCCTTTCAGTCTCTGGACAGTGCCCTGACACAAAGCTCGCACACCTTCAGCCATCACATAAGTCCAGTCTCCTGGCTCGTGAACTGTTCTGTGAGGTCAGCATGACAAAGAATTGGCCTCTCTATTTCCGGTCCTCGGGATGATACTTCAGGCTAAAATGTAAACCCAATAGGGCCGTCAGCCATCTGTGTCCCGTGACATTCTGCTTAGCTGAGGTCAGTAAGTCAGGGGATTGTTATCCGTCTTCACCAAAAAGGTAAAAATAGGCCACTGGTCTAAGCCCACCATCCTGTTCTTGGTAGAGGACTCCGCCTAACCCCTCTTGACTGGCCCTCTCTCTCTCGCAACGGTTTATCTTCCTGCAACCTAATCCGATGCTGAGCACTTTTGGCGCAGACCACATTAAAGTCATTCTGGGAAAATATCTCCTCCCACCTGGACAGCTGGTCTCAGACTCTTCCCTGCCACTCAGGAGGTAACTTTGCTGAAGAAGAAAGAAGCTCTTCTCTCAATTTACCATTATCTCCCCTTCCAGCCATCTTTGCTGGGGTCACTGGAGTGTCTGCATTCACTCGTCCGATCAACATGCGAGCTCCTACGTTAACTGGCTGATCCGTGACATTTCAAACACTGACTGGCACCTTCCCTCCATTCCGGGACAAGGCTATAGTGGGGGCTATCTCTGGGACCAACTCCACTTGGTTGAGCGTCTGTCTCCAGCACAACAAAGGGACCTGACTGGTTCCAAGTCAGCTTGACAGTAGCCTTCATACAGGCAATCTCTATGGGCTTCAAAAACCATTTCCTTGGCTCCCAGTCTCCACAACTTCCCCACCCCTTCTGCTGGGGCGTTTTGCTGCCAAACTACCCATTAAAAGGCTTGATGCAGCTGAGGGTATATTCCTTTAGGTTCCAAGTCTTCTTTCCCTTTCAATGGGACCAATAGCCTTCTCACAAGGTTGGTGTTGGTTCCTATTAGCATAGAGTTCTTTTCAGCCCCCGGGGGTCCGGAGCATACAACAGCCAAAGATTTGATCCACTTTGATGACATAGTCAGACAGTCTCTGTCCTTTGTGCTGGTGAGTGTGCTTGAACTTGTACATTAAATTGGGAAGCTTCTCCACGCTACCGTAGACAGCACATAGGGTTTCAATGTAATCCATTGTCACACAGTCTGGTTTCCCCCTTCATATGCTATGAATGACATCTGCTGCTGTGCTTTTAAGATTTTCACTGTGGCTAGGGATGAGCCGAACACCCCCCTGTTCAGTTCGCACCAGAACTTGCGAACACACCAAATGTTCGTGTGAACTTTAGAACCCTGTTAAAGTCTATGGGACTCGAACATTTGAAATCTAAGTGCTAATTTTAAAGGCTAATATGCAAGTTATTGTCCTAAAAAGTTTTTGGGGACCTGGGTCCTGTCCCAGGGGACATGTATCAATGCAAAAAAAAGTTTTAAAAACGGACGTTTTTTCGGGAGCAGTGAATTTAATAATGCTAAAAGTGAAACAATAAAAGTGAAATATTACGTTAAATTTCGTACCTATGGGGGGGTGTAAAGTAAGCATGTGAAATAGCGCATGTTTCCAGTACATAGAACTGTCCCTGCACAAAGTGTCATATCTGAAAGGAAAAAAAGTCTTTTAAAACCGGACTTGCGGCTATAATGAATTGTCGGCTCTGGCAATTCAGAGCGAAATCATTCATAAAAAAAAAAAAAAATAGCGTGGGGGTCCCCCCAAATTCCATTACCAGGCCCTTCAGGTCTGGAATGGATATTAAGGGGAACCCCGCCGTCAATTAAAAAAAAATGATGTGGGGTTCCCCCCAAATATCCATTCCAGACCCTTCAGGTCTGGTGTGGATTTTAAGGGGAACTCCACCCCAAATTTAAAAAAAAATGGCATGAAGTTCCCCCAAAAATTCACACCAGACCCCTTATCCAAGCACGTTAACCTGGCCGGCCGCAGAAAAGAGGGGGGGACAGAGTGCGCCCCCCCCCTCTCCTGAACCGTACCAGGCCACATGCCCTCAACATGGGGAGGATGTCCCCATGTTGATGGGGACAAGGACCTCATCCCCACAACCCTTGCCCGGTGGTTGTGGGGGTCTGCGGGCAGGGGGCTTATCAGAATCTGGAAGACCCCTTTAACAAAGGGGACCCCCAGATCCTGGCCCCCCCTATGTGAATTGGTAATAGGGTACATTGTACCCCTACCATTTCACGAAGGAAGTGTAAATAGTTGGAAAAAACACACACATACACCGTAGAAAAAAGTCCTTTATTAATAAAAAAAAAGAAAAAAACTCCAGCGGTGATAATCCACTCGTTCCCGGCTTCCTGCTCCAATGTTGTCTGTATTCAGCGACGGGTGCGGGTGATCTTCGGTCCAGCGATGAGAAGATCCATCCATCCAGAGCGCAGCATCGCCGACCTCTTCTCACCGCTGGACACAGCCCAGCGAATGACGCGGCTGAAGCTGTGACATTTCTTATATAGGGGAGGCGGAGCCACTCGTCACGTGACCCCGCACCCTCTGACGCACCCTCTGCTACGTCACTGGGGAAGCCCAGCAAGAGGCAAGACTGGAGATCACCCGCACCCGTCACTGGATACAGACAACGTTGGAGCAGGAAGCCGGGAACGAGTGGATTATCACCGCTGGAGTTTTTTTATTTTTTTTTTATTAATAAAGGACTTTTTTTCTACGGTGTGTGTGTTTTTTTTCCAACTATTTACACTTCCTTCATGAAATGGTAGGGGTACAATGTGCCCCATTACCAATTCACATAGGGGGGGGGGCAGGATCTGGGGGTCCCCTTTGTTAAAGGGGTCTTCCAGATTCTGATAAGCCCCCCGCCCGCAGACCCCCACAACCACCGGGCAAGGGTTGTGGGGATGAGGCCCTTGTCCCCATCAACATGGGGACATCCTCCCCATGTTGAGGGCATGTGGCCTAGTACGGTTCAGGAGAGAGGGGGGCCGCACTCTGTCCCCCCCTCTTTTCTGCGGCTGGCCAGGTTAACGTGCTCGGATAAGGGGTCTGGTGTGAATTTTTGGGGGAACTCCACGTCATTTTTTTTTATTTGGGGTGGTGTTCCCCTTAAAATCCACACCAGACCTGAAGGGTCTGGAAATGGATATTTGGGGGGAACCCCACGTCATTTTTTTTTTAAAGACGGCGGGGTTCCCCTTAATACCCATTCCAGACCTGAAGGGCCTGGTAATGGAATATGGGGGACCCCCACGCTATTTATTTATTTATTTTATGAATGAATTTGCTCTGAATTGCCAGAGACGACAATTCATTATAGCCGCAAGTCCGGTTTTAAAAGACTTTCTTTCCTTTCAGAAATGACACTGTGCAGGGACAGTTCTATGTACTGGAAACATGCACTATTTCACATGCTAACTTTACACCCCCCCCCCCCCAGGTACGAAATATAAAGTAATATTTCACATTTATTGTTTCACTTTTAGCATTATTAAATTCACTGCTCCCGAAAAAAACGTCAGTTTTTAAAACTGCCTTTTGCATTGATACATGTCCCCTGGAACAGGACCCAGGTCCCCAAACACTTTTTAGGACAATAACTTGCATATTAGCCTTTAAAATTAGCACTTTAGATTTCTCCCATAGACTTTAACAGGGTGTTCCGCGGCTTTTCGAATTTTCCGCGAACACCCCTAATTGTTCGTTGTTCGCCGAACAGGCAATGTTCGAGTCGAACATGAGTTCGACTCGAATTCGAAGCTCATCCCTAGCTGTGGCCACTCCAACTTCCTCAGACGCTGGCTAATTGACCCGACCTGTGAGTTATACCTCATCCAGGCCTCCGGCTGATAGTAACAGCATCATTTGAGCTTCCAGCCCTCTCGGCTAAACTCATAGCATTCTTCTGGAAACAGGTCAGCATGGCCACTCTTCACTCAAGATGAGCATAAGTGTAATCTATATCATACTCAGTTCTCATGTCTATGAGATGGGCCCCTTGCTCTGGCACAGCCTTTCTCACCATCAGCCGCACCTCCCTTTTGGTCCACTCAACCTCGGGGATCTTCAAGACTGTGCACAACTCTAAGTGGCTACCTTGCTCTTGGCCCCACATGACTACTGCAGCTGGGCACATCCACTCTTTGTCTCATGGCTCGTTACTCTGCTTGCTAGAGCTAACCAAAAAGGGTATCCCAGATGAGCCCCCAAATGTAGCGCTACCCCCCTGAGAGACGCTTAAAGATGCTTGACGCCAGTGGTTGCCCTGACCTTGCAAGTCTCTCGAACCCCTCTGAGACCCTGGGTTTAGACATTTCTGACTGCAGACACCAAACTATAACACAGTAAGCTATTATTTTGTTTACTTAATGTTTTGAAATTAGCGGATCAACAAGGCATAGCATAGGCAAATGTGAACTGCTAATGATGTCACAACCCCAGAATGACCACAAATATTTAAAAAATGTTTTTTTGTGAAGTATAAAAACGACGTTTTTGAAACTTAAATTTTCAAAAACGACGTTGTCTACACACCATCGTTTTTTCAAAATGCTCTAGCAAAGCGCGGTTACGTTCAGCACTTTTTTCCATTGAAGCTCGCTTCATAACTAGCTTCTGAGCATGCGCGGGTTTAAAAACGTAGTTTTAAACGTCGTTTTTGCTACATACAGTGATTTTTTGTGACACAAAAAACGACGTTTTGAAAAACGACACAAAAAATTGAAGCATGCTTCAATTTATTTTTGTCGTTTTTTAACAAGACATAAAACAACGTTTTCCCCCACACAAGGTTATTTAAATTGACGTTTTTTAAAACGTCATTTTTTTTCATCACATAAAGTGATGGTGTGTACGCGGCATAAGACACTGGTCTCTAAAATAAAGCTTTCCTTGAAGATATGGGAAATGTAGTACCCAATGTCCTTTTGGGGGGTGGGGTGAAGCAATAGAAGTCCTTTTTTTTTCAGGTATTCTGTGTCTTCGGCGATCTAAAATAAGGGCCCAGTACAGCTTCTGTATGCTAACATCAAATGTTAAAACAGCATGTGTACAGTGTCTCCTAAATAGGCTTTAACGAGTTGCGCACCGCCCACCGTACATAAACTATATTATCAAAAGTATTAGGACACCTGCCTTTACACGCACATGAACTTTAATAGCATCCCAGTCTTAGTCCGTAGGGTTAAATATTGAGTTGGCCCACCAGCTATAACAGCTTCATCTCTTCTGGGAAGGCTGTCCACAAGGTTTAGGTGTGTGTCTATGGGAATGTTTGACCATTCTTCCTAAGAGCGCATTTGTGAGGTCAGGTACTGATGTGGATTAGAAGGCCTGGCTCGCAGTCTTCGCTCTAATTCATCCCAAAGGTCTTCTATCAGGTTGAGGTCAGGATCCTGTGCAAGCCAGTCAAGTTCTCCCACCCCAAACTCCATCCATGTCTTTATGGACTTTACTTTGAGAGGCATGTTGAACGCATGGAATATTAAATTTTTTGCCACAAGTTTCTGAAAATGACACAAAGCACAAAGTTGTTAATTAAATTATATATTGCTTACACATATCATGGGTATATGTGGAATTACACACCAAAATACAGTGCCTTTAAAAAGAATTTACACCCCTTGAAATGTTCCACATTTTGTCATGTTACAACCAAAAACATAAATGTATTTTACTGGGATTTTATGTGACACAAAGTGGCATATAATTGTGAAGTGGAAGGAAAATGATAAATGTTTTCTATTTATTTTTTACAAATAAATATGTGAAAAGTGTGATGTATATTTGTATGGCGCCCCCCGGAGTCAATAATTTGTAGAACCTCCTTTCTCTACAATTACAGCTGCAAGTCTTTTTGGGGATGTCTCTACCAGCTTTGCACATCTAGAGAGTGACATTTTTGCCTATTCTTTGCAAAATATCTCAAGCTCTGTCAGCTTGGATGGAGAGTGTCTGTGAACAGCAATTTTCAAGTCTTGCCATAAATTATCAATTGGATTTAGGTCTGGACTGTGACTGGGCCATTCTAACACATGAATATGCTTTGAGCTAAACCATTCCATTGTAGCTCTGGCTGTATGTTTAGGGTTGTTGTCCTGCTGGAAGGTGAACCTTCGCCCCAGTCTCAAGTCTTTTGCAGACTCTAACAGGTTTTCTTCTAATGCCGCATACACACGGTCGGAATTTCCGATGGAAAAAGTCAGATGGGAGCTTTTCGTTGGATATTCCGACCGTGTGTATGCCCCATCTGACTTTTTCTGTCGGAATTTCCGACGGATTTAGATAGAGAGCAGGTTCTCTATTCTTCCGATTTTATCCCTCAGCCCAAGGATGTTCTGGTCAACTACTGATGGGGAGGAATGCAACATTAACACTTAATAGACCTTAACTGTTAATTGATGGGTGTCAGTGAACAGATATAAACATTGGCTTGCTTGTTGCCTGTCAGGATTTGACAAAGGGATGTACCCCAAAACATGTTCTCCTGGCAACCGGCATGACTCTCTAGTGTGTCTCAGTCTGAGTGTCCACCACTGCAGACTTCCTGGTTCCAGCTACGTCACTTCAGGTGATGTGGATCCACCCACCTCCTTGCTGCAGCCCGTGAGAATGTTCTAACATGGATCACACAGTCCTCATTGGTAACACAGTTCTCCAGTATATCCTGCATGCTTGTGGTATGGGGTTGGTCACCAACTGGTAACCATCGTTCATCTCATTTGTTTTTTAAAACGTGTGTGAAATAAGTCTAGATTGTTTCAATAGATACACTGTCCTCTGTCTTTTAGGGCTTTTGATATCTCTGCCAGTCAGACCTTTCAGGTCTTATTATATCGTGGAAATGCGAAAAACAGTGCGCTTACCCAAACAATAATACAAAAAGCAGCAGCAAACTCAAAAATGTTATACAAACATAAATATCATAGGTAAAAAGGTGGAGTTGCGTTAAAACATGATGAATATGCCTTGGTAGGTCATATAAACAAAATTAAAAAATAAAGGAACCAAATAAATGAATAAAGAGTCCATATATCGTGCATATATGAAACCCATATATGTTCCCTTGTGTTTCTCCCCACTATCCCAGTGGTCCCTCTGAGGCAGCCTAAAGGACTATTGATATCTGGATCACTCATGAGGGTGGACGTTTCATCAAGGTGGAGTCAGTCTAGTGCCTAACAACTCTGTTTCTCATTGGTATTCCTCTGCGAACCCATGTAGCCTCATTGGCATTGCACAACTGTTCACCACTGTACCTTCTCTCCGCACGTGCTTAACTGTTCTAGCCCCCCTGCACACCTGTATCACCAACCCGTGCAGGGTTTCAGTTCAGCAAACTTGTCAGACAATGGAATTCTGTCTCTTAAACATTATATTAGTTCTGCATAGCAGGTCACTCTCAGTAGAAGCTGATAGACATGTGCAATTCATTTTGTTCCCAAATTAGTTTTTTAACAAATTTCGATAAATTTGTTAATTCGGAAATATCCAAATTAACGAAAACCACATTTTTACCGAATGATCCTAAATTTGAATATTCGAAAATTCGTAAACTCAGAATTTGAAAATCCAAAAACCTGAAAATTTGAAATAATAACTAACTAATAATAACTTTAACTTTAACTAACTATCTATTAAATTATAGGTATTGGAATTTCTTTTCAAATTTGGCTGTTAGTGAACATAACGAATGCAAATTTATCCAAAATTACAAATTATCCCCCCAAAAAAACGAATGCCGTATCTAAACGAATAGAACGTAATGAATTATTAATAATAAATAACAATATTATTATTTTTTATTATTAATTTGTTTTGTTCCATTCATTCGTTATTTCAGATAAAATGAAACTTTGGATAAATTAGTATTTGTTACATTCACTAACAGACAAATTTAAAAGGAAATTACAATACCTATAATTTAATAGTTAGTTATTATTAGTTAGTTAGTTAGTTAGTTAGTTAGTTAGTTAGTTAGTTAGTTAGTTAGTTAGGTATTCTTTCGAATTAATGAATTGTGATCATAACGAATGACAAAAAAATTGAAAAAAAACAAAAAACGAATGAAACGAAAACTAAAATGAACAAAGTTTTCCGCAGTGCACATGTCTACAACCTGATTCATTACACTGTTGGGGATGAGCTCAGGATTGTCTATACACTAGTACTTAGCTCCATCTGGAGGCCAAATGTGTTTTTTTTCCTGTTTCAAAACGATTGTTTACATTTGAATGACACCTAGCATATTTTATTTAATTTTTTTGTCCCATTTGCACAGAAAAAATGTACACGCACTTTCACTAAATAAATGGCTATGCAAATTCTTTGTACAGTGCATCCGGAAAGTATTCACAGCGATTCACTTTTTCCACAGATTGTTCACCCAGCGGGCGCCAAAGTATTACACCTACGATCCGAAGACGTACGAAGCCGTACGCCTGTCGGATCGAAGCCTAAAGCCGTCGTATCTTGGTTTGAGAATTCAAACTAAAGATACGACGCGGCAAATTTGAAAATACGCCGGAGTATCAGTAGATACGCCGGCGTATTTCTACTGTGAATCTGGCCCAATGTGTTTACACAGCTGGGCTATTATTCTGTCTTCATTAAGAGACAGTCTAATGTCCGATCTTTATAAACCAAGTCATGTATAAATTTGACTTGCATCATAAATACACATGATATTAAAAGGAAGAATATACAGTATGTTTTTTTTTTTTTTTCGACTCAGAGAACACTAACCGGAGACATAATCAATTTTGCGTTCATACGCTGTCTCCATCCTGGTTCGCATCATGGTAGGAAATACATATTTTTTTCTGCTTTGTTTGTTATGTCATTATGTATTTATAGACATATTAAGCCGATATGGCCCCAGAATGGCAAAATACAAAAAGTGCAAAAGTTTACGTAGTAATAAACCCAGAGTGCCCCTACCCAAATCTACTAACCCAAAATGCCCCTACTCAATTCCACTATCCCAAACCCCCCCCCCCCCCCCATACCCAAATCCAAACATGTTGACTTGGAATAAATGAAAAATAATGTTTAGATTATCAATCACATCTTAGGTCAGAGGGAAACATATGACTATAGCATCTGTTGATTTAGAGACTTTGTTAGAAGAAAGAAATATATAAATATATATATGAATAGGAGTTTAAATAGAAGTGTGATAGAAGCTAACCAACATTATGAAAGATGTCAAATTGTGATTATCAAAGGATATGGATGAACCTGTACTTAGAGTAACACATATTCTTCAAAATGATTCATGTATCCACATTAATAATTATTTTGGGAAGATTGAGATATATAATCTGTGCATATTTAGAAAAAAATGTTTTCAAAGATATACATTTATACAGGACTATAGAAGCATATTATGTAAGAATCAAAAATATACTAATTGTATTTTATGTAATATAAAGTTACCAGAATGTTCAATATATATATATGTAGCGCTACCATAGCATATTAAGTTACCTCTTACCGTTGTCTAGGGGTGAAGTTGATGAGTAGATTAGTGAGCGAATGTCCAGACAATAAATAAATGTTTTCTGAATGCTTTATTCTCGGCCCAACATGACCAACATCAACATGAGGTAGAGAGAACTTTGCAGTATCAGGCCTGGATATGAGAGAGAGCAATCCTGCTCTCAGTAGTAGTAGATACAGTTCGTCGCAACTCTAGTCAGAGTGGGTGAAGTGCCTCCGGACAGACTTCTGCCACGAGCCTGGCAGCCGAAGCGCCACTCAAGATCGCTGGGAGGAACAGGTCTCTGCCACAGACCTGGCTCTAGGGACCTCTGCCACAGGCCAAGTACTTGCATGAGCTAAATGACTTGAGCAAATCCTCCCAGTAGATTAGATTAGGGTCACCGGGTGACAGTTGAAGTGTACCTGTCGATGTCCCGGTCACCAGATCCCCGATGGTTCGTTCAAGCCCCTCTGATAACCTGCCTCTGGGTTCAATAGAGCCGGGGACCCAGCAAGTCACTGGGGCCCTTTTCAGAAACATGGAGCTCCGCATAGCGTGAAACCCCGGGGTCTGTTGGATGCGCACACCCTAAAGGTTTGTACCGCACCTGGAACCCGCGAAGTACCAACAAAAATGGCGTCTGCCACAGATATACTCTCCCCCAGCATGCCCCGCAAGGGAAATCTCCTCTAATTGGCTGCTGGGGAAAATTGTTATGCCAGAACCCCTCTAGCGCCAACTGTCGCCCAGCGGTAGGATCGGCACCCCTGGAGTGCAGACTGACCCACAGGACAGTTCAGGAATGACAGCAGTCCAAATTTAACAAATTATGAATGGCAGCAAAATAACGCTTCCATTCCCCACTAACTTTAGCGTAGTGCCCATACTGAAAGTAAGGGGGCGCTACATATATATATAGTCGCCCCAGCAAAATTTAAATATTAACTTAAAAGAGTTGAACTCAAAAGGTGAGACACCTGGTGGTTGAAAGTGATATTACTTGAAGATCTCAAAGTCCAGGGAACAATTAATCATTAAGTGGTCAGCCAATAGAAACCAGACACTTCCTCCCAGTAACTCCCATATGTACAACCAACCTATGAGATAAGGACACATACCGGTTGGGCAGAACTTAGTATAACTTTATAGTCTTATTGTTCTGATGGCTACTTCAATGGAGGTAAATTAGATGAAAAGGGGAATGACTGAAGGAGGAAAAAGGACCCATGTAGGGATGACTCAGGACTGACTCTGACGGGGAGGGGCACACTAGCACCATGCATGAGGACATATTCTTATCCCATGAAGATCCATAGAAAGCCACTGCAGCCATTTAACCCTGGTCACTTGCAAGTAGGAAATGTATTCAGAAAGCACTTGCTCCGTAATTTGCTGCGGCGTAATTTGCTGCGGCGTAGCGTAAAAGGGGCCGGCGTAAGCGCCAGTAATTCAAATGATCCGGTAGGGGGCGTGGATCATTTAAATTAGGTGCGTTCCCGCGCCGAACGTACTGCGCATGCGCTGTCCCTAAAATTTCCCGACGTGCATTGCGGTAAATGACATCGCAAGGACGTCATTGGTTTCGACGTGAACGTAAATGGCATCCAGCGCCATTCATGGACGACTTACGCAAACAACGTAATTTTTTTTAAATCGCAATGCCGGAACGACGTCCATACTTAACATTGGCTGCGCCTCCTAATAGCAGGAGCAACGTTACAACGAAAACGACTTACGCAAACGACGTAAAAAACTACCGCCGGGCGCACGTACGTTCGTGAATCGGCGTAAGTATGTAATTTGCATACTCTACGCTGACAACTATGGGAGCGCCACCTAGCGGCCAGCGTCAGAATGCACCCTAAGATACGACGGCGTAAGAGACTTATGCCAGTCGTATCTTAGGCTAAAGTCGGTGTATCTAGCTTTCTGAATACAGAAAGTATATACGCCGGCGCAACTTAGCAATTACGCGGCGTATCGATGGATACGCCGGCGTAATTGCTCTCTGAATCTACCCCATTGTTAATAAATACGACAATTTTTTAAAGAGCAATGACTGGAGTGCGGATCATCTTTTCCTCATTACTCTACTCAGCCAGCAACTGTGGATCGAGCACCTGGGAGCTCTGTTTTGTGATGTATGGGTAGTAGCACTGACTTTTTTGTTCAAACTCTATTACACCGCCACCAGCCTGAACGGGTGATACAAGGCAGGATGGATCCATGCTTTCATGTTGTTTATGCCAAATTCTGACCCCACCATCTGAGTGTCACAGCTGAAATCGAGACTCATCAGACCAGGCAACGTTTTTCCAATCTTCTATTGTCCAATGTTGGTGATCCTGTGCATATTGTAGCCTCAGTTTCCTGTTCTTAGCTGACAGGAGTAGCACCCAGTTTGATCCTCTGCTTCAAGAGTCGTGTGGTGCGTTCAGAGATGGTATTCTGCATACCTTGGTTGTAACTAGGGTTGTCCCGATACCGATACTAGTATCGGTATCGGGACCGATTCCGAGTATTTGCGGGAGTACTTGTACTCCCGCAAATACCCCCGATACCCAAATAGAATACTTACCCCCCCCTCCCCCGCCGCCGCCGCCGCCGTCGCCGTGACGCAGCATCCCGCCGCCATTCGCCGCATCCCCGCTGCCGCCGACTGTGTCATACGCCAGGAACATTACAGCTTTGAATAGCTGTAATGATTGGCGCCGCGCATAGACACTCCCCCTCGCTCGGGTGAACTGTCCAATCCCGAGCGAGGGGGAGTGTCTATACGCAGCGCCAATCATTACAGCGATTCAAAGTTGTAATGTTCCCGGCGTATGACACAGTCGGCGGCAGCGGGGATGCAGGTAAGTGGGATATGGATACATGGGGGGGAGACGCTGGATACATGGGGGGGAGACGCTGGATGGGGGGAGACGCTGGATACATGGGGGGGAGACGCTGGATACATGGGGGGGAGACGCTGGATACATGGGGGGGAGACGCTGGATACATGGGGGGGAGACGCTGGATACATGGGGGGGAGACGCTGGATACATGGGGGGAGACGCTGGATGGGGGGAGACAATGGCTGCATGGGGGAGAGACAATGGCTGCATGGGGGAGAGACAATGGCTGCATGGGGGGAGACAATGGCTGCATGGGGGGAGACGCTGGATGGGGGGAGACAATGGCTGCATGGGGGGAGACATGGCTGGATGGGGGGTGACAATGGCTGGATGGGGGGGGTGACAATGGCTGCATGGGGGGAGACGCTGGATGGGGGGAGACAATGGCTGCATGGGGGGTGACAATGGCTGCATGGGGGGTGACAATGGCTGCATGGGGGGTGACAATGGCTGGATGGGGGGTGACAATGGCTGGATGGGGGGAGACAATGGCTGCATGGGGGGAGACGCTGGATGGGGGGAGACAATGGCTGGATGGGGGGTGACAATGGCTGCATGGGGGGTGACAATGGCTGCATGGGGGAATACATTGCTGGATGGGGGGGTGACAATGGCTGGATGGGGGGATACATTGCTGCATGGGGGGGTGACAATGGCTGCATGGGGGGAGACGCTGGATGGGGGGAGACAATGGCTGCATGGGGGGAGACATGGCTGGATGGGCGGTGACAATGGCTGGATGGGGGGGTGACAATGGCTGCATGGGGGGAGACGCTGCATGGGGGGAGACGCTGCATGGGGGGTGACAATGGCTGCATGGGGGGTGACAATGGCTGCATGGGGGGTGACAATGGCTGGATGGGGGGAGACAATGGCTGCATGGGGGGAGACGCTGGATGGGGGGTGACAATGGCTGCATGGGGGGTGACAATGGCTGCATGGGGGAATACATTGCTGGATGGGGGGTGGCAATGGCTGGATGGGGGGATACATTGCTGCATGGGGGGAGACAATGGCTGCATGGGGGGTGACAATGGCTGCATGGGGGAAGACAATGGCTGCATGGGGGGAGACAATGGCTGCATATGTGGGGGGACATCGCTGCATTTGGGGACACATTTAAAAAAAAGTATCGGTATTCGGTATCGGCGACTACTTGAAAAAAAGTATCGGTACTTGTACTCGGTCCTAAAAAAGTGGTATCGGGACAACCCTAGTTGTAACAATTGATTATTTGAGTTACTGTTGCCTTTCTATCATCTCAAACCAGTCTGCCCATTCTCCTCTGACCTCTGACATCAACAAGGCATTTTCCTCCACACAACTGTCTCTCACTGGATATTTTCTTTTTTTCGGACCATTCTCTGTAAACACGAGAGATGGTTGCGTGTGAAAAATCCAGTAGATCATTTGACTTGAAGTACTCAGACCAGCCCGTCTGGCACCAACAACCATACCACGATCAAAGTCACTTAAATCCCCTTTCTACCCCTTTCTGATGCTCAGTTTGAACTTCAGCAAGTCGTATTCACCACATCTAGATGCCTAAATGCATTGAGTTGCTGCCTTGTGTTTGGTTTATTAGCAATTTGTGTTACCAAGCAATTGAACAGGTGTACCGAATAAGTGGCCAGTGAGTGTGAGGTGTAGTTCTACAAGTAAGATTGTGCTGGAGGTAGAAGGGGAAGTGTATATGCAGGTTGTATATAGTTTTGTACCTGAATAATTCTTTGCCGATCAAGTGGGCCCATAAAACCCTATACCCTATCCTATCCAAGTTCAATTCCCCTAATAAAATACAAAAACCCAGCTTCAAGGACTGCTTCTTGTCTCCAGCATGTGGTGGACAATTCTGTGTGCCTGGCTGTGCAGGGTGGGAGATACCTTCATTCACCAGTGGCTCCTGCAGGGGTAGCTCTACATAGACATAATTTTCTGAGAGGATATCTCACCCAATAAAGAGTATTGAATATACTGTGTATATATATATATATATATATATATATATATATATATATATATATATATATATATATATATATTGTACTACGAGAGGTGTCCAGTAATTTGGAGATGTTGATGGGTAGCAGACACCCAGTATAGGAGTGATATTTATTTATTTGCACCTTTTTAATCCATCCTAGGCCTCCTTTGGATAAAAAAATAATTCTTTAAATAGCAAACTTCAAGTCCTAGAGTAACAACACCCCTCCCTTCTTTTCTATAATATAAACCAGGGGTCTCTAATATTTCTATACAAAGAGCCAGTTTGCTGTCTTTCAGAGGTTAGAGGGGGCAGACTGATACCAGTGGAGTAGATATTGTCCCATCATTGGTAGGAATAGTCCACCATTGTTGCTATCAGTGGTAGGAATAATGCCCCCTATAATGGCATCAGTGAGAGGAATAGTGCCCTATTGTTGGTGTCAGTGGGAAGAATAGTGCCTCATTGTTGATATCAGTGGGAAGAATAGCACCCATGATTGGTGGGAGAAAGAGTGCCCCATCACTATTTTTAAGGAAAAGAAGAGTGCCTCTTTGATGGTGTCAGTGGAAAGAATAGTGCCCCCCAAGTGTGTCAGTGGGAGGAAGTGTGCCCCTTCAATGGTGTCAGTGGGAGGAAGAGTGCCCCTTCAATGGTGTTAGTTGAGTTGAGAGGCACCTTGATATAGCGTGGTCTTACTCCGAAGGGTCCCGACACGCTTGGGCCAATTTAGACAGGATACGATTAACCTACCAGTATGTCTTTAGAGTGTGGGAGGAAACCGGAGTACCCGGAGGAAACCCAAGCAGGCACAGGGAGAACATGCAAACTCCAAGCAAATGATGTCGTGATCGGGATTCGAACCACTACACCACTGGGAGAAAGAGTGTCCCATTGTTGGTGTTAGTGGGACCAAGCACGCCCTATCATTGGTGTAAGCGGGAGGAAGAGTATTCTATCGTTAGTGTCAGTGGGAGGAAGAGTGCCCCATTAATAGTATTAGTGGGAGGAATATTGCCCTATCATTTGTGTCAGTGGGAGGAGGTGTGCACATTCAATGGTGTCAGTGGGAGGAAGAGTGTCCTATCAATGATGTCAGTGAGAGGAAGAGTGTCCCATCAATGGTGTTAGTGGGAGGAAAGTGCCCAATTGTTAGTATCAGTGGGAGGAATAGCACCTCATCGTTGGTGTCAGCAGGAGAAAGAGTTCCCCATTATTGTTAGGGGGAGGAAGAGTGCCCCTTCAATGGTGTTAGTGGGAGGAAGGTGTTCCCCTTCAGTGGTGTCAGTGGGAAGATGAGTGCCCCATTGTTGTTGTCAGTGGGAGGAATTATGCCCCATTGTTGATGTCAGTGTGAACAATAGCCCCGATAAAGGCCCCCGATAGCAAAGGGCCACATCCAACCCACAGGCCACAGTTTGGGGGCCACAGTTTGGAGACCACAGGATGACATAGAGGGAGGTGTTTCTATAGCCCTTCCTACAATGTAATGCAAAGGAATGCAGCACAGGAAGTTATCAGCTGACAAGATTTTTGACAGGATCAACCGTAAGTTTTTGGCACTTATTGAACAGATATAACAAAATGCTTTCAATGGTATATATATATATATATATATATATATATATATATATATATATATATATATATACCGTGTTTCCCTGAAAATAAGCCCGGGTCTTATATTAATTTTGGCAACAAAAGACACAGTAGGGCTTATTTTTGGGGTAGGTCTTACCATGTAATGTGCTGTCTTCTCTTCCCCTCTCCCTCCCTGCCTGTTAGGAATCCCCAGTGTGAACTTAGTTAAAATGCTTGTAAAATCCTATAATCCACTTTATTACTGTAGTATATAATGTACAATGTGTGTTTCTGTAATATAATTGTGCCAAATACCTTCATTATAGCACCGCTCTGCGCTTTTGTGACCTGCCGGAGCGCTCTTCCCTGCATTTATGTTACAGAAACACACACATTGTACATTGTGTACTACTGTAATAGAGTGGGTTATAGGATTTTAAACTAGGGCTTATTTTCGGGGTAGGGCTTATATTGCAGTCCTCCTGGAAAATTACGCTAGGTCTTATTTTAGGGGTAGGTTTTATTTTCAGGGAAACAGGGTATATATATATATATATATATATATATATATTTAAAGAATACATTTAATTACATTTATTATGTCACATTAAATTCATAAAGTATCAAAATGAGAAAAAACACAAAAAATAATCACACATTGCACCTCTCGGAGTAGCCTAGCATAGAATAACCACCACATAATATTGTATAAAGACATGGACACATTTTACTCCTTCATTATGGTAAGGAAGTTTTCTCTTTGCAGCAAAAAAATAAATAAAAAAAATTGAATAAAATAAAAAATTAATTTGTCTCTCTTTTTACACAATGAATTATTCTCTTCTACTCCTTGCCCCTTAACCTCCATTCCTTACACCTATCCATCCCCTTTACCTCACTCCTCTCCACTAAATAAGCCATAATTTAGTCGATTACGAGAATCTATCCAATACGACCATATTTTACCAAACCTTTTTGGGTGTGCCTCTATGCTTATATGTTACCGTATTTGCCGGCGTATAAGACGACCCCCTAATTTTCCAGCAAAAATGTTGGTTTTGGGATATACTCGCCGTATAAGACTACCCCCTTACTACTAGTCATGCCTCGCCTCACGGTGCCACCATTACATGCCAGACTGTGCCACTACATGCCTCACTGTGCCCCATTACATGCCAGAATCACTGTGCCCCATTACATGCCAGACTCACTGTGCCCCATTACATGCCAGACTCACTGTGCCCCATTACATGCCAGACTCACTATGCCCATTACATGCCAGACTCACTGTGCCCCATTACATGCCTCACTGTGCCACTACATGCCAGACTCACTGTGCCCCATTACATGCCTCACTGTGCCACTACATGCCAGACTCACTGTGCCCCATTACATGCCTGACTCACTGTGCCACATTACATGCCAGACTCACTGTGCCCCATTACATGTCAGACTCACTGTGCCCCATTACATGCCAGATTCGCTGTTCCCTTATGACATGCCTGACTGTGTCTTGACGATCCCTTACTTTATCCTAAGACATGCAGAATTGCGTCCGTCCATTTTTCAAAAGCCGAGCCACCTATTTCTTCTGTTCCGTGATAGGCAGAACACTCAGCTTCCCAGGAGGCACTGTGTTCAGTGTTCGCCTATCACAGAGGGCCTCTGTGATAGGTGGACACTAAACACAGTGGGGTAGATTCAGGTAGGGCTGCGCACTCTTACGGAGGCGCAGCGTTCCGTTTTTACGCTACGCCTCCGTAAATTACTTGCGCTACGCTTCATTCACGAAGCAGTAGCTCCGTAATTTGCGGGGGCGTTCTGTAAAAGTGGCCGGCGTAAGCGCGCGTAATTTAAATGATCCCGTAGGGGGCGTGGATCATTTAAATTAGGCGCGTTCCCGCGCCGAACCTACTGCGCATGCTCCGTCGGGAAACTTTCCTGACGTGCATTGCGGTAAATGACGTCGCAAGGATGTCATTTGCTTCAACGTGAACGTAAATGGCGTCCAGCGCCATTCACGATTCACTTACGCAAACAACGTAATTTTCAAAAATCGCGACGCGGGAACGACGGGTATACTTAGCATTGGCTGCGCCTGCTAATAGCATGAGCAGCCTTACGCAGAAACCGACGAACGCAAACAACGTAAAATTCGAACGCCGGGCGTGCGTACGGTTGTGAATCGGCGTGAGTATGCAATTTGCATACCCTACGCTGACCACTACGGGAACGCCACCTAGCGGCCAGCGTAAGAATGCAGCCTACGATACGACGGCATAAGAGCCTTATGCCAGTCATATCTTAGGCTGCAGTCGGTGTATCGAGCTTTCTGAATACAGAAAGTCGATACGCAGGTGCTACTTAGCAATTACGCTGCGTATCTATGGATACGCAGGCGTAATTGCTACCTGAATCTACCCCAGTGCCTCCTGGGAAGCTGAGTGTTCCGCCTATCACGGAACAGAAGAAGTAGGAGGCGCGGCTTTGAAAAATGGAGGGCCGCGATTCTGCATGTCTTAGGATAAGGTAAGGGATGTTAGGTTACCGGCGTATAAGACGACCCCCGACTTTTAAGAAGATTTTAAGGGGTTAAAAAGTCGCCTTATACGTCGGAAAATACGGTACTTTTTCTCTTTTAAGAAGATAATTAAGTTTCCCAACCCATTGTTTATGAGTTGGGGGATCAGCAGATGACCATTTTTGTAAAATTACTTTACGTGCTAAGTATAAGGGGCCAGATCCTCAAAAGAGATACGCAGGCGGATCTGCTGTTCCGCCTGCGTATCCCTGTTTCTAATCTTGGAACTGATCCACAGAATCAGTTTCCAAGAGATAGACAGAAGATCCGACATGTGTAAGGGACTTACACTGCCGGATCTTAGGATGCAGTACCGCATCCGCCGCTGGGGGCATTTCGCGTCGAAATGCCGCTTCGGGTATGCAAATTAGCACTTACGGAGATCCACGAAGCTTTTCAGCTTCGTTTTTTCTCCGTAAGTATTAAGTTGCATGTGTAAAATTAGGGCTGCTTTTACAAAGTGTAAACTGTTTACACCTTGTAAAAGCAGACCCTTCTTACCCACGAAGCTGTTATTTTTTTTTTTTTTTTTGCCGTATCTTTTTTTTTTTGACCCGGCGCGATTCACGAAGCTCGGCGTAACGTAATTTCGCGCTATGCACGTCGGGAAAATGACGTCACGAGCATGCGCAGTACGTCTGGCGCGGGAGCGCACCTAATTTAAATGGGACTCGCCCCCATTTGAATAGGAACGCCTTGCGCCGGCGGAATTTAAGTTACACGCCTGAAAATTTCTAGGTAAGTGCTTTGTGGATCGGGCACTTAGGTAGAAATTTTGCGGCAGTGTAACTTAAATCAGAATATTTAAGTTACGGCGGCTCTTTGTGAATCTGGCCCAAGGATCTTATCAATGGTATATTTAACAGACCAAAGGGAACAGATAAGAGGAGTCCATTTTAAGAGTTTACATACTTTAATCCTTACCCTCAATCTAGCCCACAAATGTTACTGCTAACTTCAACTTCTCATTCAAAATTTCATTTGCTTTTAACAATTGGTTTTTAAACAGATGGACTTTACCGAACAAAAAATCAGCATGAAATTTGTTCAGTTGGAAAAAAATGTTCCATTCTGCTCCTTCTAATTTTCTCGTCACTGTGGTCAAAAACAAGGGTCAATTTGAACCCACTTACCATTAGAAAATCTACTAGTGTGTGGCCAGCTTAATCAAACATCCAAACAAATTACATTTTTTATATTTATTTCAATTGTATTTTATTTTATAGAGATAAATGTTATCACATGGAAAAATAAATCACTAATGGAGATGTCATGCAATAGAAGATAAAATTACATTTTTATGGTCCCTTTGTACATAATTATGACCCAACCTTTAGTTATGCTTTGGTTTGTTATTCGTTCCCAATGGGAATAATTAGTCCATTAGTCGAGTGTCAAGTCTTTGCTTGTTTCATCTGTAAAAACAAATGACTTTTGACAATTTGTACTCTTTTGGGAAGCTATTACTACTAACTGGTGACACCTTGGAATCCGGCTTGCTAAAATCAGAAGAGGATAAACTAAAGAACTGGTTAACTAGCTTGTCATGTACAATTATGTGGCATGACATTTCCAGGGGCCTATTGGGGCCATTAGAGGCTTTATAAGGATCCTCAGCTTCCCCCTAAACACAGTGTTAATGATGCAGAAGAGGACAAGGGCTGCACCAGAACTACCACCCAACATCTAAAAAGAGAACTTCAACGTCCTTCAACCGGTGTGCTGGACTGAGGAATTTACAACAACATCCCTGTAAGTACAAATATAATGAAACTACATTAATAATAAATTGAGAACAAATTTAGCAAACAAATGTGTCAAGCTCAGTTAAGCCTTTGTTGTAAAACCACTAAATAGACTATATTGTCAAATGTTTGGACCTTTAATGGCATCCCAGTGTTAGTCCGTAGGATTCAATATTGAGTTGTCCCACCCTTTGCAGCTATAACATCTTCAACTCTTCTCGGAAGGCCGTCCACAAGGTTTAGGAGTGTGTCTATGGGAATGTTTGATCATTCTTCCTAAGAGCGCATTTGTGAGGTCAGGCACTGATGTGAGTGAGAAGGCCTGGCTCGCAGTCTCCGCTCTAATTCATCCCAAAGGTGTTCTATCGGGTTGAGGTCAGGGCTCTGTGCAGGCCAGTCAAGTTCCTTCGCCCCAAACTCACTCATACATGTTTTTGTGGACCTTGCTTTATGATCCTCATCCGATTACTATACAATAAATCTAGCACCGTTGATACAAACTATGAAGAATAGACTTAGGCCTCGTACAGACGACCGGATCTATCTGCTGGGATTGATCCGCAGATCAGTTCCAGCAGATAGATCCGGTCGTGTGTACGTCCGAGCGGACATTTCCCGGCGGATAAAGCATTAGCATGCTAAGAAATCTATCCGCTGGAATCCAGTCCAGCGGACTGATCCGGTCGTCTGTACAGACTCACCGGATCAGTCCGTCCGCTCCCCTCCCTCGCATGCGTCGTAATGATTCGACGCATGCGTGGAAGTATTAACCTTCCAGCGTTGCGCACGTAGCCGCGTCATCGTCGCGGCGACGGCACGACACGTCACCGCGGATGTATTCCGCGCGGATTTCGATCTGATGGTGTGTACAGCCATCAGATCCAAATCCGCCAGAGGATTTATCTGCTGGAAACGGTCCGGAGGGCTCATCTCCCCTTATCCCTGATCGGGCGAATCAATTTATGATGAAACTTTTGTCTGTATTTCTGTATGTTCTCAGACATTCCCCAGTATGGATACCCAAAGAGAGCCTCATTAACCACTTCAGCCCGGAACATATTGCTGGTCAATGACCGGGCCCCTTTTTGCGATTCGGCACTGCGTCGCTTTAACTGACAATTGCACGGTCGTGCGACGTGGCTCCCAAACAAAATTTTTTCCCACAAATAGAGCTTTATTTTGGTGGTATTTGATGACCTCTGCAGTTTTAATTTTTTGCGCTATAAACAAAAATAGAGCGACAATTTTGAAAAAAAAATGAATATTTTTTACTTTTTGCTATAATAAATATCCCCAAATATATATAAAAAAAAATTTTTTTCCTCAGTTTAGGCCAATACGTATTCTTCTACATATTTTTCGTAAAAAAATCGCAATAAGCGTTTATTGATTGGTTTGCGCAAAAGTTATAGCGTTTACAAAATAGGGGATAGTTTTATGGCCTTTTTATTAATATATTTTTTTTACTAGTAATGGCAGCGATCAGCGATTTTTATCGGTACTGCGACCTTATGGCGGACACTTTAGACACTTTTGACACATTTTTGGGACCATTGGCCTTTTTTTTATATCTTCCCTCACCCATTTAGCTTTTAGAGCTTCTAGTTCCGTGTGCACATTAAGCAGTAACATTTTATAAATGCTGGACAAGGGCTTGGACATGGATTCATCCCTTAGCAAATCTTCTAGAGTCAACGTATATAGGGCCACTTGAAAATGCTCAAATTGAGTATTGAAGGCATGCCTAAGTTGCAGAAACAGAAACAGATGTGAGTTAGGATACGTTTTTTTCATGCCGAAAAATGATCGTGTGTACGCGGCATCAGTCCTTTCCACATTCACAAAAAGCAACTGCAATAACATCCAGGAATGCTGAAGTACAAGGGAAAGAGAGCAAGAAAAGAAAAAAAAGGAGGTGGAAAGTGTTAGATATAATCTTTTGGAGCTAAACAAAGTACAGGCAGTCAGTCTGTTGTTTCTCTGTGGAAAAAACTGTGTCAGGAGCAGTAACTCTTTTATTACTTATGAGGCATAGACAAAACATGAACTCACAAACGTAACACTGCCATCTAGTGATCATACAATGTAGTAGGCACACAGCAATGACATATAGTGGTTGTTTGCTTATTAAATACAAACCTTGTATGCTAACACCCCCACTCAACAACTACTATCTATGTCAATCCCATTTCTGATCTAAGATCAACAAATCTGTTTCTAGCTAGTGGCTTTGTCAAAGCATCAGCAATCATTTTTTCCGACTCACAATACACAAGTTCAATCACTTTTTGATCAACTAAGTCATGAATGTATTGATGTCTGACATCGATGTGCTTGGTTCTTCCATTAATCTTCTCACTTGTTGCAAGCTTAATGCAACCCTGATTGTCTTCAAATAAGACGGTAGGTTCTGATGTTGCTTCTCCAAGATCCTTGAGTAATTGCTGTAACCACACAACTTCTTGACTGGCATAAGCTGCAGATATGTATTCGGCTTCTGTAGAGGACAATGCCACTGACATCTGTTTCTTGCTGGACCATGATATAGGACTGTCTCCCAATTTTAATAAGTAACCACTTGTGGATTTGCGTGTGCTGTGATCACCTGCCCAATCGGAGTCCACATATCCCACGAGGTTTAAATCACCACTTGCTGATTCAAATTTAAGTCTTTTGTCTGTTTCAGATATCTCATAACTCTTTTGATCGCATTCCAGTCTCTTTGACGTGGTTTATCAACTCGCCTGCAAAGAAGAGACATGCTGGCTGCAATGTCTGGACGTGTAGTGGTTGCAATGTAGAGAAGTGCCCCCACTGCTTGTCTATATTGTTCATTGGATGTGAGAAGATCATCTTCTCCTTCTAACTTTGGATAGGCTGTATCCATAGGTGTGCTTGCTCCTTTCGCCTCTGTCATGTTGAATTGCTGAAAAATAGATTCAATTTTTGCACTCTGGTTCAACAGGAAACTTCCATCTTTCTCACGCTGGATGTCAATTCCAAGATAATATGTCACTTCACCTAGGTCTTTAGTTTCAAAGTGCTTGTTGAGTACTCCTGTTAACTTTGCAATTTCATTGTTGTTTTTGTGAGCAATGATCAGGTCATCTACATAAATTAGCAGATACATCCACTCAGTGTCTACTTGTTTAGCATATAGGCACGGATCAGCTTTGCTCCTTGTAAATCCAACATTTAGTAGAACTTGATTAATCTTCAGGTTCCATGCTCGAGCTGATTGTTTAAGGCCATAAAGAGATGTATTCAGCTTGCAGACAAGATGCTCTTGCCCCCTTTTCAAATATCCTTCTGGCTGTGACATATAAATTTCTTCTTCAATATCACCATTAAGAAAAGCTGTCTTAATATCGTGATGTTTCACAATCATTGTACGCATGGCAGCCACTGTCATTAGTGTTCTGAAAGTACTTTGTTTAGCAACTGGAGCAAAAGTAGCATCATAGTCCTCACCGAACTTCTGTGAGTAACCTTTAGCAACCAGCCTTGCCTTGTACCGACAGACTTTCCCTTCAGAGTTACATTTGGTTTTAAAAACCCATTTACATCCTATGGCATGTTTACCTTGAGGTAGCTCTGAAAGTGTCTATGTCTGGAGATCTTCGAGTGATGTCATTTCTTCATCAGCGGCTTTATTCCATACTTGTTTCTCATGCATTGGCAGTTTCTGCATCTCTTTCCATGAACCTGGTTCAGTTTGAACAGCTGTGCGAGCTATGTAAGATAAACGTTCAGCTGGAACACCTTTATTGATTCTGGTTGATTTTCTGACTGAAGGTATTTCTGGTTCAGATTCAGGTTTTGATTCTTCTGCAGTAATTTCTATTTCTGTATCACTTTCCTTATTTTCTTGAGTGACTGATGTTGATTCTTTCTCAGTTTTAATAGTTTGTGTCTGTGGTTCAAACTTTGAGCACAAAGAAGTTTCATCAATAATCACACTTCTGCTGACTGTTACCTTGTTCGTGTCTTGATGTAAAATCCTGTATCCTTTTTGAGATTCACTGTACCCCACAAGTACACCTTCTTTTGCACATGCATCCCATTTTGTACGTTTTTCTTTTGGAATGTGTACATAGGCTTTACTTCCAAAAATTCTGATGTGTCTTAAATCTGGTTTCCTTTTGTTCCACAGTTCATATGGAGTTTTTGTTGTTGCTTTTCCCGGTAAGCGATTTTGAAGATAACATGCAGTTGTGATAGCTTCTCCCCAGTATGTAGTTGGCATATCAGCATCAAATAGCATGCTCCTCCCACTTTCACACAGTGTGCGGTTCATTCTCTCTGCAACTCCATTTTGCTCCGGGTTATATGGAACTGTTGTCTGGAACATAATTCCATGCTTCCTGAGAATGGCTTGTGTTTTACCACTTGTATATTCTGAGCCATTATCTGTTCGTAGTACTCTGGGCATTCTGCCAAAAATATTATTTACTTGAGCGAGATACTCTTCTAATTTCTCTGGCACTTCATCCTTATTGTGAAGTAGAAATACTGTGGTATATCTGGAGTAATCAACAATGAAGGTCAGGAAGTATTTTTTCTTTCCTGGAGTCATAGTTTTCATTGGACCACAAAGATCTGAATGTATTAAGTCCAGAGGTTTTTGAGCTTTGCTGTTGGTCTGCTTGGGAAAAGGTGTCCTTGCCATTTTTCCTTTAATACAGCTGGTACAAATCATTATGTGATCACATGGATTAATCTTAATACCACTTGCATAGTTATTCTCAACTATTTTCTTTATTGTATCAGAATTTATGTGCCCCAACCGTCTGTGCCAAGTGTGGATGCAGTTTGAATGTTTATCCTCTTTGGCTATTTTAACCATTTCACTGCAGTTCAGCTGATATAGTTCATCTATGATTTTAGCCTTTGCAAGCAAGCAATCCCCTTTTGTTATGACACAACTGTCACCCTGAAATGTGACTACATTGCCGTGGTTAGTGAGTTTCTTTACTGACAAAAGGTTGCTTTCAAGATCTGGCACATACAGAACATTCCTCATATGGATCTTTTTAGTGATATCTGGAGAGATAGTACAGTATAGAAAGCCATCTCCTATTCCCACTGATTTCATGAATTGTCCATTAGCTGTAGTTATCCCTTCTGTTTTGCTTTCATCAAGCTGAGCGAAGAAACTTCGGTCATTTTTCATGTGACTTGTAGCACCTGAGTCCACACACCATGCTTGCACAGAGGTGACACCATTTTTGGATCCAAATGCATACTCCTTTGTTTCTATGACATTCTTAGCTTGTTTCAATGCACTTTGTTTTTGCATTCTAGCTTTCCAGATTCTACAATCTGCTTTTAGGTGTCCTCGTTTCTTGCACACAAAGCATTCCCGCTTTTCTAGCTGCACGTTACTGTGTTTATTTTTGTATTTCGTCTTTAAAGCCGTCTCTGAACACACACTCACATTACTCATGCTTTCAGTTTTGCGCTTGTATTCATCCACAAGCTTGCCTTTAACATATTCTAGTGTCAGATCATCATCTGGACGTGCATCTAGTGCTGTTACAAGTGTCTCATAACTTTCAGGAAGTCCACTTAATAATAGCGCTGCAACATGGAAATCTTTTATCTCTTCTCCAATCCCTCGCAGTCTCTCCACCATCTCTAATGTCTGTCTTATATAGTCCTGCATGTCCTGGTCTTTCTGTAGCTTAGTCTGATAGAGCTTTCTGATTAAATAGTTTATTGCTGAGATTAACTCTTTCATGTGCTTTCTGTAACTCTTCCCACATGTCTTTAGCAGTCTGACAGTTACATATATGTATGATTTGATCATCATCTATGCACAGGGAGATTGTGCTCTGCGCCTTGTGATCTCTGTCTAACCACTCCTCTGTGGGCTGTGCAGGTCTTTGTTCATTTATACATTTCCACGTACCTTCTCTTATAAGCAGCATTTTCATCTTGAATTTCCAAGATTGGTAGTTCTGATTCGTCATATTTGCAAGGGAGAACTTTGCTGAGGGGATGGCAGCAGCCATTTCTGCTGTTTGTCTTTCTGTTGCTGTCTCCTGCACTCAATTGCTCTAGCTCACTGTATCTGGTTATATCCAGGGGTAATTTGTATTATATCCTGGGCTTCTGTAACATGTCCTGGGCCCATAACCTGTTAGATATAATCTTTTGGAGCTAAACAAAGTACAGGCAGTCAGTCTGTTGTTTCTCTGTGGAAAAAACT
The DNA here is from genome assembly GCF_905171775.1 of Rana temporaria. NCBI lineage: Eukaryota > Metazoa > Chordata > Amphibia > Anura > Ranidae > Rana > Rana temporaria. The sequence goes on along the minus strand of NC_053490.1, from coordinate 19,410,976 downwards.
GCGTCAGGAGCAATAACTCTTTTATTACTTATGAGGCATAGACAAAACATGAACCCACAAATGTAACACTGCCATCTAGTGATTATACAATGTAGTAGGCACACAGCAATGACATATAGTGGTTGTTTGCTTATTAAGTACAAACCTTGTATGCTAACAGAAAGGGAAGGGGAAATAAGGGGAGAAAACGAAAGACAACATCCAATAATATCCAGTAATTTCCTAGAGGTGCTAAATCTATTCTGAGCCGTGGCCCCAAAGGACCAGTGGTGGGCTAGGAAGTTATAATAAAACAGTGATTCCATCAATTTATAAAGTAGGAGAACCACATTAGTAGTCACCTTCCACTTCGGTGCTCATACCTTTGACTTGTAATTAGGGATACATGATACCATTTTATTTACAAGTACCGATACTTTTTTTTAATACTCGCCGATACCAATTTTCGACACCTACCACAACTGTTTTGTTTACACTTCAGCTGTCAGCAATGGTACAAAGCATTGAAAAGTTTTACAAATTTAATAAATTTGTTTTACATTTTGTGCTTTTTTTCAATGTAAAACGTGTAAATGCTGGGTGCTTAACCATTGTGGACGCACGCCCGCCGCAAGCTCGATGTCCCTGGGCATACCTGTGATTGTGTCACGGTGAGGAATAAGGGGGAAATGCTGATGTAAACAAGCATTTCCCCAGTCTTCCTAGTGACAGGACAGTGTACACAGCTTCCTGTAATCGGAAGCTGTGATCACTGACGTGTCACACACAGCCCATCCCCCCTGCAGTTAGAACACATCCCTAGGCACACTTAACCCCTTCAGCGCCACCTAGTGGTTAACCCCTTCACTGCCAGTGTCATTTTCACAGTAATCAGTGCATTTTTATAGCACTGATCGCTGTAAAAATGACAATGGTCCCAAAAATGTGTCAAAAGTGTCCGATGTGTCCGCCATAATGTCACAGTCATGATAAAAATCGCTGATCGCCGCCATTACTAGTAAAAAAAAAAAAATATTAATAAAAATGCCAAAAAACGATCCCCTATGTTGTAGATGCTATAACTTTTGCGCAAACCGATCAATAAACGCTTATTGTGATTTTTTTTCCATAGCAGAGACCCAATCAAAGCCAATATCAGCTTTGTTTGGGTGTTTGACTAGACGGCGGACATGTGCTTACAGTGCAGCAGGGCAGCTGCTCAGCATATGAGTAGCTGAAGTGGAAATCACTGGAGTAGCGGTGTCAATACATTGATTTCCAACTTCTAGAGCAGAAGTTTTTAATTAAAAATAATGTAGGTACAGATAGTAAAATTTTCAGAGGTCCAAATCTCATGTTTGCACTATAACACATCACAGCCCCCCTTTATATCAGAGTCCCCCCCATAGCCAACCTTCACATCATAGTCCCCTTTACATCACAGATCCTCTTAACATCTCAGTCCCACCCACCTTAACATCTCAGTCCTACCCACCTTCACATCTCAATCCTCCCCACCTTTACATCACGGAACCCCTTAACATCTCAGTCCCACTCACCTTTACATCACAGACCCCCTTAACATCTCAGTCCCGCCCACCTTCACGTCTCAGTCCCACCCACCTTTACATCACAGACCCCCTTCACATTTCAGTCCCACCCACCTTTACATCACAGACCCCCTTGAAATTTCAGTCCCACTCACATCCTCTGTAAATCTAAAGTGCTAACCTTCAAAGGCTTTTAAAGCGTCACCTATGGATTGTAAAATGTACCTAATTTCTTGCCATTGCATGGGCGTGTGCAATTTTAAAGGGCAACATGTTTGGTATCTATTTCCTCAGTGTGACATCATATTATATATTTTACAAAATAAAATGGGTTATGTATCGTGTTTTTTTTTTGCATTAAGATAAAAAAAAGTGTATTTTTTTCCCAAAAAATGTGTTTTAAAAACGACTGCACGAAGTATGTGTGACATTAAAAAATTGCAAAGCCTGACAATTTATTTTCTCGGGCCTCTGCTTTTAAAAAAGAAAAAATATATATTAATATATATATATATATATATATATATAATTTTAATATATAATGCTCGGGGGTCCTAAGTAATTTTCTAGCAAGAATACCTGATTATTACATGTAAAAAAAAAAGTGTCTAAAAAAGGCCTGAAGCTAAAGTGGTTATGAATTTTCTAGCAAAAAATGTTGATTGTTACATGTGAACAAAAAAGTGCCAGAAAATGACGAAATAGATAAAAAAAATTAAAAAGAAAAATTCTAAGCAAATTTTACTGTTATAATGTATTAGTGCTAGGTGATTCTATTATTCCTGCATTATAACAGTTAAATAAAAAACACAGTCTTCAGAGCATATCTGTCTTCTACTAGCAAAATAATGTCCTGGCCTCCGTTATGCCTTGTACACACGATCGGTCAAACCGATGAGAACGGTCTGATGGACCGTTTTCATCGGACCAAACCGATCGTGTGTGGGCCCCATCGGTTATTTATCCATAGGTTAAAAAAAGCAATCTTGTTTTAAATTTAACCGATGGATACCTAACCGATAGAAAAAAAACGATCGTTAGTAGGCACAACCATCGGTTAAAAATCCACGCAGGCTCAGAATCAAGTCGACGCATGCTTGAAAGCATTGAACTTCGTTTTTTTCAGCACGTCGTTGTGTTTTACGTCACCGAGTTATGACACGATCGTTTTTTTAACCGATGGTGTGTAGGCACGACTGACCATCAGTCAGCTTCATCAGTTAACCGATGAAAACGGTCTATCAGACCGTTCTCACCAGATGGACCGATCGTGTGTACGCGGCATTACAGAGATCTCCCCTTATTTCCAGTCCTGCTGTAAACCTATAACGAGACAGAAATTGAGGGCAACAGCAACACACAGCTACAGTGCCTAGAAAACGCATTCATACCCCGCTGAGAGACCAGATGAGCGGGGCGGGTTCAAGGAGCAGCCCAGCTGCCTTGGGCCCCACAAGGACATGCGGCCCCTGCCCAGTGTGTCCTATGGCCATTTTTTTTTGGGGGGGGGATTTTCACTGACATATTTGGAGGGGGGTGCAATTTGGCATGTTCGCACTGGGCTCTAGATGACCCACTGGCCAGTGGTTTTGTTTTAGTGATTTCTTTGAGGCCCTGTACACACGAGCGGATATCCAATGAAAACGGTCCGCCGGACCGTTTCCCTCGGACATTTCTGCTCCGGATTTTGATCTGATGGCTGTACACACCATCAAATCAAAATCCCCGCGGAAAACATACGCGGTGACGTGGCCGCGCCGTCGCCGCGACGATGACGCGGCGACGTGCGCGACACTGGAAGGTAAATACTTCCACACATGTGTCGAATCACTTCGACGCATGCGAGGGATGGGGATCGGTCGGACTTATCCGGTGAGTCTGTACAGACGACCGGATAAGTCCGACGGACAGGTTTCCAGCGGATAGATTTCTTAGCATGCTAAGAAATTTTTATCCGCTTGAAAACGGTCGGCTGGACAAATGTCCGCCGAAAAATGTCCGCTAGGCCGTACACACGACCGGATTTGTCTGCTGGAACTGATCCGCGGATAAATCCCAGCGGACAGATCCGGTCGTGTGTACGGGGCCTAACTCTCAGTCAGGTCACCTGGATAGTTTGTCAAACAAAAGAAAGAAAATTCCCAGCTCAACTCACCAACCAGTCTGCAACCAATCAAATTATCCTGTTTAACAGTATGTGTTAAAAATAGCGGTTTAGTTTGTACACATTTGGAAATACATGCGTAAGCTGCAGAGCCTCTTCACGGCACCCCAGTATTTTCTGTCGTCCTAACTCTGTAAATTTTGAGAGCCTCCACAGTGGAAGCACATGCATCATGATAATGGATATGCAGAGGGCAGGTAAGCCTAAAAGGAGCCACGCCGTAGTCAGCGTGGTTGGTAATATTTGTTAGGTAAAAGCATAGTTTGCTCATTGTAATCAGTGAAGCTGCAATCTGCTAGTCAGGTCTGCTCAGTGTGCTAAGCTGCTTACAGTCTGGTCTAATAGCTTCTTCTGTATCTAGAGAACTTGAGAGGTTTTTGGATTATAATTGTGGAGCTATGCAGATGGCAGCATTAATATTAATACAGCCCTGGCCAATCCTAGAGAGGCAGGCTCTGATGGCATGCTGGGAGACTGTATATATTCTTTGAGCACTCGGTCATTTCCTGGAGAAAATTAGTCCAACCTGGAGGGCACGCTGCCCTTCCAGGCAGTGCTGCTATGTCTACTGTCATGATGCCGACCTGAGGGCCTGGATGTTGAAACCCTAGAACTAGAGAGAGCTGACTGAGAGGGGTTGTCTGCTGAAGATCTGGTTTGGTATCACTGTAGGGTAACACTTGAAAGGAGGCTACCAGCTGTCCTTGGGCCTTGAGTACAGATGCTTTTTAGAGATCTTGGGGACCTTTGTGCTATTGCCACCCCTCTGGTGCTAAAGAGTCAGCTATAGGTCTTTTACAGGGGAATGAAGGAAGAAATTGGCTGCACACTGACATGATTGAACATTCCATGCAAACAATTACACACACCACGGTTGCAGAGGCCGGAACAGAGGTGGACTAGTTTTGCACAGCTACATCAAGTGATGAGTAAGCACAGTGTAGCTGTGTGAAACTAGTCCACCTCTGTTCCGGTCTCTGCAACCATGGTGTGTCTCATTGTTTGCATGAAATGTTCAATAAATGGACTACAATCACGTCGGTGTGCAGTCAATTTCTCCCTTCATTTAGTCTTCTACGGCAGGCAAGCCGGGGCTTGCACCCGTGTGAGGAGTCTTACATCATTCATTGTGCCTGGAGTCTCTCACCTGGAGCAGTGATTTTCCTTTGCTGTCTACTTCTGTTAAAGGGGCACCGGGTGGTGTCCTGAAGAGCTTTGTCTAGATAATCTCCTACTTAAAGGCTCTTGTGGCACTCTTGGCACTCTTGTGGCTTTAAGGAAGAATTTTCAACCAACTACTGTAATGACACCCCGAATTTGAAAGGGGTTAAAGTCATTTAGGACATTCCCTTCCTGAACACAAGGTAGCTACCAGACACTCCAATCAGCCAAACAAGAAACCCATACAAATGATTCTCCCCCAAATACGAGATGAAGCTTTGTGTTGAGGGTCAAACAGGAATATCAATCTTTATTGAAAGACTACAGGCTTATATACAGTAAAAGAGGAGGTGCATAGATATCCTGCTCATATTACACCTAATCCCTTTAAGCAGCCTAGATGACTCAGAGGCATGACCTTTAGGCTAGACTTGCCGTCTTGTAGCTCAGAAGACATAATCAACATTATCACCAATCAACACAGAACACCTTCACACAAGTACAGGGTCAATTAGCACAAGGCACAATGAAAGACCCTTCGAAGTTATCCTAGACTCATTAAATTATAACAGACAGGCAGGTGGCTGGAGGTGATGATATTAGCATCTCCTTACAGTATATGTCCCAACAGTATGAATGAGTCACGCTTTCTAATCTGGTATATATCTTGGGAGATATTGTGGATAAATATTACTGTCCCATTTTAAGTAATCCAAGACATATTCTTAATGTCCATTATTTTCTTGCTCACCCTGTGCCCCTAATAGACACAGGGCGATTTAGACATAAGAGGTGCATGGGGAGCTGAAGCAAGGGTATCCCATACTTTCTAAGGGATGCTGGGTTCCACAGACCCTCCCGTTACAACTACTAATACTACTACTACTGCCTTAAAGCTGAAGTCTACAAGCACAGACTTTATTATAGTGTGTCCAGAAAGAAGACCTACTGTCCTCAACTTGTACATAGTTCCTGTTTTTGGAGTATCCAACTCAGTTCCCTCAAAACTACCCAAGTTCTCCAAAAATAAAAACAACACTCCTACACTGATCTTTGAAGAAACGTGTGAGTGAGCCTGTGTGTCTGACTGCGGGGAAAAGTACTCGAGGAGGACATGGGCAATATTCCTGTGCCTCCAATAGGAGTAGTGCTACAGAATTTAAAAACATGAGGCTTTAAGGTTTAAATGATTTTAAGGATTACAGTGTTAAGGTCATGTTTAGTGTTAGGGAGTGTTATGTTAAGATTTAAATGTTTGAGGGAGGTTAGGTATTGAGTGTTAGTTTCAAGGGTTAGGTTTCATGTGGATTAGGTGTTAGGGTCAGTCTAAAGGGTTGAATTGAGATTAGCTATCTAGTTGTGAAATTCATAATTTTTTTTCACTTTTTCCAGAAGCTGCTCATGATGAACCTAACCGTATTCAGTACTTTCAATAACATCACCTATATAAACAACCAATACCTTCAAATGCATCAACATGTACAGATTGGTTTCATCATCATCATCACCTTCTGCTTCTGTTTCTTCATCTATTTCATCCTAGTTCTTCTAGTGGTTTACTTCACCACTCCTCACGTCCGGGAGAATGCACGATACATCCTTTTTGCCCATATGCTCATCAACGACACTGTGTACCTCAGTCTTGGACTTTTCCTGAGTATGGGCGTTGGACTCCTAATATATATTCCTGTACCCATCTGTTACATTCTGGTGACCTGTGCTGCAGCTACATTTCGAATAACTCCGTACAACTTGGCATTCATGGCCCTGGAACGATACGTGGCTATTTGCTTCCCTCTCAGACACACCATGTTATGTACAGCCCAGAGGTCATATGTTGCTATTGCAGCAATGTGGTTTGTTGGGTGGCTTCCCAGTTTTGCTGATTTTATAGTCCTCATTTCCAGTGTTGAGATTAAATATTTCTCCCGGAATCTACTATGCAGGCATCAATCATTACTTGTCCTACCAGTCCAAAACATCATACAATCCTCCATCTTAATTGGAAGTTTTATTCTGGTGTCTCTGGTCATTCTCTACACCTACATCAAGGTTATGCTGATAGCTCGAAAAACTGGATCTGGGAAGTCTTCAGCCTCCAAGGCTGGTAGAACCTTGATCCTTCATGCAGTTCAGCTCTTTCTATGTCTGCTTTCCCTAACTTCTTCATTTTCAGAAAAGTACCAAGGAGAATATAATTTTTTGGTGATTATGTTAAATTTTTTGATGTTAATGTATTTGCCAAGACTTCTCAGCCCTCTTATTTATGGCATCAGAGATAAAGTGTTTAGTAAAAGCATTAAGAAGATGTATTCTACCATCAAATAAGCTCTGTGCAAACCTTCATTCTTTAAGGGTCCTCACACTTATACCAGTTATTGTCCAAGAAAGGTTATTTTAGATTTTCTCTGCCAAATATTGTTCTGTCTGCAGGCCATCTTTGATTTTTTCACAATGACTTTAGTTATCCCTTGCACAATCTGGACCATTCCCCACCTACACCAAACATCCTTATTGGTTAGGAGTATGGAGGCCACATTTTTTGCCTATAGAACAGAGATAAAAGTGTCTGGTGATCCAACCTGCTCATGTAAGTGCCAACAGAAATGTAAATAACGCCACTGAGGTCACTTTGAAAAGCCAGCTGATGTTTTAAAAAATTTTTTGGGCATGTTCACATATTATCTCATACTGGCTCAAAACCTTCTAGTCTCCAAAATGTACTTCCATGGTCTCTAAATACCAGAGATGTACTAGTGGGGGGTGCTTGAACCCCAACTATCTTCCATCTCTACCAAAACCATGATTTGTCTGATATTTTGACAGAAAAGTTATCCTCCTGCAATGAAAAAAATCCACTCCCCCTGGCATTAGTGAAATGGTCAAAATAAACAATTTGCTATCTAAATATAAAATAGGATATAACAGCAGAGCCAAATTTAAAAACTTGGGCAACTATGTGTAGCACCCTCCTGGCTCCTCTGTAATTAATGGCGCAGTTATTGATTTATTTTGTCCGTTCTGGAATTCACAGGTTGCTTTTGATTGCTCTCCCCTGCCTTCTAGAAAGTTCTAGAACACAGGGAATGGAGCCATGCAAATGAGCAGCATGGATATTTATGGTGCTGTAGCCAATCCCTGGGGTGGTGGGCCCAGAAGGCTAAAGAGCACATAAATAGTCTGAGCTTTAGAATAGTAGTACAATGAGAAAAATTGCGCTTATCCAGCAAAATAATTAATGCACATAAATTAATACATCACAAAAAAAATATATAAACCAAGAGGAATGTATATATATAATAGGGAAGGCAGCAGTTCTAGTGCCAAAGCACAAAATATATGAACAAGAAAAAGGGGGGGTTAGAACTGCGCCATGGCACCCAGACTTCGTGTATTATAAAGTCAATTTGGTAAAGTAGACATCAGGGTTTGGAAGGAAGAAAGTCAATAGGATTCTCCTGGGATTCCACGATACTGATGTAAGGAATAATGAATCCCACCCAGATGGTCCACAATTATTCCATATGTAACTTGGTTACCAGAGTCATGAGCTGCTTACCAGATCATAGACTTAAATCAGCGGTCGACTGTGACCCAGCCGCGGCCTTTGAGGAGACCAGGGGGGGGGGGGAGCCCACTTCCTAGATGTATCAATCTCTCCCCTGAGACGCAGAGTTATGAGCGACGGTCCACCGTGATACACAGCACACTAAGTGTGAAATCCCACCACCGATAATAGAAGCAGCTTACCAGAACTTCAATCATAAACCACAGTCGGCTGTGACCCAGCCGCGGCCTTTGGGGAGATCCTACTCCCTGGATGAAAGCACCACTTGCACCCTCGGTAATATACAATGGTGTCACCGCACAAAAAAGAAAACGGCAAACATAGCGTAACTCCGTGGGATAGGTTATTTATTAAAACAATAAAACGATAAAAGGTTTACTCACATATGAAGAAAACACAAGGAGCATTTGAAATTGCCGGCCGGCATGTATCAGAGCAATGCCCGTATACCAAACGTAATGACGTCACCGCACGTCCTCCCAGACGCGTTTCGTCATTCGACGTTATCAATGGGATAGGGCGTTGCGGTGCGTCATCCTATTAATAGGCTCAGAACCCACCCTGAGGTGTGAGCGACTATGCAGCAGACGCCATCTTGGTCGTGGGCAAGCACGCCCATACCCGACTAACATCTAACTGAACCTGCTTAGATGAATGAACGGATACATAAGCGGTGTTGTACTTAGTAAATGAAACATAATATAATAAATAATTGGGTGAGCAGTTGGTTACGAACAGGCACTAATGCAGCAAACTGCTGAACAACATTAAGATCTAAATTGCAAGCCCACGCTGTGCGCGGTGGCAATACCTATATCAGCATATAGGAGCACAGTGCCATCTAATGGTGGCTTCACAAAAGTGCACCATAAATTCAAATAAAGAAAAAAAGGTGAGGAGGGAATTTCTTAAGGAAATCCTCGTGTGCATAAATCCATATTGAAGCTCACAGGAGACTGATAGCTGCCAATCTCCGGAGCCACCGTGGAAGAATTGCTAGGAATGTACACATAAATATGCTGTGTGTGTACCAGTGAACAAATTACTAAAATTATTAATAATAAGTGCCAAAAAAATTTTAAGTGAATAAAAATTGTAAAAAGAATTATACTAAAAGACTAATGTAAACACCTATAGTCCTCTTAGTCCAATAGGTGACAGTGTAAAACAATACTTAATAGTGTTTAATAATAAGCCTTATAGGTTTAAATACAAACAGTATGTGGCCAAAAATGGACATATACAAATAAATGACCATAAAAGGGAAAATTGTTTAGAAAATAATAAAAAATAAAAATAAAATTCAAATATTAGGAAGAAGGGGGGGGGGGAAGTCAAGGAGGAAAGGGAATATTGGTTGATGAGGGGTGTAACACCACCACCCAAAAACAACTAATACTGTTTGTATTTAAACCTATAAGGCTTATTATTAAACACTATTAAGTATTGTTTTACACTGTCACCTATTGGACTAAGAGGACTATAGGTGTTTACATTAGTCTTTTAGTATAATTCTTTTTACAATTTTTATTCACTTAAAAAATTTTTGGCACTTATTATTAATAATTTTAGTAATTTGTTCACTGGTACACACACAGCATATTTATGTGTACATTCCTAGCAATTCTTCCACGGTGGCTCCGGAGATTGGCAGCTATCAGTCTCCTGTGAGCTTCAATATGGATTTATGCACACGAGGATTTCCTTAAGAAATTCCCTCCTCACCTTTTTTTCTTTATTTGAATTTATGGTGCACTTTTGTGAAGCCACCATTAGATGGCACTGTGCTCCTATATGCTGATATAGGTATTGCCACCGCGCACAGCGTGGGCTTGCAATTTAGATCTTAATGTTGTTCAGCAGTTTGCTGCATTAGTGCCTGTTCGCAACCAACTGCTCACCCAATTATTTATTATATTATGTTTCATTTACTAAGTACAACACCGCTTATGTATCCGTTCATTCATCTAAGCAGGTTCAGTTAGATGTTAGTCGAGTATGGGCGTGCTTGCCCACGACCAAGATGGCGTCTGCTGCATAGTTGCTCACACCTCAGGGTGGGTTCTGAGCCTATTAATAGGATGACGCACCGCAACGCCCTATCCCATTGATAACGTCGAATGACGAAACGCGTCTGGGAGGACGTGCAGTGACGTCATTACGTTTGGTATACGGGCATTGCTCTGATACATGCCGGCCGGCAATTTCAAATGCTCCTTGTGTTTTCTTCATATGTGAGTAAACCTTTTATCGTTTTATTGTTTTAATAAATAACCTATCCCACGGAGTTACGCTATGTTTGCCGTTTTCTTTTTTGTGCGGTGACACCATTGTATATTACCGAGGGTGCAAGTGGTGCTTTCATCCAGGGAGTAGGATCTCCCCAAAGGCCGCGGCTGGGTCACAGCCGACTGTGGTTTATGATTGAAGTTCTGGTAAGCTGCTTCTATTATCGGTGGTGGGATTTCACACTTAGTGTGCTGTGTATCACGGTGGACCGTCGCTCATAACTCTGCGTCTCAGGGGAGAGATTGATACATCTAGGAAGTGGGCTCCCCCCCCCCCCCTGGTCTCCTCAAAGGCCGCGGCTGGGTCACAGTCGACCGCTGATTTAAGTCTATGATCTGGTAAGCAGCTCATGACTCTGGTAACCAAGTTACATATGGAATAATTGTGGACCATCTGGGTGGGATTCATTATTCCTTACATCAGTATCGTGGAATCCCAGGAGAATCCTATTGACTTTCTTCCTTCCAAACCCTGATGTCTACTTTACCAAATTGACTTTATAATACACGAAGTCTGGGTGCCATGGCGCAGTTCTAACCCCCCCTTTTTCTTTAGAATAGTAGGGTCTTACTGTTAAGGAATCCCACCTGTCTGTCAGGGGATAGCTACCCCCACAAGCCATTCTAACGATTCAAGCTGTTGTTCATGGAGGTCCCTGCTGTAGCAGAGCCGGGGAGCCAATGCCTGTAAGTATCTCTGATGCCCCTAGACTTCACCTAAGGTTCCAGTCCACACAGTTTCACTAGAAGGCACCTGGAGGAAGCTGAATGGGCACAGATGCTCATCTGGCCATGTGAATAATTCTCTAATTACAACATGCTGGCAGGGCCGGCCCTTTGATGGGACCGGGTGGTACCATGGGTACCAGGCAGCACTTTTAGGGGGGCAGCATATTTTTTGTGCTATAAATATATATATTTTTTAACTTTTTGCTATAATAAATATCCCCAAAATTTAGAAAAATAAACAATTTTCTTCAGTTTAGGCCAAGATGTATTCTTCTACATATTTTTGGTACCAAAAAAAAAAAACACAATTAGCGTACATTGATTAGTTTGCACAAAAGACATTGTGGCCGCCGGCAATTCACAGGTCCCTTTATACTCCTGGATACATGTATAGAGCCATGGCAGGCCCTCTTTATACATCTATATACATTTATAGAGCCATGGCAGGTCCTCTTTATATTCCTTTACATGTAAAGAGTCTTGACAGGTCCTCTATATACATGTATAGAGCCATGACAGGTCCTCGTTATACTACTTTATACATGTATAGAGCCATGTCAATTACTCTTTATAGTCCTATATACATTTATAGAGCCATGACAGGTCCTCTTGATATTCCTTTACATGTAAAGAGTAATGACAGGTCCTCTTTATACTCCTTTATACATGTATAGAGCTATGACGGGTCCCCTTTAGTTATCATGATATAAAATAATGAATGTGGGGGCCTTTTGGTTGGCGTGATTTTTTTTCTGGGGGGGGGGCAGCATTTCATTCTTGGTCCCAGGCAGCACAATGTCTTGGGCCGGCACTGTAGGCTGGTGACTGTGTACTATTGGGATAGCTGGGCCAAGTAGTTCCTCTCCTGAGGGGTTCATACTTCTGGCCTCCCCTAGTCACTCATGGGAGAACTGTACTCTGAACTTTGTTTTCTTGAAGACTGTAGCATAGAGAAATGAGTCCTCCTGTTACTGTTGGTGTTCCTGGAGTATCCCATACCACCAGCGGCGGTAAGGAGCACAGGGGCGCCGCTCTCAAAACCACCATGTGCCGCCCGTTAAATCTTCATGATGGGTGCCAGACACATAGATTTCTACAGGCTTTTTTTTTTTTTCCGAAGCACATGATTAGAGCCGGAGATGTAAATGCATCTTTTATATTCAATAAACCATCTTATATACAGTTTCACGCTATGATTCTTTATATTTTAATGCATATGCATCGGGTATGAGTTTGTGATTTGAAGCACGCCAGGACCGCCAGCACCTCTACTGATACACCTGGGAAAGGTTTTCCCCACTGTGCTGTTGGCTTTCGCATTATTTTGGAAGCCACTACATTCTGGTAAGCTGCCATCCTTTGCATTTGGAGGTGTTTTACACAGAGGGGGCCAGATTCACATAGGTTAGCGGATCTTTATATCCGCGTAACCTATCTGATTTAAGATCCGCCCATGCAAGTTTTTAAGGCAAGTGGGTAATTCACAAAGCACTTACCTCAAAACTTGCGGCGGCGTATCGTAAATCCCCCGGGGGAATTCAAATTCCGCGGCTAGGAGGAGTGTACTATTCAAATCAGGCGCGTTCCCGCGCTGATCGAATAGCGCATGCGCCGTCCGCAAATTTACCCAGCGTGCATTGCGCTAAATGACGTCGCAAGGACGTCATTGGTTTTGACGTGAACGTAAATGGCGTCCAGCCCCATTCACGGACGAATTACGCAAACGACGTTTCTGAATCGGCGTATCTCCTCATTTACATATTCGTTGCGTAAATAAACCAAAACGCCACCTAGCGGCCGGCCTGGAATTGCAGCCTAAGATCCGACGGTGTAACACAGTTACACCTGTCGGATCTTAGGCATATCTATGCGTAACTGATTCTATGAATCAGTCGCATAGATACGACCGACGAAACTCAGAGATACGACGGTGTATCAGGAGATACACCGTCGTATCTCTATGTGAATCTGGCCCAGGATCTGTGAAAGCTAGCACTTGTATGCACATAATTATCTGTTCTACCCCTCACCTGTTGGATTCTGATCTGTTGGGACAGTGATTTAATTTTTCTTCTTTTTATTGACTTTTGTCTCTATTGGCTGCTTTTTGGACTTCTTTTTTGACAAACTTATTATTGTACCCCTTTTTTTTTCATTTATCACATTTACCTTTCACATTGTTTATCACATTTTTGAGATTATGCTATACATGCTCATTGACTGATAATGCTGCACTATATGTATATTGAGTGTATGTTATTTAGTTTGTGTGAAAGATATTATAGAGTCTACAAATGTATGTATGTACTGACGATCTCATTTCTTAAAGCCCTGAAATGCCAGCACAGTACAATTTTTCCCCAAATTATCCTTTTTAGGAAAGTAGACAGTCCAAGATGTTTAGTAAAAGGCATGGTGAGTTTTTGTAGCTGTAATTTTGTTGTCACAATTTTGGGGAAAATTAAGAAATGTAATATTTTTTTTTTCACAAAGTCATATTTATAACAATTTGTCTCACGCACAGCATATGCATACTTACAATTACATCTCAAAACACATTCTGCTACTCCTCCCAATTATGGAGAATGGATATATCACACGTACAGTTGTGCTCATAAGTTTACATACACTGGCAGAATTTATGATTTCTTGGCCATTTTTCAGAGAACATGAATGTTAACACAAAAACTTTTCTTTCACTCATGGTCAGTGTTTGGCGGAAGCCATTTATTATCAATCAACCGTGTTTACTCTTTTTTTTATATCATAATGACAACAAAAAACTACCCAAATAACCCTGATGAAAAGTTTACATACCCCAGTTCTTAATACCGTGTATTGCCCCCTTTAACATCAAGAACAGCTTGAAGTCTTTTGTGGTATTTGTGGATGAGGCTCTTTATCTTCTCAGATGGTAAAGCTGCCCATTCCTCTTGACAAAAAGCCTCCATTCTGTAAATTCTTGGGCTGTCTTGCATGAACGGCACGTTTGAGATCTCCCCAGAGGGGCTCAATGATATTGAGGTCAGGAGACTGAGATGGCCACTCCAGAACCTTCACTTTATTCTGCTGTAGCCAATGACAGGTCGACTTGGCCTTGTGTTTTGGGTCATTGTCATGTTGGAATGTCCAAGTACTTCCCATGTGCAGCTTCCTGGCTGATGAATGAAATGTTCCTCCAGTATTTTTTTGATAGCATACTGCATTCATCTAGCCACCATTTTGACCAAATTTCCCGTGACTTTGTAGCTCACACATCCCCAAAAACATCAGCGATCCATCTCCGTGTTTCACAGTAGAGAGACCGTTTTTCATCAGACGAAACGATCGTGTGTACGTGGTATACTGTGAGTGAAAGAACATTTTTGTGTTATCATTCATATTCTCTGAAAAATGGCCAAGAAATCATAAATTCGGCCAGGGTAGGTAAACTTATGAGCACAACTGTAAGACTTTTTCACCAGCTTAGTCACATAGAGGGGCCCAAAATCCAAGGAGCGCCTTCAGGCTTTCTAGGGTCATAAACTATGTATCTTATTTCCTGACTACCTATTACATTTTTGGAGGCTCCGGAGCACCAAGACAGTGAAAACACCATAAAATGACGACATTTGGGAAACAGCAATCACCACAAAGTATGTTCTACAAAGTCTTTTGAAGAGTTCATTTTTTTGCCACAAGTTTTTAGAAAATGAAAATGAAAATGAAATTTGTAGTAAAGTTGTCAATTTAATAAGGTATATCTCACACACAGCATGGGCATAGTTAGAATTAAACCCTCAAAACACATTTCTATAGACAGGTCCGAAGCAAAAAAATAAAATAGGCGTAGGGCCTCATGTCAGGAAATACTAGGCAGTATAGGGTTAATAGCAATATAGTATCATGGGATGGTCACTTACCAGCATTGGCTGGTTTTCATAGGTAGGTGAGGCTGCTAGTGGGGGATGCAGGGAGCAGATCCAAAAAAGCATCAGACCCCCTTGGAGCAACGAATGAGCAAGTTGATCACACCCTCCCATCCTGGATTGTTTGGTTTGATTGTTATTTTATTTTGTTTTGTTTTAAAAGTTTGGCAGTTGGGGTCTTTGGAGGCGTTAACATTCTTGGAACAGTTCATAGTGTGACCCATCTAAGGTATGGGGTCCTCTATTGGATCCCAGTAAATGGTGGATCAACGGGGAAGTGGTAACAAGGAGGTATCTGAGGTGAAGTAATTATGCTGATCCACAATCTGAATTTGGTTCTTTGGTGCCTCCCAAGACCAGCAACCTTTATGTTATGGGTACTGGATTATGTTTATCGTTCCTGTTTTAAGGAAATTTTATTTTGTTAATTTGTTAATAAATGGCCAACCTGGCCAAAATGTCTCAAGATTGGTGTCATTCGTTATTTGTTCATAGTTATAGGTATGGGAGGTTTGAGGGAAAATTACGTTTTAGGTGTATACATTTGTGGTACCCTAGTCATGCTCCTTCTGAGTATGGCGATACCACGTGTGAGACTCTTTCAGTGTTTGGACTGATTATATACCGGACATTGTATCTTGTATATCACACAAATCAACCAATTGTATCAAAACCATGATATGTACTTGAATGGTCTCCTCTATAGGAGTGGTCAGGGAATATAGCTTTGTGTAGCATCCCCTACAGTAGTCCCAGTTCCTATAGGCCAAGCAAGCCTAGCATACTGGTACGTGGCTGCCCTCAGAAATGCCATGTTCATTGGCCAGGAAGTACAGGAGGCCAAAGAAAGGAAGAACAAAAGAGGTAATGTGGTTCCAGGAGTGCAGTTGTCCCCAGGGGATGGCTGGGACTGGTATCTCACAGGAACATAGTCAGCTGGATGTGGAGATGGGTTATATCAGGGGCAGGCAGAGACATGGTCAACACACATGCAAATGATCAGTCTGGGTAACAGGCAGATATGTGGTCAATAAACAGGCCAGGTTAGTACATGCCATGTCTGAGGTGCTTTGTTGCTCAGCTGTGGCTGGAATTATATCCCTGCCCTCCCAC
The DNA here is from genome assembly GCF_905171775.1 of Rana temporaria. NCBI lineage: Eukaryota > Metazoa > Chordata > Amphibia > Anura > Ranidae > Rana > Rana temporaria. Next base: position 19,394,516 of record NC_053490.1, on the reverse strand, counting down.
TGATCCTGACCCATTCAGGTGAATTAGGTTGCTTGTATGGGGTATGGGGTGAGAAGGCAATATGAGGCCTCCTCACTGCCTGTCAAATGCTCTCTGAAGAGCAATCAGAATCTAGTTCAGGTGTGCATGGTAGCCATATAGGTGTATGGCCTAATGTAGTGTCTAATGCAGTGTCTGCCATACGTCCCAACTTTTTGAGATGGGAATGAGGGACACCTATCAGCAAAAGTATGTAGGCATAGGACACACCCCTTGCCACGCCTTAAAGAAGAATTGTAATAAAAATAAAACAAGATTGGTTAAACCCACAAGTGCTTTTTTTACCACTACTATTCTTTATATTGGCTTTTTAATTTGCAAATGCAGCAATTTAGAAATTAGATGAAAGGTTTATGTCGCTGGAAAACACTTTTTGATAGATAAAAAGTGACTTTTATATACAACTTTATATAGATCAGTCCAAAATGAGGGACAAATGAGGAGGGAAGAGGGACATTGCTCAAATCAGGACTGTCCCTCGAAATCAGGGACAGTTGGGAGCTATGGTGTCTGCCACCACCTCCTACTACACACCCCCTATTACTGACCCTGCAATACTTAGAGAGAAACACGCAACACGCTCCGGAATTTAAATGGCCGTAGCGGCCCCTTTATTAACAACATAACAAATTATATAAAAACATATTCCATTTTATAACCCAACTTTTTTACCCAACTTAAATGACTGATACGTCTCAGGTAATGAAGGAAGTTTTTTTTCTATTGCATCGGCTGTACCATGAAAAGGAACTTGGAAGGTACCCATACCGAGATGGGCCCAACCCGTTCCACACCCCATACTGTATTCCTTTAAACATTCCGACCTCCAAGAACCCGAGACTGCTGCCAAACCGCTACGACAAACACGAACCCCCCTATTCTCTGTGTCATGTTGGTTACCATTTATGTATATTAATACTTCATATGCTTATATGCTTTTATGCATGGTTCTATTTATGCCATTATCTGGTTCATTAATAAATATACAAATGTCTACATGTTTATGGATTTGTTTTTTTTCCCACCATACGCACCTCATTCAAAGTCCCACCCACCCCCCTCTTTTTATTGCAAGGGCTAGATAAAGGCAAGCAAAGGGCCATAGTTTGGAGACCACTGACATACAAGGAAGTGATTCTGTAGACTTTGCAACAATGTAACTGATAGTAAAACAAAACAGTGTAGCGCTGTGAAAGATACACAATATCATAAAGCATATGTGCAAACATACAAAGGTGTAAGAAAAAAATATATACAAGGGTAAACATGAAATCCAATCAAAAATAGTGATTCAAATGGTGAAGTGTATGGATGATGGCTTAACCATTAAAGAGAGAGAGAGAGACTTCTAAAGCGCAACACATGCGAACTGAATCGCCTCTGGGCGCTGTATCCATTTCATGGGTAAGGAACCCCTTGACCTCAGAAGAGATGGGTTTTAATCTTTCTCCTGAAGGCCAAGTGGTCCGACTCCAGTCGGATGGTGGTTGGTAGTGCATTCCACAGGTGAGGTCCCTGGACTGCATTCCAGTCGGATGGTGGTTGGTAGTGCATTCCACAGGTGAGGTCCCTGGACTGCAAATCTTCGATCTCCTTTGGACTTGTATCTGGCCTTGGGTATCTGGAGGAGGTTTTGATTGGTGGATCGCAGAATGCGATTGGGGGTTATGGGCTTTTATTTTTTCGCATAGATATTGGGGGACGTTGCCTTGAATACACTTATGTATTAGGCAGAGTGCCTTGAAAGTGATTATGTAAAGCAAAGGAAATAAAAACCAACAGTATAGTCCACAAAAGAATATGAGTTCCATCAACTGTGTGATGACGAATGGAGAGATCAATGCTAGGACACTGTTGAGATGGCCAAATACATCTAATCTCCAGATGAAGTATAGGGAATGGATACTCTTACCGGATCAGGAGGACACACTAACCATACGGTAGTGGGTCAGATGGGCTGAGAGTGTCACTCCACAGCACTCGGGGATCTGTAGACCAGCGATAACCCAGGAGATCCAGGTGAGAGGGTCACAAGTAATTCCAAGATGATGGTATTCTCATCAAATCGGAATGAGGAGAAGCAAAGATGCATAAAAGGTATAAAAGTGATCACAAAATTAAATTTAAAAGCAATGTGGAAGCAATCGCCCTTTTTGTACCTGTTAACGATGGCTTCCCACTTGCTTTTAAATTTCAAACCATATACCTTTTATGCATCTTGTCTCGATGTATGTCAGATTTGAAATAAATCTCAAAATTTTTGACCTGCACTATATGAGAGGGTATATTTTTTTCCAAATAATCGCATTAGAAAAATTTCTGTGCAAATACCGATGTGACATAAAAATTTGCAATGATTGCCATTTTATTCGCTAGGGTCTCTGCTAAAAAACATATAGGGACAGATCCACATAGAATTCGATCCGTGCAGCGTATCAGAGATACGCTACGCTGCCGTACCTTACCTTGCCGATCTTCGAATCCTCAAAGAATTCGCGCCTAAAGTTATGGCAGTGTAGTGTATTTCTGGCGGCGGAATTCAAATCGGCGGGTAGGGGGCGTGATTCATTTAAATGAAGCGCGTCCCCGCGCTGATTGAACTGCGCATGCTCCGTTTTGAAATTTCCCGCCGTGCTTTGCGTGAAATGACGTCGCAACTACGTCATTTTTTGAACTTAGACGTGAGTTACGTCCACCCCTATTCACGGACAACTTACACTAAAAAAAAAATTCAAATTTTGACGCGGGAACGACGGCCCATACTTAAAGCGGATGTGCCATGGGAACAAATATTAAAAGTCAGCAGCTACAAATATGCAGCTGCTGACTTTTAATATTAGGACACTTACCTGTCTGGAGTCCCGCGCGATCGCAGCAGAGCACGAGCGACGCTCGTCACTCTGCTGCTCCCCCCGCCATCCACGCTCAGGGAACCAGGAAGTGAAGCGATGCGGCTTCACTGCCGGTTCCCTCGGCGCATTCGCGAGCCGCGCTGCGCCCGCCGATTGGCTCACACGCTGTGTGCTGGGAGCCGAGTGTTCCCAGCACACAACGGGCGACAGACGGGATGTGACGGAAATGCCGTCTTTCGGCCCGTATCGTTTGGCGGAAGTGGGTGCAAATACCTGTCTTTAGACAGGTGTCTGCACCCCCCTCCCCCTGAAAGGTGTCAAATGTGACACCGGAGGGGGGGAGGGTTGATCAGCGGGATCCACTTTAGGGTGGAGGACCGCTTTAACATGGAAGTCTATCTATACGCCGCAAAATACCAGCTTTAACTATACGCCGGAAAAAGCCAGACTACAGAGACGGTTAGAAATGTGAACGGCCCCGCGCATACGTTCGTGGATCGTCGTAAATCGCTATTTGCATACCCGTCGCGGAAAACGACGCAACTCCACCCAGCGGGCGCTGAAAGTATTGAATCTAAGATCCTAAGGTGTACGAAGCCGTACGCCTGTCGGATCTTACCCCAAAAGCCGTCGTATCTTGGTTTGAGGATTTCAAACTAGAGATAGACGCGGGAAATTTGAAAGTACGCCGGGTATCAGTAGATACGCCGGCGTACTTGCTCTCTGGATCTGGCCCATAATGTTTGGGGGTTCTGAATAATTTTCTAGCAAAAAAAATCTGATTTTACATGTAGGAGAGGAATGCCAGAATTGGCCCGGTATGGAAGTGGTTAAGAGCCGATTCACACACAGGCGGCACGGACTTTGGGGGCGACCTCGGCAAGGCGATTCTCAAAACTTGGGAGGCAACTTGCAAAATGACTTCTGTATTGAAGTTCAATGCAAGTTGCCCCCAAAGTCGTACAGGAACCTTTTTCTAAGTCGGAGCGACTTGTGTCACTCCTATTAGAACGGTTCATTGAATAGGAGCAGACTCGCGACTTGTCAGGCGGCTGAGTCGCCCCAGTGTGAACCGGCTCTAAGTGAGCAGCTGTCTTTCCAGTGAGTGGCAATCAGTCATACTAGAATTTTTACTTGGATATAAATTTGATGAACTTCATTGGATTATCTAATTATTTATCATCACTTATTGACTTGATAAACTTGATAATTCAGCAGGTGTAACACAAATGCGATCACTGGTTTTGTTTATTTATATTATTGAATTCTGCACAATTATTTAATTTTATGCATAATTTTTGTTAATTAGAGCTGAATTTTCATGATCTCGATGAGAAAATCTACTAGTGTATGGCCAGATTAACCCTACCTCTGGACAAATAAAAAAAAAATTATATATGGATTCATATTTTTTATTTTATAGAAATAAGTGTTATCCCATGTAAAAAAAAAATCACTAATTGAAATTCTACTCAATAGAAGATGAAACAAAGGTTTTATGGTGCCTTATGTATGTAATTATGACCCAGATTTTAGTTATACTTTGGTTTGTCATTTGTTCCCAATGGGAATAATTAGTTAATTAGTCAAGCGTCAAGTCTGCTTGTTTCATCTGCAGATCATCTGTGGGAAGCTATTACTACTAACTGGTGGCCCCTTGGAATCCGGCTTGTTTTGATAATTAACTGCCTAATTAGATTGTCATGTATGATTATGTGCTTTGCCATTTCTGAGGCCTATTGAGGCCATTAGAGGCTATAAAAAAAGGGATCTACAACTTTGCCCTAAACACAATGTTAAGGATGAAGAAGACAGTAAGGGCTGCACCAGAATTACCACCCAACATCCAGAAAGAGAACTTCAAATCCCATCAAGCCATTTGCTGGACCACGGATCTCACAACAACATTCCTGTAAGTACAAATATAATGAAATTGCATTTATGATAAAATGAGAACACATTTAGAAAATAATTGTGTGAAGCCCAGTTAAGCTGTTAGTTTAAAACGACTAAACACATTCCAGGTGCAATAACCACTCACGAAGATATATGTCGGCTATTTGAAGAGGGATATCATTGTTATGGCAGCAGCTAGCTAACATAACCCCGGTATCCTCTTCTTCAGCAGGCGGTTGGGTTTTAGATAAAAGTGGTCTCTGCAGCGGATTCGCCGCAAGATCACTTATCGACGGTGGGAAGAGGGACCCCCCCCGAGCCGCTCAAAACAGCCAACTCGTCAATCTCCAACCACATCACTTCCGGTGACTCTCCAGCATCGGTAATTGAACATTTTGACGAGTCAGCTGTTTTGACACAACACCGGCAGCGTATACACTTCAGTACACAACGAGTTGGCTGTTTTGATAGAACAGCGGCTAAGGAGAAAAAGTGTGTCGCCACATTAGAGGTGGCCATGTTGGTTACTAGTGGGTGGACTAACATTGTCCACTCATTATATTGTCTACCAGAGTGTATATATTGCCGGTGTTGTGTCAAAACAGCCAACTCGTCAAAATGTCCAATTACTGCTGCTGGAGAGTCACTGGAAGTGACATGGTTGGAGATTTCGACAAGTTTGCTCTTTTGACACAACACCAGCAAAGGCATTCTGCAATTGCCGAAAGATTTAGCTCAACAGGCAATGATTTTTCAGCCACCTCTGCCTTCCGTAGGCGATTTACCGTAACAAAAGACCAATACCCATCCATTACTGTCATACATGACTTCCTATAGAAAAGGCAACATAGGAATTTCTATGACTTTTAAAGGATGGAAGCACGAACGTTGTTGAATGGAGTGCTATCGGAGCTCTGTGTAAGAACAACAGGGCCACCTCTTCAGTGCACTGCTCACACAGTAATTATAGTACTTGTATTATAGTACAATGAACAAACACACTGTAAACATTAAAACAATCTTTTGAAGAGTGTGGGCCACTTAAGCGAAATTGGTAACTGGTCACGGGCCACAAAGAGCGGTGTGGGAGGATGACAGGTCTGTGTCCACGGACACTCTATATTATGGGCCCTCTGATCCAATCTGATTCGCCCAGATGGAAGAGGGCCGATCCCTTTCTATTTTTTTTTTAGGTAGGCGGGTGTAAACAGACACAAGTTTGTTTACATCTGCTGCTCCATAGAGGTGAATAGTAAGTCCGATTGGGTCAGACCGATCGTATGAAAGAAAAAAAAGTCAACCTTCAAATAATTATGTTCAGTTATGCACTCAATACTTGGTCGGGAATCCTTTTGCAGAAATGACTGCTTCGGCGTGGCATGGAGGCAATCAGCCTGTGGCACTGCTGAGGTGTTATGAAGGCCCAGGATGCTTCGGTAGCGGCCTTAAGCTCATCCAGAGTGTTGGGTCTTGCATCTCTCAACTTTCTCTTCCCAATATCCCACAGATTCTCTATGGGGTTCAGGTCAGGAGAGTTGGCAGGCCAATTGAGCACAGTAATACCATGGTCAGTAAACCATTTACCAGTGGTTTTGGCACTGTGAGCAGGTGCCAGGTCGTGCTGAAAAATGAAATCTTCATCTCCATAAAGCTTTTCAGCAGATGGAAGCATGAAGTGCTCCAAAATCTCCTGATAGCTAGCTGCATTCACCCTGCCCTTGATAAAACACAGTGGACCAACACCAGCAGCTGACATGGCACCCCAGACCATCACTGACTGTGGGTACTTGACACTGGACTTCAGGCATTTTGGCATTTCCCTCTCCCCAGTCTTCCTCCAGACTCTGACACCTTGATTACCGAATGACATGCAAAATTTGCTTTCATCCGAAAAAAGTACTTTGGACCACTGAGCAACAGTCCAGTGTTGCTTCTCCGTAGCCCAGGTCAGGCGCTTCTGCCGCTGTTTCTGGTTCAAAAGTGGCTTGACCTGGGGAATGCGGCACCTGTAGCCCATTTCCTGCACACGCCTGTACACAGTGGCTCTGGATGTTTCTACTCCAGACTCAGTCCACTGCTTCCGCAGGTCCCCCAAGGTCTGGAATCGGTCCTTCTCCACAATCTTCCTCAGGGTCCGGTCACCTCTTCTCGTTGTGCAGCGTTTTCTGCCACACTTTTTCCTTCCCACAGACTTCCCACTGAGGTGCCTTGATACAGCACTCTGGGAACAGCCTATTCGATCAGAAATTTCTTTCTGTGTCTTACCCTCTTGCTTGAGGGTGTCAATGATGGCCTTCTGGACAGCAGTCAGGTCAGCAGTCTTACCCATGATTGCGGTTTGGAGTAATGAACCAGGCTGGGAGTTTTTAAAAGCCTCAGGAATCTTTTGCAGGTGTTTAGAGTTAATTAGTTGATTCAGATGATTAGGTTAAGAGCTCGTTTAGAGAACCTTTTCATGATATGCTAATTTTTTGAGATAGGAATTTTGGGTTTTCATGAGCTGTATGCCAAAATCATCAATATTAAAACAATAAAAGGCTTGAACTACTTCAGTTGTGTGTAATGAATCTAAAATATATGAAAGTTCAATGTTTATCAGTACATTACAGAAAATAATGAACTTTATCACAATATGCTAATTTTTTGAGAATGACCTGTATACTCTGAATTTAGTAGTAAACTTACCTTTAATAACCATCTTGCATTCAGGTATCGCCGGCTGTTGCTGTCCCAGGCAGAGTGCATTTGCTATACTGTTCCTCAGCCACTTGCTTCCTCTACCAGCGTCTTCATTCACAAAACTGCTGCTCTGGGATGGTGGGTCGGCAACCTATGATCTGGGCTTGCCAACTTGCCATCCCAGAGCAGGAGGTCGAGGGCCACATCAGAGGGCTCCGCGGGCCACATGTGGCCCCCAGGCCACTGGTTGGGTACCCCTGCATTAAAAGAAAGTCATATTATTTTTATGCAGTGTAGCGCTCACCCCCGAAGGAGCCGCTGGTTGATTTGGGATCGGCGTATCAAGTTACCAAGTTCTTCTGTCTAGGGGTGATACTTGTGAGTGTGGATGAAAGAACAAGTGTCCAGCCGGTAGCGTGAGTTTCCAATGCTTTATTCCAAGGCCAACAAGGCCAACATCAACATGACACACAGTAGAGAAAGAGGTTGATGAATAGGAAGAACTTGTAGCATCAGGCCTTGGATATCAAAAGCATAGAGAGCAAGCCTGCTCTCGGCACAGATAATTCAACACGTCGCCACCCTCGTCAGGGTGGGTAAGTGCCCTCTGGACAGGCAATTAACTCAGACCTGGCAGTCAAAGGGACGCTCGCAATAATCAGATCACTGGGAGGAAACAATGCCTCTGCCACAGGCGTAGTAAATTGTCTTAGTATAATCAGAGTATAAGGATAGCGAATCCTCCCAGTAAGTCTTATTCTGTAGGATCACCTACTGACAGCAAATATAAGGGTACCTGTCATGTAGCGTGTGATCGTGTTCCCCCGGTGGTTCGTCCAGGCCTCGCAGACAACCTCTGCACTCAGGTTCTCCCAAGCCAATCTTACCCGGTTAAGCCTCCAGCTTAGGATCTGGAACCCAGCAAGCCGCTGGGGTCCCTCTCTTCATCAAAAGAAGGCTTGGCAAGGTGCACAGCCTCAACCAGGCAGGCCATGAGGATGGGGCCCGCGGATGCGCGCACCCTGAAGGTGGATGCCACACCTGGATCTCGGGCCCCGCAGACTAACCAAGAAAAATGGCCGGTGCCCCAGATATACCCCTCCGCCAGCATGCCCAAAGAGGGAAACTCCTCTGATTGGCTGCTGGGGAAGGATGGTTCTGTCAGAACCCCTATAGCGCCAACTGTCGCCCAGGGGTGGCAGCACACCCCTGGACACACAGACTGACCCAGGAGGCAGTTCTGAACTGGCAACAGCACAAACTAACAATTAGTGAATGAGAGCAACTGAAATCTCCCATTCCCCACTAACTTTAGCGTAACGCCCCACTAATTTTAAAGGGGGGGGGGGGCGCTACAGCAGCTTGAATGCATAGGAAGTAAAAAAAACTAGGCTTATGCCTAGTACACACGATCGGTTTTCCCTTTGGAAAAACTGCTGTGTTTTCCTTTGGCCGGGAAAACCGTCCGTGTGTATGCTCCTTAGCAGTTTTCCCTGTAAGAAAACTTCGGCTTAAAAAATTAGAACATACACATGGCCGGTTTTCCCAACCAAAGCTCTCCTGCCAGTTTTCGTGGCAGTTTTCGTTTCGGGAAAACCGGTCTTTTGACCATCTGGAAAACCGATCGTGTGTGCTAGGCATTAGGTTAAAATAGCGCAGTCTCTGTGGCGCAATCGGCTAGCGCGTTCGGCTGTTAACCAAAAGGTTGGTGGTTCGAGCCCACCCAGGGACGCTCACGTCTTCTCGACACCTCAGTGGGGCCCTTAGTGAGGATGGCGGGGCCAGGACCCGGTGGGCGACGCCCCCTCCCGCTTCCTGCTAAAACAATCAAGCAGCTAAACAGCCACTATGATTGTTTTTAACATGACAGAGAATTGCCGGCAACTGCAGGCCTCTATCAGATTTAACCAATTAAACTTCAGGACGTCATATGATATCCACCTAGGGAGAAGTGGTTAAATTGTCATACAAATATATACTTGAAATCAAATCTTTATTATTTTTGCCAACAGTGGTGGTGCGTCCATAGTGGGTGCAGGAGCGCCGCCCCCTCTCTCCTGTAACCGTCAATCAACAATAGATAGATTCATGCATTGCATGAATTTATCTATTGTCGCCGATGCCGCCCACTATTCAGGTGTCCGGCCTCTTGTGGAGCACCGGTCATCTGAATTACAGCATTGGGTGTGTTTTGGAAGCGCCTGATTAAAGCCATAGGCTCTAATAGGCTTCCTGATTAGAGCCTGTGGGCTCGAATAGGGGGGGCACACTAGTGGCATTTGATGGGGCAAATCTGGCAGCTCACTGGAGGCATTTGATGGGGCAAATCTGGCAGCTCACTGGAGGCATTTTATGGGGCAAACTGGCAGCACACTGGCGGCAGTTGATGGAGCAAATCTGGCAGCACGCTGGTGGCATTTGATGGGGCAAACTGGCAGCACACTGGTGGCAATTGATGGGGCAAACTGGCAGCACCCTGGCGGCAATCGATGGGCACACTGGCAGCAATTGATGGGGCAAACTGGCAGAATCCTGGCGGCAATTGATGGGCACACTGGCAGCAATTGATGGGGCACACTGGTGGCAACTGATGGGCACACACTGGCAGCAAATGATGGGGAACACTGGCAACAATTGAAAGTTACAGTAGCTGCGTTTGATGGCACAGTGGCTGAGCTTGATGTTTTTTTTTTTCCAGTTTGTTTGCACCCCCCAAAAAAATTTGAGCACCAGCTGCAACTGTTTGCCAATAACATGGTTTGGGTGGATTTCTGCCCGTCACAGGCTGTGTCATGACCCTCCAACCTATGTCTTAGAATAGCAGGGAAGTGAAGCCTCCATCAATGAAGTATTATCCCATCCCCATTGTGTTTTGCTGGTTAGTGGACATGGAGGAGGAGGAGGGAGGGAGTGGGCTGTCATTTACCAATGTGTATACTCCCACAAGTGTGACTCTGTAGTCACAGTGGCTGCTCAGATTTGATAGGGAGGAAATGTTGAGGGTAGAAGATACACTGGAAAACTGAGCATGTGCAAAGCTGCCAACGCTGCTTTGCAAAGTCCCGAACTGCAGTGGGGACATGGACAGAATAAGTGGATTCTCTATTCTCAGCAGGATCAACCAGATTGTTATATAGAAAACAAATCTCATAGTGACTGAGTAAATAGGACCAGCATGTAATACTATCTATTGATAGTATCATTAAACCTGCATCATTAGAAACTAAGGGCCAGATTCTTGTAGATTCTGCGGCGGCGTAGCGTAAGCCATTTACACTGCGCCGCCGCAAATTACTGGAGCAAGTGCCGTATCCTCCAAGCACTTGCTCCGTAATTTGCGGCGGTGTAGTGTAAATGGCCCGGCGTAAGGCCGCGTAATTCAAAGGGGGCGGCTTGTATTTAAATTAAGCACGCTCCCGCGCCGATCGAACTGCGCATGCGCCGGGCGGAAAAATAGCCCAGTGCGCATGCTCCAGCTCACGACGGAAAACGTCAATGACGCCGATGTGAGCGTCATTGACGTAAAGTCGTATTCGCGGACGACTTAGGAAAACAACGTAAACGACGGAAAAAGCCGACGCTGACCCGACGCCATACTTAACATGGCATACGACGGACCTTCGTAAACTTGCCCCTCATAAAGCAGGGGCAAGTTTACGCTTACGGAAACGTCGTAAATTCACTGCGTCGTCCGCGCGTACGTTCGGGAATCTCGCGTAAATAGCTAATTTGCATAGACGACTGGGAAAACAACGAGGCGACACCTAGCGGCTGGAAAAAAAATTGCATTTAAGATCTGACAGCGTAAGAGCTTTACGCCTGTCAGATCTAAGGGATATCTATGCGTAACTGATTCTAAGAATCAGTTGCATAGATACGACGACCCAGATTAGGACTTACGACGGCGCAATTGGCGTTGCGCCGTCGTAAGCCCTTTGAGAATCTGGGCCTAAGTGTCAGGGTCAGCCTAAAGGGTTGCATTGAGATTAGCTGTCTAGTTATGAAGACTCATAAATGTTTTCACTTTTTTCAGAAGCCGCTCATGATGAACCTAACCGTATTCATTACTTCCAATAACATCACCAACATAAGCAGCCAATACAATCAACTATATCAAAATGCAAAATTCGTTTTTTTTGTCATCATCATCTTCTGCTTCTGTTTCTTCATCTACTTCATCCTAGTACTTCTGATGGTTTACTTCACCACTCCTCACGTCCGGGAGAATGCACGATACATCCTCTTTGCTCATATGCTCATCAACGACACAATGTACCTCAGCCTTGGGCTGTTCCTGTGTTTAGGCTTCGGATTCCTCTTATATATTCCTGTACCCATCTGTTACGTTCTGGTGACCTGTGCCACAGCTACATTACGAATCACTCCGTACAACTTGGCCATCATGGCCTTGGAACGATACGTGGCTATTTGCTTCCCTCTCAAACACATCATGTTATGTACAGCCCGGAGGTCATATTTTGCTATTGCAGTAATGTGGTTTGTTGGTTTGCTTCCCAATGTTGCTGATTTTATAGTCCTCATTTCCTCTGTTGAGGTGAAATTTTTCTCCCGGAATCTGCTGTGCAGGCAACAATCATTACTTGTCCTACCAGCCCAAAACACCATACAATTCTCCACCTATATTGCAAGTTTCATACTGGTGTCTCTGGTCATTCTCTTCACCTACATCAAGGTTATGCTGATAGCTCGAAAAACTGGATCCGGGAAGTCTTCGGCCTCCAAGGCTGGTAGAACCTTGATCCTTCATGCAGTTCAGCTCTTTCTATGTCTGCTCTCTCTAACTTCTTCATTTTCAGAATTGTACCAAGGAGATTTTTATTATTTTGTGATGATGCTCAATTTTTTGATGTTCATGTGTTTGCCAAGACTTCTCAGCCCTCTTATTTATGGCATTAGAGATGAAGTGTTTAGTAAAAGCATTAAGAAGATGTATTCTACCAACTAATAAATCTATGAGTAAACCTTAAAGCGGTGGTTCACCCTAATAAAACATTTTTTTTTTTATAGCATTAAATTAGGCATAGTAGCGCGAGCTACAGTATGCCTGTATTGATTTTTTTAGCCCCGTACTCACTGTTCAATCCTATATAGAAGATTCCGACTCCCCGCGGGGAATGGGCATTCCTATCAAGAGGGAGGATGATTGACGGCCGGCTATGGCACGTCACGCTTCTCCGGAAATAGCCGAAATAGGACTTGGCACTTCACGGCGCCTGCGCATAGTCTGTGCGCAGGCGCCGTATAGCGCCGTGAAGAGCCGAGACCTGTTCCGGCTATCTTCGGGGAGTGTGACGTGCCATAGCCGGCCATCAATCATCCTCCCTCTTGATAGGAACGCCCATTCACCGCGGGGAGTCGGAATCTTCTATATAGGATAGCACAGTGAGTACCGGGCTAAAAAAATCAATACAGGCATACTGTACCTCGCGCTACTATGCCTAATTTAATGGTAAAATGTTGTTAGTGTGGGTGAACCACCGCTTTAATTCTCCAACAGTACCCACACATATACTAGTTTGTGTTCAAGGAAGGTTGTTTTAGATTTTATCTACCAATCATTGTCCATTGTGCAGGCCGACTTTAATTTTCTTTACTTTGATTGTCTTTACTTACCTTGCATAATCATGAGGATTCAGCACCTAACACCCAACATCTTTGGTCAGGAGGAGTATGGAGGCCACATTTGTAGCCTATAGAACAGAAATAAAAGTGTCTGGTGATCCAACCGGCTCATGAATGCACCAATAGAAATGTAAATAACTCAATTGATGTTGCTTTCAACCTGCAGCTGCAGACCTTCTAGTCTCAAAAAATTACTTCCCTGGTCCCAAAACACCCGAGATATACTAGTGAGGGGTGCTTGAAAATTTACTATCTTATATTAATTATGGAAAAAGTTCCAATCTCTCTGGCATTGGTCAAATTATCAAATCAAATTATTTGCTACCTAGATATAAAATAAGGTATAACAGCAGAGCCTCTCCTCATTTTTTTACAAACTTGGATAACCATGTGAAGCACCCCCCTAGTTAGGTTTCTAGGATATAAGGCAAATGTAGTTCTTTTTGGCTCCTCTGTTATCAGTGGATCAGTTGTTGATTTATTTTGGCTGTTCTAAACTTCACAGGCTATAAGTTTGATTGTTCTCCCTTGCCTTCAAGCAAGTTCTAGAACAGTGGTCACTATACGATGGCCAGGGGCAAGATGCGCCTTTTGTGAGCCTTCTTCCGGCCCTTGGGGCATTATTCCCTTCATTGACACTAACAGTGGGGCATAATTCTTGCCACTGACACCAACAATGTGACACTATTTCTCCTTTTACTTACCAGTATTGTTATGTAATTGTTTTACTTCCCCTGACCACCAAACTTAAGATATTTTCTACTACAACTGGCCACAATCCAGCCCCTCTAATGTCCGAAGGACAGCAAACTGACCCTTTGGGCCAGATTCACGTAGCGCAGCGGATCTATAGATCCGCTTGTTCTACGTGAATTAAGATCCGCTCCCGCAAGTTTAGGAGGCAAGTGGCTAATTCACAACCAACTTACCTCCCAACTTGCGACGGCGGATCCTAAATCCCCCGGCGGAATTAAAATTCCGCGGCTAGGGGAGTGTACTATTTAAATCAGGCGCGTTCCCGCGCCGATTTAAATGCGCAGGCGCCGTCCGCGAAATTTCCCGGCGTGCATTGCTCCCACTGACGTCGCTAGGACGTCAGTGGTTGCGACGCTTACGTAAACGACGTCCGTCCGTATTCGAGAACGACTTACGCAAACGACGTTAAAAAATTTCAATTTGACGCGGGAACGTCGGCTATACTTAACATTGGCTGCGCCTGATAAAAGAAGGGGTAAGTATACGACGGAAAACCGCTACGGAAACGACGTAAGAACACTGCGACGGGTCCGCGTACGTTCGTGAATTTGCGTATCTCGCTGATTTACATATTATTTATCGTAAATCAGTGGGAACGCCCCCGGCGCCATTTTTAAATTGAAAAAAAGATCCGACAGTGTAACACATTGTAACACTGTCGGGATCTAGCCCTATCTATGCGTATCTGATTCTATGAATCAGGCGCATAGATAGGACCAGTTTACGTCAGAGATACGATGGTGTATCTGTAGATACACCGTCGTATCTCTTTGTGAATCTGGCCCCTAGTTTATAAAGTTCAGAGTCCCCTGTTCTAGAACATATAGAGTGGAGGAAAGCAAATAGGCAGCATGAGTTATTATGGTGCTGCAGTCAATGCTTGGGAGGTGTGCCCAGAAGGGGGCTGAAGAGCACATAAATAGTCTGAGCTTTAGAACAGCAGGGTCTTCCTGCCACTCAAATTATTTAAGCTGTTATTCACTGAGGTCCTGGCTGTCTCAAAGCCGGGGGGGGGGGGACGGCTATACCTGGAAGTATCTCTGACACCCCGAGAATTCACCTGAGAATCAAGTCCCCACAATTTCACTGGAAAGCACATGGATTAAGATGAATGGACACAGGTGCTCCCCTGTCCTCGTGAGCACTACTCCATTACAAGATCCTGGTGACTGTGTACTTTTAGGATAGCTAGGCCATATAGTTCCTCTCCTGAGGTATTCATACCTCTGGCCTCCCCTAGTCTCTCATGGGAGAACTGTACTCTGAACTTAGTAGAAGGACTGTAGTACGGAGAAGTATATCCTCTTGGTACTATTAGTGGTCTTGCAGTATCCCAAACGACCCTACACCCTCTCTAAGTTATATGGCAATACATCACAAAAATACATCCCCTAGACTGCCCCCATGTGTCATTGTGCTTGAACTGCCTTCTGTGTGTGTTGGCAGCCTCTGTACTAGTGAGGGAGAACCCTGGTCATCATCATCATCATGTAGGTTTCTGCCATCAACATGGGTGACCAATCGTTGTTACCATCATCAACCAGCGGGATATCGCTTACACATTGATAAATATGATCTCACCTGGCATTGCACCCTTAGATCAGCCTGATGCCTAAACAAGATGTTTGTTGCAATCCCCATTTCTTTATACTGCTAGAAGGAAGTGGGGACCAATGAGTGAGTGAGAGTTTACTGTGTGTGAAATGTTGAAGAAGCTCTGTCATAGTCATTTTTATTCTGCCAGCCGCTGTTGAATTTCACTATTTCATAGCATTTAATGTTGAATTTTGTATACCTTGAGAATGCAAAAATAAACATCTTAAAAAAAAAGAAAAAAGAAATTGAGCCATATATTTCTGCACACAACAACATAATGCACGTAGAATGGCATCAGCTCCCTAAAAGACTAATGCCCTGTACACACGATTGGAATTTCCGATGGAAAAAGTCTGATGTGTATGCCCCATTGGATTATTTCCATTGGAAATTCCGATGAATTCCATTGGAGTTTAGATAGAGAACACGTTCTCTTTTACTCCGATGGAATTCCGATGTGATTTTGGTCGGACAAAGGTCCGATCGTGTGTACGGGGCTAAAGTGCAACTTAACCACCTCAATACCGGCCCCTTCACCCCATTCACCCAGGCAATTAAAAAAAAAATCAGCGCTGTCACACTTTAACCACTTTACCTCTGGAAGGTTTTAACCCCCTTCTCGACCAGAGCATTTTTTTTGTTATTTAGCACTGCGCTACTTTAACTGGTAATTGCGCAGTCATGCAACGCTGTACCCAAACAAATTTTAAATCCTTTTTTTCCACATAAATTTAACTTTCTTTTGATGGTATTTGATAACCACTGTTTTTTTTATTTTTTTGTGATAAGACAAATAAAATAAAAACATATTTTCTAATTTGTGTTATAGAAAATATCCAATAAACTAAAATGTTGTCATAAATGTAATCTAAAATGTATTCTGCTACTTTTCTTCGTTAAAAAAATCCCAATAAGCGTATATTTATTGGTTTGTGTGAATGTTACAGCATCTACAAACTATGGTATATACTGTATACTAGAATTTACACAGCTTTTACTTTCTGACCTGCCTATCACATTTCTTGAGGTGCTAAAATGCCAGGGAACAACCCCCCCTCAAATTACCCCTTTTTAGAAGTAGACACCCCAAGGAATTTGTTGAGAGGCATGTTGAGCCCATGGAAATTTTTATTTTGTGTCCCTTTTTTTTCGATTTTTTGTCTTTTTACACAAATTTGTCACTTTGTTTAGATATTTCTCACATATGCCATGGGTGTATGTGGAATAACACTCCAATATACATTTTGCTGCTTCTCCCAAGTTTGGAAATACCATGTGTGAGACTTTTTTGGACCCTAACCGCGTTCGGGTGCCGCAAAATCCAATGACCCCTTTGAAAGCTTAAAGGTGTGTACGGCAATTTCCTTATTTCACTTCCTCGCTACCTATCACAGTTTCAGAGGCTCTGAAATGCCAAGATAGCATAAAACCCCCCTTCCCAAATGACCCCTTTTTCGGAAAGTAGACACCCCAAGCTATTTGCTGAGAGGCATGTTGAATCCATGGAAGATTTTATTTTTTGCTACAAGTTTTTGGAAAAAAAAAATATATATATATTACAGAGAGTTGTCTCTTAAATGATATATTGCTAACAAGTGCCATGGGTATTTGTGAAATGACAACCCAAAATACATTCTGCTGCTTCTCCTGAGTACGGGGATACCGCATGTGAGAGACTTTTTGGGAGCCTAGCTATGTACGGGTGCAAAAAACCAATGACCGCCTTCAGGCTTTGGAAGGGTGTAAATTGCTAGTTTCACTTTCTCACTACCTATCACAGTTTTGGAGGCCCTAAAATACCAAGATAGCACAAAAAAATAAAACCCCTTTTCGGGTGGTAGACACCCCAAGCTATTTGCTGAGAGGCATGTTGAGTCCATGGAAGATTTTATTTTTTGTCACAAGTTTTTGGAAAACTATATATATATATTTTTTTTTTACACAAAGTTGTCAATTAAATTATATATTGCTCACACATGCCATGGGTATATGGGGAATTACACCCCAAAATACATTCTGCTACTTCTCCCGAGTACGGGGATACCACATGTGAGACTTTTTGGCAGCCTAGCCACGTACAGGACCCAAAATCCAATGACCACCTTCAAGCTTATTTTGCAGATCTCATATTTTGTCACAAGGTTTTGAAATATAAAAAAAGAGAAGAAAAAATAAATTTCTGTTTTCTTGCTTCATGGATCTACACATCGATCAATGTGGATGAAGAAATCTCTGCCAGAAAAAGTGTGGGGTATGCCCACCACTAGAATATACTGCCCTGCATCTACCTACTTCTAATGTTGGGCATACATTGTAATGTTCTTTTTTTTTTCACTCAGCCTGTGGGATAAATCGATGTGGATGAAGAAATCTCTGTCAAATAAAGTGACAAAATATATGCCGAAGCATATACCACTGTCCACCCCAGGCCTCTCATGCTCGGGCATATACCGTATATACTCGAGTATAAGCCAACCCGAATATAAGCTGAGGCACCTAATTTTACCACAAAAAAACTGGGAAAATTTATTGACTCGAGTATAAGCCTAGGGTGTCCATGTGCATGCCTCACTGTGTCCATGGGCCACTGTGTCCATGCCTCACTGTGTCCATGCCTCACTGTGTCCATGCCTCACTGTGCCCATGCCTCACTGTGCCCATGCCTCACTGTGCCCATGGAAAAAATATAGGTTGCGCTAACTATAATCAGTCTGCATCAAATATAAACAAAAATTATGAATAATTGTCACTTGATACAAATAGATAAGTGAATATATGTGAATGGATACAAAAATAAATAATGTTGTAGTCCGATAAACTAAACACTGTATTGTTACGTGCTGCAAATAAGTGTTATATAAACCGAAAGAAAGTCCAGTAAAAACACCAGTGAAGATGTTATGAAAATAGTTGAAACATCCATTTGAAGACAGTCTCTTCCAAATACTGTGATAACTGACAAAGTTGTTAAAGTGGTTTTCCACCTTTTTTTTAAGTTTATTAAAAGTCAGCAGCTACAAAAAGTTTAGCCCCTCGGCGGAAGGAGGAAGTGGGACAGGAAGTCCCCTTCTCCTGAAGCCCCCACTCCCCCCCCAAAAAAATTACATGCCAAATGTGGCATGTATGGGGGTGAGGAGTGGGTTAAGCGGAAGTTCCATTTTTAGGTGGAACTCCGCTTTAAACAAAATCTACCACCAAGAGAAGTGCCTGCTTACCGGATCTCTGTGACCCCTTACAGAGGGTCAAAGACAGCTTTAACCACTTCCATACAGGGCACGTATACACCTTCCCGCCCAAGCCAATTTTCAGCTTTCAGCACTGTCGCACTTTGAATGGCAATTGCGCGGTCGTGCTACACTGTACCCAAACAAAATTGGCGTCCTTTTTTCCCCGCAAATAGAGCTTTCTTTCGGTGGTATTTGATCACCTCTGCGATTCTTTTTTTTTGCGCAACAACTAAAAAAAGACTGGAAATTTTGAAAAAAAATTACGTTTTTATTTTTTTCTGTAAATTTTTTTGTAAATAAGTAAGTTTTCTCTTTCAATTATGGGCACTGATATGGCGGCACTGATGGGCACAGATGAGATCGCACTGATGGACATCGATGAGGTAGTACTGACGGGCACAGATGAGGTGGTACTGATTGGCGGCGCTGGTATGCGGCACTGATGGGCGCTGATATGCGGCACTGATGGGAACTCATAGGCGGCACTGATGGGCACATGGGCGGCACTGATGGGCACACATAGGCGGCACTGATGGGCACATGGGCGGCACTGATGGGCACTCATGGGTGGCACTGATGGGCACTCATGGGGAGCACTGATGGGCACTGTGGGGTGGCACAGATGGGCACTGTGGGGTGGCACAGATGGGCACTGTGGGGTGGCACTGATGGGCACTGTGGGGT
The DNA here is from genome assembly GCF_905171775.1 of Rana temporaria. Lineage (NCBI taxonomy): Eukaryota > Metazoa > Chordata > Amphibia > Anura > Ranidae > Rana > Rana temporaria. The sequence goes on along the minus strand of NC_053490.1, from coordinate 19,375,144 downwards.
GGCACTGATGGACACTGTGGGGCGGCACTGATGGACACTGTGGGGCGGCACTGATGGACACTGTGGGGCGGCACTGTTTTCCTTTTGTTGCCAGTCAGTGCCCATTTGTGGGCACTGATTGGCATCTTTATTTTTTTTCCAGACTTATTTTTTTTTTTGTTTCAAACTTTTTTTTTTTTTTTTTTAACTTTTTTTTTTTTTCTTAGACTTTTTTTTTGCCCCGTTTTTTTTCTTCCTGCCCTTCCCTGGTGGTCCAGGGTGGGCTTCCCTGGTGGTCCATGTGGCGATCCGAGGGGGGGCTGCGCTGATAAACAATCAGTGCGAGCCCCCCCCTGTCAGGAGAGCCGCAGATCGGCTCTCCTCTACTCGCGTCTGTCAGACGCGAGTGAGGAAGAGCCATCGACGGCTCTTCCTGTTTACATCGTGATCAGCCGTGATTCGACACGGCTGATCACGTGGTAAAGAGTCTCCGTGAGAGACTCTTTACCGAGATCGGTGTTGCGGGGTGTCTGACTGACACCCCGCAGCAACGATCGCCGCGATGCGCGCCCCCGGGGGCACGCAGCGGCTCAGAATCCTGAGGACGTCATATGACGTCCAGTCAGGATTCTACAACCACTTTGCCGACGTCAATTTGTCATTGGCGGGCGGCAAGTGGTTAAAACAGATGCGGCTTGCTCTACTCCAACCAAATGCGAATGATGACAAATAAATCCAAATCACCCACAGACTCGATGGACTCCAAGGGCAGGGATCATACCAAAAAAACAACAAAAACAGCTCCCATAGTGTAAAACTGTATAGGATTTTTTAAGAAAAGGATAAAAAAAACACACTTACATCAGATCAAGTGTTAAACAGCCTTAAACCTGCGGTGCCAGCCGATCGCCTGCAGGTAAACCCGTTCCTCTTAGTAGATGAATGGGGAGTGACGTTTCCGGGTGGAATGTAAGTGTAGAGGAAAAGTGGGTCTACATGTGTGCCAAGGTCCCCAAAGTCCAGGAGATCAGGCGCAAAAAGGTGACTCAAGTATAAGCCAAGGGGGGCATTTTCAGCGCAAAAAAATGTGCTGAAAAACTCGGCTTATACTCGAGTATATACGGTATAGATTTTGGGCCTTTTTGACCCCAGATCTCTCCATAAAGAGGACCTGACGTTTCTATTACATTGTATGTTATTTCTATTACAAGGGATGTCTCCCAAAAAAATTAAAGGGACAGTGTAATAAAAAATAATAATAATAAAAAAAATTAGAAGCCAACGCATACGCAAGTCGCACATGCATATGTAAACGCAAGTTGGACCACACATAAGGTAGCAAACGTTAGAGCGAGAGCAATAATTCTAGCGCTAGACCTCCTCTGTAACTTTAAACAGGTAACCTTGGATGCAGATGCCATCTAAACAGAATAAAAGCTAGTGTTAATCATCTTTGACTCAAGCTACACCATATTAATGGACAAAAAATACATATTTGATGTTCAATAAAGATTTATTGGGAAATGTAAAAGTTATTTGATATTTTTTAATCTAATATGAAGTGCTTTCCTAAAACTTTATTTTCTACTGTCACCCTTTCAGTGACAATGGGCTGTAAGGGGACACAGTGAAAGGGAGCATAGTGACGGGGGCAAAGTGATGGGGGGCACAGTGACGGGGGATTTGACAATGCTTTAACACAGTGACAAGGGGAACACAGTGACGGGGGAGCAGAGGGATATGGGCACACAGTGACGGGGAAGCAGAGGGATAGGAGCACACAGTGACAGGGGAGCAGAGGGATAGGGGCACACAGTGACAGGGGAGCAGAGGGATAGGGGAACACAGTGACGGGGGAGCAGAGGGATAGGGGAACACAGTGACGGGGGAGCAGAGGGATAGGGGCACACAGTGACAGGGGAGCAGAGGGATAGGGGAACACAGTGACGGGGGAGCAGAGGGATATGGGCACACAGTGACGGGGGAGCAGAGGGATAGGGGCACACAGTGACAGGAGAGCAGAGGGATAGGGGCACACAGTGACAGGGGAGCAGAGGGATAGGGGCACACAGTGACAGGGGAGCAGAGGGATAGGGGCACACAGTGACAGGGGAGCAGAGGGATAGGGGCACACAGTGACGGGGAAGCAGAGGGATATGGGCACACAGTGACGGGGGAGCAGAGGGATATGGGCACACAGTGACGGGGGAGCAGAGGTATAGGGGCACACAGTGATTGGGGAAAGTAAAGGTAACAAGTCCACACTGGGAGGAGGCATTTGGGCAGGGGTCAAGTCCTGGGGAAAAAAGTGTAGGAACTCCCACTCAAGATCCACTCCCCCACCAAAAAAAAAAAATGATACGCTCATATACATAATTACTAAACCGCATGTTTATTTTTTTCGATCCACTGTACCTTAGTAATCCTTTATGTTACTGGCCGCTTCCTGTATATGGATTCATCGCGTAGTGTGCGGGTATTCCGTCACTTCCTCGATGCCGCCGCATACCGCAACGCCGCCGCCTAGTTATTCAGCGTGCGGGGAACATTACAGCTTTCATTTGAATAGCTGTCTGTTCCCCGCCGCGCCACGTATAGACACTCCCCCTTGCTCGGGATTGGACGGGTGATCTGTCTATGAAAGTGCAAATCACCCGTCCAATCCCGAGTAAGGGGGAGTGTCTATACGCGGCACAGCGGGGAACACACAGCTATTTAAATGAAATCTGTAATGTTTCCTGCATGCTGATTAACTAGGCGGCGGCGGCATCTAGGTATGGGGAGACATGGCTGCATCTGTGGGGGACATTGCTGCATATGTAGGGGACATGGCTGCATCTGTGGGGGACATGGCTGCATATGTGGGGGACATGGCTGCATATGTGGGGGACATGGCTGCATATGTGGGGGACATGGCTGCATTTGTGGGGGACATGGCTGCATTTGGGGACACATTTAAAAAAAAGTATCGGTATTCGGTATCGGCGAGTACTTGAAAAAAAGTATCGGTACTTGTACTCGGTCCTAAAAAAGTGGTATCGGGACAACCCTAATTGGGGGATAAAAGGATATGTGCTGGGGAGCAATTTGGGAGGGGAGAGAAATTATACTAAAAGGGGGGGGGTGGGGGGCAGGTTTGTTCTAGAAAGGATATGGCAGCAATTCAATGCATTTAGTCATCTAGATGTGGTGAAGACGACTTGCTGAAGTTAAAATCGAGCATCAGAATGGGGGAAAAAAGGGGATTTACGTGACTTTGAACGTGGCATGGTTGTTGGTGACAGACGGGTGTCCTGAGTATTTAAAAAAACTGCTGCTCTCCTGTGATTTTCACGCACAACCATCTCTCGGGTTTACAGAGAATGGTCTGAAAAAAAGAGAAAAAAGAGCGGCAGTTGTGTGGAGGAAAATGCCTTGTTGATGTCAGAGTAGAATGGGCAGAGTGGTTGGAAATGATAGGAAGGCAACAGTAACTCAAATAATCACTCGTTACACCCAAGGATGCAGAATACCATCTCTGAACGCACAGCATATTAAACCTTGAAGCAGATGGACTACAGCAGCAGAAGACCACACCGGGGGCCACCCCTGTCAGCTAAGAACAGGAAACTGAGGCTACAATTCTCACAGGCTCACCAAAACTGGACAATAGACTGGAAAAACGTTGCCTGGTCTGATGAGTCTGGATTTCAGCTGCAACATTCAGATGGTCGGGTCAGAATTTGGTGTAAATAACATGAAATCATGGATCTGTCCTGCCTTGTATCACCGGGTCAGGCTGGTGGGGGTGTAATGGTGTGGGGGATATTTCCTTGGAACACTTTGGGCCCCCTAGTACCAATTGAGCATTGATTACCACTTCCTTCCCCGCCAATAGTAATGTGACATCCGCAGATAGGATCTCCCATCCTGGGCGGGCGTCATATAACGTCCTTGGCTACCCGGAGGTATAGAGGGCACGTACGCCTGCAGTGTCACAGAGGTGCATGCCCGGCAGCCGCAATGTCCACTGGGCACCTGCGATCGCTCGTGACAGAGCCAGAACGTGGATCTGTGTGTGCGAACACACAGATCCATGTCCTGTCAGGGGAGAGGAGACATATTGTGTGTTTCCAGCATAAAGGAACATCCCCTAGTCAGTCCCCTCCCCCCACACTTAGAATCACTCCCTACGCATTTAATTCCTTGATTGTCCCCTAGTGTTAACTACTTGCCAGTGACATTTATACAGTAAGCAGTGCATATTTATAGCACTGTTCGCTGTATAACTGTCAGTGGTCCCAAAATAGTGTCAAAAGTGTCCGATCTGTCCGCCGCAATGTCACAGTCATGATAAAAATCATGGCCCGGATTCACGTACAGCCGCGTATCTTTGAGGGGGCGTAACGTATCCTATTTACGTTACGCCTCCGCAACTTATATGGGCAAGTGAAGTATTCTCAAAGCACTTGCTCCGTAAGTTGCGGTGGCGTAGCGCAAATAGGCCGGCGTAAGCCCGCCTAATTCAAATGTGGAACAGGGGGGGCGTGTTTTATGTAAATGTTCTGTGACCTGACGTGATTGACGTTTTTCCAGATTCCATGGAATATCCCAGTGTGCATTGCTCCAAAGTACGCCACAAGGACGTATTGGTTTCGACGTGAACATAAATGACGTCCAGCCCCATTCACGGACGACTTACGCAAACGACGTAAAAATTACAAAATTCGACGCGGGAACGACGTCCATACCTAACATTGGTACGCCGCATGTACGCCTCATATAGCAGGGGTAACTTTACGCCGGGAAAAGCCTAACGTAAACAGCGTATCTGTACTGCGTCGGCCGGGCGTAGGTTCGTGAATTTGCGTATCTAGCTGATTTACATATTTCTAGGCGTAAATCAGCGTACACGCCCCTAGCGGCCAGCGTAAATATGCAGTTAAGATCCGGTCGGATCTAATAGAAATCTATGCGTAACTGATTCTAATGCCGCGTACACACGGTCGTTTTATGTGATGAAAAAAAATGACGTTTTAAAACGTCACTTTAATTGACCGTGTGTGGGGAAAACGTTGTTTTATGTCTTCTAAAAAACGACCAAAAAAAATTGAAGCATGCTTCAATTTTATGTGTCGTTTTTCAAAACGTCAACTTTTACTTCAGCAGAAATTGACCGTGTGTAGCAAAAACGTCGTTTAAAACGACGTTTTTTCATCCGCGCATGCCCAGAAGCTACTTATGAAGCGAGCTTCATGGAAAAAACGTGGTGGAAACGTAACCTCACTTTGCAAGATCATTGTGAGAAAAACGATGGTGTGGTAGGCAACTTCGTCTTTGAAAATTGAAGTTTCAAAAAACGTTGTTTTTTACTTCACAGAAAATGTTTTTTTTTTTCATCACATAAAGTGATGGTGTGTATGCGGCATAAGAATCAGGCGCAAAGATACGACCGCCCAGACTCAGAGATACGACGGCGTATCTGGAGATACGCCGTCGTATCTCCTTTGTGAATCTGGGCCCATGAGCGCAGATCACCGCCATTACTAGTACCCTCCCTAGGCAATTGATATAAGGAAAGACGAGATGGACAGCCGCACTCCAAAAAAAACATAAGGTTGTCTTTATTGTAAAAAATTGATAAAAAATCCACTACAAAACAAGCAGAACACAGGGAAAACATCCTATGCGTTTCACACTCCGATTAGTGCTTAGTCATGGCTTTCTCCTTCTGTCTCCCCAGGCCAGAAGAGAAATATTAGCAATTGCCTATGCTGCGCCGTGCTCCAGCAGGGCGGCCACAGCGCCGGGAGATTAGTGGCAGGGGCGGGCCGCGGGAGGACGGTGTGTTTTTTTTTTGCCACCCCTCCCCATGGCGCCCATGGCACTTGCCATGGCTGCCATAGCCTAGATACGCCACTGCGTGTGTATCCTCCATGGCAGTTTTCCCGGCGGGTAAAAATTAGAACATGTTTCTCTTGTTTCCTGCTGCGATTCCCTGCTGTCTTTTTTTCCCCGGCAGTTTTCCTATGGGAAAACACTGCGGTGGAGCATACACACAGTTTCCTGGCCAAAGCTCTATGGCAGTTTTTCTGCCAGGAAAACCGACCGTGTGTAGGGGGGAAAAGGCTGCCGAGCAGATATCTCGGTTTTCCCTGCTAACCTTTACCGCCGGGAAAACCGATCGCGTGTACAAGGCATAAGAAGGTAACATCTGGTGCACAGTGGATGTGACACAAGGGAGACCTGAGATTTAATCCCCAGCTTGCTCTACAACTGTCAACCCCCGAACCAAAGCTCTCCTGAACATCCCATTAAATGGTTATCAGTGTATAAGACTCTAAGGATTCAGACTCCAAAGACTCAGCTCGGCTATAAGACTGACACAAACAGGCTTCAGGCTAACAACATCAAGTATACTTGCCACTTGCCAAAACGAGGGTAAATGAGCAACAACACTAAGGTGAGTAAAACAGATTTACGCATTTGGCCTTTTCACCGAGATATCAACCTAAAATGTACTGTGATATCTTTCGGATTTAGAGAGCGGTCGTATTTAGGTAGTAATGATCTGCCTTTGTATTTTGTACTTCACTACGTTTCCACTTTACATTTCTGAAGAAGGTTGGGTCTTAAGTCTGTAATAGTTATAGTGTTCCTGAGCTACTAACCTCCATCCATGGTAACGAAAGCCAGAGTAGACCTTTTTTAGCTACTAACAAAATGGAATAATGGGGGTCCAGTCAGATGGTTCACTGAGGTTCAGATAAGGATGGTAGACAGTTGGTGTCCCCCCCCACAGACAGGTCAGAGTACCCAAATCCCTGACACTGCTCCAAACCTCCCCCTCTTAACATTCATGAACCATCAGGGTGCCAGGTGCTGTAGTCTGTCTTCACACTAACATAACACACTCCGTAGTTGGCTTGTCTTTAACCTATTCATGCCTAAGCCTATTTATGACATTAAGGCCAAGATTCTGAAAGGGCTTACGACAGCGCAACGCCATGTGCGCCATCGTAAGTCCTAATCTGGGCCGTCGTATCTATGCGACTGATTCCTAGAATCAGTTACGCATATATAACCATTAGATCCGACAGGCGTAAGGCTCTTACGCTGTCGGATCTTAAATGCAATTTTTTTTTGCCGCTAGGTGTCGCCTCCGTCGTTTTCCCGATCGAGTAGGCAAATTAGCAAAATACGCGAATTCCCGAAAGTACGCGCAGTCGGCGCAGTGAAGATACAACGTTTACGTTAGATATGCGATGCATAAAGTTGCCCCTGCTATATGAGGCGCAACCAATGTTGAGTATGGCCGTCATTCCCACGTCGAAAATTAAAAATTTACGTCGTTTGCGTAAGTCGTCCGTGAATGGGGCTGGACGGCATTTACGTTCACGTCGAAACCAATGATGTCCTTGCGACGTCATTTAGCGCAATGCACGTCGGGAAATTTTAGGGACGGCGCATGCGCAGTACGTTCGGCGAGGGAACGCGCCTAATTTAAATGATCCACGCCCCCTACCCGGATTATTTGAATTAGGCGGGCTTGCGCCAGGGGATTTACGCTACGCCGCCGCAACTTTACAGGCAAGTGCTTTGTGAATCAAGCCCTTACCTGTAAAACTTGCGGCGGCGTAACGTAAATGAGATACGTTACGCCGCCGCAGAGATGCGGCGATCTACGAGAATCTGCCCCTTGGTGTTTACAAGTTAAAATCCGTATTGTTTGCAAGAAAATTACTTAGAACCCCCCCAAACATTTTATATATACAGGCATACCCCGCTTTAAGTACACTCACTTTACATACACTCACGAGTAAGGACATACCTGTGAGTGTATGTAAAGTGCCTTACAAGTACTAGACGGACATTTTGCAGCCACAGTAGAAGGAGCTGAAGCTCCGAGAGCATACACCACCCTGTTCCAGTGTGCCCCTGACACCCCCACTACAGCCCCTGAGACCTCAACTACAACTCTTGACACCCCCACTACAGTCCATGACCCCCCCCACTACACCCTAGAAGTGAAAAAGGGTATTGTTTCACTTTAAGTATGTTTTCGTTTTACATACATTCTCTGGTCCCATTGTGTACTTAAAAGTGGGGTATGCCTGTATATATATATATACATATTTTTTTTAGCAGAGAATCTAGAGAATAAAATGGCGATTGTTGCAATATTTTATGTCACATGGTATTTGTGCATCAGTGTTTTAAACGCAACTTTTTTTGGAAAAAAGGCACTTTCATGAATTAAAAAAAAACGAAACAGTAAAGTTAGCCCAATTTTTTTGTATAATGTGAAAGATGATGTTAGCTGAGTAAATAGATACCAAACATGTCACTCTTATAGGAGACGCTTTCATTTTTATTTTATTTTTTACGGTTACCAGGTTAAAGTTACAGAGGAGGTCTGGTGCTAGAATTATTGCTCTCGCTCTGATGATCGCAGCGATATCTTACATGTGTGATTTAAACACCATTTACATATGCGTTTTCTTTGCTGCGTGAGCTCATGGGGACGGGGGCATTTTAAAAAAAATATTTTCTTATTTTGTGTTTTAAAAAAAATAAATGTGATCACTTTTATTGCTGTCACAAGGAATGTAAACATCCCATGTGACAGTAAGAGCCAGTTCACACTGGGGCAACTCGTCAGGCGACTCAGCCGCCTGACAAGTCGCATCCCATTCTATTCAATAGAACCGTTCTAATAGGAGAGACGCAAGTCGCTCCGACTTGGAAAAAGGTTCTTGTACGACTTTGGGAGCGACTCGGGGCGCCTTGCATTGACTTCTATACAGAAGTCATTTTGCAAGTGGCCTCTGAAGTCGTCTTCAGGACGCCTTGCAGAGTCGCCCCCAAAGTCGTGCCGCCCCAGTGTGAACCGGCTCTCATAGGTGGTGACAGGCACTCTTTATGGAGGGATCGGATGTCTAAAAGATCCCAAATCCCTCCTTTGCACTTCAAAGTATTCAGATCGCTGGAAACAGCGATTCTGAATACTGTATATTTTTTTTAATCCGGCGCTATTTGGCAGCTGAGTAAACCGGAAGTGACGTCGTGACGTCGCTTCCGTGTTTACATTCAGGAGACTGGAACAAAGCCGGTTACAGCTTTGTTCCAGTCTGTGGCTAGACGCCGGATGATGATGCCTGCAGCTGCGGGCATCATCCTTTTATTACCTCCGAAAAGCTGAGGCCGCATTTGTGCGTACGAAGGGACTCTATTCTGTTTACATGAAGTCCCCACCCAAAAAAACTCTCTAGATGTGTTTCATCCCAATGATCTTGCTCACAAGGTTAGAGTACATGATCTGTCTAATTGTGAGCAAGCTTATATATGCAGCTGCTTTAGTTACCAGAATAAACAAACCAAACATAGAGTGCATTTCTCTTCCCTTTTTTCATTCTTAGGTCAAGCTACCCGCTGCATTTCTACAGCCTGGTGACCAGCAAGACCCTAAAATTGGTTCTATTCACTTTCCTTGCACTTGCAAACATTTAGGTGGATTCAGAAAGCCCGCCCTAACTTTGCGGCGGCGTAGTGTATCGTGTTTACACTACGCCGCCGTAAGTTAGCGAGGCAAGTACATGATTCACAAAGTACTTGCCTGCTAAGTTACGGCGGCGTAGCGTAAATACGGCAGGCGCAAGCACGCCTAATTCAAAATAGGCTGAGGGGGTGTGTTTTATGTTAATTTGGGTTGACCTGACGTGATTGATGTTTTTTGGAACGGCGCATGCGCCGTCCGCCTACATATCCCAGTGTGCATTGTGGCAAAGTACGCCGCACGGTCCTATTGGTTTTGACGTGGACGTAAATGATGTAAATCCCTATTCACGGACGACTTACGCAAACGGCGTAAAATTTTTGAGTTTCGACGCGGGAACAACGGCCATACTTAACATTATTATTCCAGCTATTTGATGGAATAACTTTAGGCCTGATAATGCGTTACGTAAATGGCGTATCTGTACTGCGTCGGCTGGGCGTACGTTCGTGAATAGGCGTATCTAGTGATTTACATATTCTACGCCGACCGCAATTGAAGTGCCACCTAGTGGTCAGCCTAAAAATTACACTTTAGGATACGACGGTGTAAGACACTTACGCCGCTCGTATCTGAGCCTAATGATACGCAAGCCTAAGTCTTTCTGAATCTAGCTAATTATATATAATACTACTTAAGTCTTTGTTCCAGGTTTCTGAGGAAGAGTAACATTTCCTTTGTGTTTTTTTTTTTTTTGCTGTTTTTTTTTTTAATTAACCACTTCTCTGAAGCAAGTTTTTTGTTAAAATCAGCATTTTTCCCTATAAAATGACATACAAAACCCTCAGAACATTACATATTTTTTGGAACACAGAAACCTTGTAGAATAAAAATACAGTAAGTTGCATTTTTTTTTGGCAGATGATATTTTTTTTGCAACTGTTTATCAAATCTATATTTTCAGGAAAAAATACACTAAAATATTTAATAATTTAATCCTCAAATTTTTGAATGCAATAAAAGACAGGGTAGTGTCGAGTAAATAGGTACAATAAATGTTAAATCTCAAAATTGCATGTGCCTGCAAAATGGTGAGTAATTATGGTATCACATTTTCAGTAGGTATTACCTTTACAGCTCAGCTTTAGAGTTAAACGTACAAGAGGGACCTAGAATCCTTGCAAGCGTGTAATTTATCACATGAATGGCACAATGATTTACACGCACAACTGCACTGTATGTGTGCGTTTACATTCTAATGTGGGTGTGTGTGCTGGGCAACAGGAATGCTTTTATTGTTTTATTTTATTATATTTCACTGCTTGAAGACCAGGCTTACCCAGCTTCAGGCATGGGCCCCCTGGAGCAGAGAACCAGGCGGGGGAGGGGGGGGGGGCTGCCGCCTAAAATTGAGAAGCGGGGGGGGGGGGGGGTGCTGCCGTGAATTGAGAAGCAGGGGTGCCACTGCTAATTGAGAAAATAAAATAAATAAGGAAAAATATATATATAAAAAATTAATTACAAAAAAAATGGGGTAGCCACCCGGGACCCTGGGGACCTCTGGGCCCTTTAATTAAAAGAAAAAAAATAAACCTCTGAGCCCTTTAATCAAAAATATATATAAAAAAAAAAAAAAATTTATAAAAAAAAGGGGGGGTTGCCATCCGGCGGCACTGGGGACCTCTGGCCCCTTTAATAAAAAAAATACATATATAAAAAAAAAGATAATTTTTTTTATAAAAAAAAAGGGGGGTTGCCATCCGGGGCCCTGGGGACCTCTGGGCCCTTTATTAAAAAATAAATTTAAAATATATATATATATATATATAAAAAAAATTAAAAAATAAACATTTACAAAAAAAATAAAGAAAAGGGGGGTTGCCACATGGGGCCCTGGGGACCTCTGAGCCCTTTAATAAAAAATATATAATTTAAAATAAAAATAAAATAAAAAAAGGAAATAAAAAATATATAAAAAATGTTTTAATTTTTTTATAAAAAAAAGGGGGTTGCCATCTGGGGCCCTGGTGACCTCCAGGCCCCTGTGGACCTCTGGGCCTTTTAATAAAAATATATATATATATATTTAAAAAAGAAAAAGAAAAAAAAGAAACAAAAAAAAATATATAAAAATTATTATTATTTTTTTTTAAAAACGAGGGGGGTTGTCATCCGGGGCCCTGGGGACCTCTGGGCCCTTTAATAAAAAATAAATACATTTTTTTATTAAAAAAAAAAAAGGGGGGGGTTGTCATCCGGGGTCCTGGGGACCTCCGGACTCCTTACAAAATTTTATTTTTTTTAAAAAGGGGGTTGCCATCTAGGCACCTGGGGACCTCCGGGCCCCTTACAGGTGTACTGCATGTACCCCCCTGATGGCGACCCTGCTTGTAACCCCCAAACATTTTTATATATATATATATGTAGCACTACCCCCGAAAGAGCTGCTGGTTTGTTTTGGATGGCATGTTACCGCCGTCTAAGGGTGTATGGTGAAAATAGTGGTAACGGAATGTCCACGACAGGTGTCTTTTTCTGTGTTCTTTATTACCCAGCCGGGTAAAAACAATAAAACTTTGTGGTGATAGAAGAGTTGAAGTAAAAGGAGAAATAGCAGATTCAGGCGTACAATAGGGAAACAGTCCTGCTTCCAACAACACTTAGGCCCCTTTCAGACTGGGGCGGGAGCTGCGGTGGCGGTATAACGCCGCTAAAAATAGCGGCGCTATACCGCCGGAATTGCCGCTGGTATCAGCCGCTAGCGGTGCGGTATTAACCCCCGCTAGCGGCCGATAAAGAGTTAATACCGCCCGCAATGCGCCTCTATAGAGGCGCATTGCGGGCGGTATTGCCGCGGTTCCCATTGTTTTCAATGGGAAGGAGCGGTGAAGGAGCGGTATACACGCCGCTCCTCTCACCGCTCCAAAGATGCTGCTGACAGGAGATTTTTTTGTCTCCCGCCAGCGCATCGCCTCAGTGTGAAAGCCCTCGGGCTTTCACATTGAGTCTGCAGTGCAGGAGTTTTTCAGGCGGGATAGCAGCGCTATTTTTAGCGCTTTACCGCCTGAAAAACTCCTCAATGTGAAAGGGGCCTTAGGGGTAGATTCAGGTAGGGGCGCGCACTGCTACGGCGGCGCAGCGTACCGTTTTTACGATACGCCTCCGTAAATTACTGGAGCTACGCTTCATTCACGAAGCATTTGCTCCGTAATTTGCGGCGGCGTTTCGTAAAAGGGGCCGGCGTAATCACGCGTAATTTAAATGATCCCGTAGGGGGCGTGGATCATTTAAATTAGGCGCGTTCCCACACCGAACGTACTGCGCATGCTCCATCGGGAAAATTCCCCGACGTGCATTGCGGTAAATGACGTCGCAAGGACGTCATTTGCTTCGACGTGAGCGTAAATGGCGTCCAGCGCCATTCACGATCCACATACGCAAACGACGTAAAAGCTAATAGCAGGAGCAGCCTTACGACGAAATCGACGAACGCAAACAACGTAAAACACGACCGCCGGGCGCGCGTACGTTTGTGAATCGGCGTGAGTATGCAATTTGCATACTCTACTCTGACAACTACGGGAACGCCACCTAGCGGCCAGCGTCAGAATGCAGCCTAAGATACGACGGCATAAGAGCCTTATGCCAGTCGTATCTTAGGCTACAGTCGGCGTATCGAGCTTTCTTAATACAGAAAGTTGATACGCCGGCGCTACTTAGCAATTACGCTGCGTATCTATGGATACGTAGGCGTAATTGCTTGCTGAATCTACCCCTTAGTTTTTTTCGCCACTCTAGCTGGAGTAGGAATAGCGTACCTGGACAGGCCTCTCTCACTGACCTGGCAGCCGGAGTATCACTCGGAACTTAGGGGAAAAGTCTCTGCCACAGACCCCCCTTAGAATTGTAAAAGCGGAGATGATCCTCTTTGATAGATTTTGCGCCTGGATCTCCTTCAGGTCGTTTGCAGGTTACCGACTGATAGGTGACCATCCTTTCAGTTTTCGGTTACCTTGATCCCCAGTGGTTTTGTCGAGACCCTATTGGATCGCCAGCCTCTCTTGGCTCTCCTCAGATAGACTCCCCACCCAACAGCTTCGTCGCTTGGGATCTTTTCTGTATTGGGGACCCAGTCGACTACTGGGGCCCAGCCACAGCTCAAATGTTCCGGACCAACGTGGTCCCGGAACCAGAAACACTGCGTGGCACGTGCACCCCGGCCTGGAAGGCCATTTCGCTAGGGGCGCCGTGATGCAGTCATCCTAAAAGGTGGGTGCTGCACTCGAAGAAGAAGACCCAGACCAATGGCGTCTGTCTCATAAATACCCTCCCCCAGCATGCACAGCAAGGAGAAACCCTCCTGATCGGCTGCTGGGGAAAAGCACACAAACCTCGACTCCACTGCTGCCACCCATCGTCCTGGGGTGGGAACAGTACCCCAGGAACAATAGAATGAGCCCACAGTACAACCAAGCTGAGACAGAGACCCAATTTGAACAGATTAACTGGATCAGAGCTAATTAACTCTCTGATTCCCCTCTAAATTTACAAAGCACCGGTACTTGGAAGTAACCAGACACTACATATATTATATATATATTTTTATTTTTTAAAGCAAAGGCCCTAGAGCAGGGTTTCTCAGCCAAGGTTTCTTCAAAGGTTGCCAGAGACTCCTTAAAGGGATTGTAAAGGTTTGTTTTTTATTTTCTAAATAGGTTCCTTTAAGCTAGTGCATTGTTGGTTCACTTACCTTTTCCATACCTCCTAACTGTCCTCGAGCAATGTCCCTCTGTCCCTCATTCTCCTCATTTGTCCCTCATTTTGGTCTGATCTATATAGATGTACCGTATTTATCGGGGTATTGCGCGCTCTGGCGTATAGCGCGCACCCCTAAAGTGGACCCGACATTCCTGTAAAAAAAACATTTTAGTACTTACAGTTTTGGTGTCTTGCGCGGCGTCCATCGGCGGCCTTGTCTGGTCCAGCGTCCATCTGCGGCTTCGGGTGTCCTCTTCGTCGGGTCCGGCGTCCTTCTGCGGCGTCCTCCCCGCTCGATGACGCGGCGACGTGCGCGGCCCTGGAAGGTCAATTCTTCTACGCATGCGTCGAATCACTTCGACGCATGGGAGGGCTTTCGGCCGAGCGGACATGTACGGTGAGTTTGTACAGACGACCGAACATGTCCGACGGACAGGCTTCCAGCGAACATGTTTCTTAGCATGTCCGCTGGAAACCTGCCCAATCCGCCGGAAAATTGTCCGATCAGACATACAGACGACCGAACATGTCCGCTGAAACTGGTCTGCGGACATGTTCGGTCGTGTGTACGGGGCCTAAGTCTACTAAGCATAGCTATTGTTAAAAAAAGATTATGTTGAGCTGGACTTGGCATGAAGGACATATGGGAAAGCACAAATAAAATAAAAAATCTACCGTACAGTATAATTTAATGCAGGGTGACAGAAAAAAATACTAATGCTTTAAATCACTGGTCATCAACCCTGTCCTCAGGGCCCACTAACAGACCAGGTTTGCAAGATACAGTGCCTTGCAAAAGTATTCACCCTAAGGGCCCTTTCACACGTACGGACCGTATGTCCGCATTTTCATCCGTCCGTTTGCGGATGAAAACGGGACATACATGGGTCCCTATGTGATTACAGGTGTCAGCGAATGACCATCGTAATTGTCCGCCTCCGCAAAGATCCGCATTTGCGGACGGAAGAAAACCCTATTTTTCTTCCGCCTGCCGGATCGGATGAACACGGACATACGGTGCGTGTTCATCCGATCCTCCATAGGGGAGAGCGAAGGAAAGACAGGGCGGTCCCTGCACAGTGTGCGGGGACCGCCCTGTCAGCTGCCAGCTCAACGGGGATTTTACGGAGGATCCCCGCTGAGCTTTTGAGGACACACGGAGCGGATCATTACTGATCCGCCCGTGTGAAAGGGCCCTAATAGAAAAAAATAATTATATATACAGCCGCAACTATAAATGTTATACAACACTAAACATACTAGACAAAAAAAGGAAGCTGCGCTAATAAAGAGTGATCTAAAGATGCCCTGAAAATAGTGCAAATTGCACAAAAAAGTGATAACAATAAGTGGTCAAAACGTGATCAATAAATAAACTTAATATGCGTGGTGAACACTCAAGCCAAACAGTAATTGACCACAATCCACTATAAAGTCCCAATATTGAAGACAAAAATAATCGATTTAAATAGTCTCCCATGTGCACATTAATCCACAGCATCCAAGAAGAGGTGATAGTAGAAATGCCTCCACCACAATCACACACTGCCTCTTACCAGAAAGCTGTGATCTCTTAAAGCGGTTGTATACCCTGTTTTTACATGCCATACTAGCATACTAGCTCATTATCAAATACTTACCTTAAAACGAGGTGAAGAGAACTTACCTGGTCCACGCCGAGCGAGATGTCATCTTGCTCCGGCGTGTCTTCCAGGTATCGCGGCTCCAGCGCTGTGATTGGCTGGAGCGGCGATGACGCGCGGGAGACTTCAAACCGGCAAGGTCCGGCGGCTGCCGTCCCTTTAGCCGAGGATCCCCGCTGCACAGCGGCGCATTGCGGTGGGAATATCTCCTAAACCGTACAGGTTTAGGAGATATTCTGTATACCTACAGGTAAGCCTTATTATAGGCTTACCTGTAGCTAAAAGTAAAAAAGTGGGGTATACAACCACTTTAATTACAGGAGATCGCGAATGGCATGCAGTAATGATATCCTTAGAATGGTCTTCACAGAGGGACAATCACAGTAATGGGTGCCTTAAGCCGTATACCAATGCGAGATATACGATAAAAAGGAGAGGAGAACTCGCAAAGTATAAAATCCTCAGGGTTTAAAAAATAGTAAAAAGATGTGCACTTACATCAATACAGCAAATGCAGACATAAAATCATCAAGAATCAAGCCGGCTGGCTTCTCGAACATGCAGCCTGTATCTTCCGGGTCTGATCAATTGACACGTCAGAACGTCGCCTCCCAACGTTTCGTCTCGATGGGGACGTGGTCATTTACTGATCATGTTTTGACCACTTATTGTTATCACTTTTTTTTCACAATTTGCGCAGTTTTCAGCGCAAAAGTATTCACCCCCTTGGCTTTTTACCTATGTTGTTACATTACAGCCTTAAGTTCAATGTTTTTTTTAATCTGAATTATATATGATGGATCATAACACAATAGTCTAAGCTGGTGAAGTAAAATTAGGAAAATACATACATAAAACTATTTTTCAGAAATAAAAAAAATGATAATTGGCATGTGCATATGTTTTCACCCCCCTTGTTATGAAGCTCATACAAAGCTCTGGTGCAACCAATTACCTTCAGAAGTCACATAATTAGTGAAATGATGTCCACCTGTGTGTAATCTAAGTGTCACATGATCTGTCATTACATATAAACACCTTTTTGAAAGGCCCCAGAGGTTGAAAAACCTAAGCATGAGGCACCACTAACCAAACACTTCCATGAAGACCAAGGAACTCTTCAAACAAGTAAGACCTCGTACAGACGAGCGAACATGTCCGATGAAAACGGTCTGCGGACCGTTTTCATCGGACATGTCCACTCGGAGGTTTTGGTCTGATGTGTGTACACACCATCAGACCAAAATCCCCGCGGACAGAGAACGCGGTGACTTAGACGACACCGACGTTCTCTATCGCGCGAGTTCAATGCTTCCACACATGCGTCGAATCAATTCGACGCATGCGCGGGATTTCGGTCCGCTGGTTAGACGTACTAACCAGCTGACATGTCCGACGGACAGCTTTCCAGCGGATATGTTTCTTAGCATGCTAAAAAACTTTTGTCTGCTGGAAACCTGTCCGCTAGGCCGGAAAATTGTCCGGTCGGCCCTACACACGACCGAACATGTCCGCAGAAACTGGTCCGCGGACCAGTTTCAGCAGACATGTTCAGTCGTGTGTACGAGGCCTAAGGGACAATGTTGTTGAGAAGTACAAGTCAGGGTTAGGTTATAAAAAAATATCCAAATTTTTGATGATCCCTAGGAGTACCATCAAATCTATCATAACCAAATGGGAAGAACATGGCACAACAGCAAACTTGCAAGAGACGGCCGCACACCAAAACTCACGGACCGAGCAAGGAGGGCATTAATCGGAGAATCAGCACAGAGACCTAAGGTAACCCCGGAGCTGCAGAGTTCCACAACAGCCTACATAGGACGACAATAAGCTGTACACTCCATAGCGTTGGGCTTTAAGGCAGAGTGGCCAGAAGAAAGCCATTACTTTCAGCAAAAAAACGAAATGGAACATTTTCAGGAGTGTGGGAGACTCTCAAAATGTATGGAGGAAGGTGCTCTGGTCTAATGAGACAAAAATTTTACTTTTTGGCCATCAAAGAAAATGCTATGTCTGCCGCAAACCCACCACATCACATCACAACGAACACCATCCTCACAGTGAAACATGGTGGTGGCAGCATCATGTCGTGGGGATGTTTTTAAGCAGTCGGACTGGGAAACTTGTCAGGGTTGAGGGAAAGATGGATGGTGCCAAATACAGGATAATTCTTGAGCAAAACCTGTGTGTGATTTGAGGCTAGGACAGAGGTTCACCTTCCAGCAGGATAATGACCCCAAACACACTGCTAAAGCAACACTTGAGTGGTTTAAGGGGAAACATGTAAATGTGTTGGAATGGCCTAGTCAAAGCCCAGACCTCAATCCAATAGAAAATCTGTGGTCAGATTTAAAGATTGCTGTTCACAAGCGCAAACCATCCAACTTGTAGGAGCTTGGGCAGTTTTGCAAGTAGAAATGGGCAAAAATCCCAGTGGTAAGATGTGGCAAACTCATTGAGACTTATCCAAAGTGACTTGGAGATATGATAGCCGCAAAAGGTGGCTCTACAAAGTATTAACTTTAGGGGGGTGAATAGTTCTGCACAGTGACTTTTTTTGTTATTTTGTCCTATTTGTTGTTTGCTACACAATAAAGAAAAAAAAATCTTCAAAGTTGTGGGCACGTTCTGTAAATTAAATGATCCAAATGATGCAAATCCTCAAACAATCCATGTTAATTCAGGTTGTGAGGCATAGCGTGCTTCTCTTGGCAGTAGGTAGCAGGCTGTGCAGCCAGCATTACAGGCCTCCTAGTCCTCAGATTAGAGTCCCACTCCTGACTCAAGACGAAGACTGTCCAGAGCAGAGAGGACTGCGAGTGTGTACAATACAATTACAGGCCTGAGGCCTCCCCTCAGGCCACCATCTGTCCAGAGCACTGTGTGTGCATTTCAGGCCAATTCTGACCACTGGCATACAGAGCACTGTGCATTACAGGCCATCCCTCAGACCACCGTCCGTCCAGAGCACTATGTGTGCAATACAGGCCTCCTCTGACCACCACATAGGAGAGAATTGGCGCTTGCACCAGCAGCGATGTGAACAAAACTAAAAGCAAGGGAATTCTTAAAAACAAGGTACTGGTAAAAACTTGAGACTGTTAAAAAGTCCTTTTAGTACATATTACAACACTTCAAGGCAGCCCAGTGCAGATGGGAAGCAAATCTGGAATCGGCTGGGGAGAGAACACAATGGCACCACTAGAGTGGCGCCATTGTGTTCTCTCCCCCCTCCTGTGACCACCAGCATCCAGAGCACTGTGCATTACAGGCCTCCCCTCAGACCTGAGACCACCATCCAGCACTGTGCAGCATTACAGGCCTCACAGAGTCAGACCACCATCCCAGAACACTGTGCATTACAGGCCTCCCCTCAGACTATCGTCTAGAGCAGGTGTCTCCAAACTGCAGCCCAAGGGCCACATATGGCCCTTTACTAGCCTTTATCCAGCCCTTGGGGCACAATTCCTCCCACTGATATGAAGCATTATTCCTCATACTGACACCATCAAGAGGGCAGTATTTCTATCACTGATACCAATGATGGGATACTATTCCTCCTACTGAGCACTAAATAGGCCATATTTATTCCCACTGATGCTGGGACCGGGACATTTTCTGCTCCCACTGGCCACAATCTGGCCCTCTTTAAAGCGGGAGTTCACCCAAAAATCAACTTTCTGCTGACATCTGCAGTATGCTGGTCTTTTTTTTTTTGGTACTTATCGTTTTAGCAGTATTTCTTCTATGGCTCCGAGCGGGGATTACTTCCTGGTATAGGTGTTCCCGAAGACAAGCAAGTTGATTGACAGCCTTCGATAGCGCGTCACGGCTTCCGAAAATACACACGAATGACACTCGGCAATTTACGGCCCCTGCGCAGTCAGCTCTACACGGCAGGCGCAGGCGCCGTAAACAGCCAAGTGTCACCTTGGCTATTTTGGAAGCCGTGACGCGCTATCGAAGGCCGTCAATCAACTTGCTTGCCTTCGGGAACACCCATTCCCCGCAAGATTCCCCGCTCGGAGCCATAGAAGAAATACTGCTAAAACGATAAGTACCAAAAAAAAAGACCAGCATACTGCAGCTGTCAGCAGTATGCTTGATCTAACTGCAGAAAGTTGATTTTTGGGTGAACTCCCGCTTTAAGTCCAAAGTAAAATAAACTGGCCCTTTGTTTGAAAAGTTTGGAGACCCCTGGTCTAGAGAACTGTGTAGCATTACAGCCACTGTCCAGAGAACTGTGCAGCATTACAGGCCTCTCAGACCTCCGGCATCAAGTGAATGGCAAAAGCTCACATCATTGCACGACCTACTGCTGCCTTATGCAGAACATACCAAAACCCTCCAGAGTGACACCATGTTCCTGGCTGTCCCTGTCCTCGTTGATCTACTCAACCACCTCTCTGGTGACCAGAGACCACATTCCGCGAAGATGTAATGTTATAAATATAACATTACATCAATATTTGTTTTATTTACCGTATTTATCGCGGTATAACGCGCTCTGGCGTATACCGCGCACCCCCAAAGTGGCCCCCAATCCTGTGGGAAAAAAAGATTTTTTGTTTTTTTGTACTTACAGTTTTGGTGTCTTGCGCGGCGTCCATCTGCGGCCTCGTCGGGTCCGGCGTCCTTCTGCGGCTTCGGGTGTCCTCTTCGGCGGGTCGGGCGTCCATCTTCGGCGGGTCCGGTGTCCATCTTCGGCGGGTCCGGTGTCCATCTTCGGCGGGTCCGGTGTCCATCTTCGGCGGGTCCGGCGTCCTTCTGCGGCATCCTCCCGCTTGTTTCCCGCCACGACTTTGAATACTGCGCCCGCATATAGCGAGCGCAGTACACTCGTGAATCTTCGGGCAGGCTCGGGCGCCTCTCGCACTGACATCCTGTACGCTCAGGACGTCAGGACGTCAGTACGAGAGGCGCCGAGACTGCCCGAAGATTCACGAGTGTACTGCGCTCGCTATATGCGGGCGCAGTATTCAAACTCGTGGCGGGAAAGCGGGTATCGGCGTATATCGCGCACCCACGATTTTGCCCTGATTTTCAGGGCAAAATAGTGCGCGGTATACGCCGATAAATACGGTATATGTCTATATATATTTTTATTTGGTTAATATTTATTGATCTAATGATATGATCCAAGTTTTTTTTTATGTTCATTTATCACTGTTTCACTGTTATTGAGGCACTTGAGAGTGCTATATAGTGCCCTCTAGTGGCTATCAACCTCTCTTCTTTTTTGTATATTAGTGATTTATATATACCATCATATACCACATAGTTTATGATTTATATCAATATATATCACATAGTTTTGTGTGTTTTGTGATTCAAACATTTGTTTCACACGGTTTAGAGGTAGCGCGATTTATATTTTTTCACCAATACAGTGATCATTGCTAAAAAAAAATTGTCACAGTATTGTCACAGTATAAATGACACTGGCAGGGGTTAACATCAGGGGCAATCAATGGGTTAAATGTGTTCCCTAAGTGTGCTTTCTTATTGTGTGGCGAATGCTGACACTAGACAAAGAGAAACATTGGGATTCCTGATTAGTAGGAATTACAGATATCTCTCTTCCTCTGTGACAAAACGAGAAAAGGAGACAAGACAGGTTTTATTTTGAAATACAAATTAGACTGTATTACTGTATATGAGCGAAAATTGCCTAAAATAGTTTATAGTGGCTGGACAGTGTGTAAGCAGCTTGGTTAGGCCACAAGTTAAGAGGGAGAGATGAGGCAGGTTATATTTTGAAAAACTAATTGAGAAACAATAGCCAAAATATTTTTTTTAGTGGCATAAAAGAGCTAGAGCACTGGAAGAGATTACAAACTTTAAGACACAATGCAAGATTTACCTTGCAGCTGAAATTTTGCAACTGAGAGTTGAACTTCAGAAACATTATGCTGCATATTTACAGTACAATGGGAACACAGCAATAGGTCAGGATAGGTGGTAAGTTCTGGTAATGGTGACAGGCATACCATTTTTTTTTTGGGGCTGGTTGACATTTAAAGTATTATTCTGTAGCAGACGTTATGTAGTCATTGGTAATAAATGATTTGTTAATTTTACCAAATGTTATCCAGTCTATGTTGTAAGGGGACAGGCAGATTTGCCTCTCCATTTCAAAACCTTCTGCTGCTCTCAATCTCATCTAAGACATCTCAGACAGAATTGTGATTGCAAGGAAAGCCTGAAGCTCTAGCTCATGGTGAGCAAGCTCCGGCCAGTGGTCCCTCCAGTAGTCCATGGGGTCCTTTCTTCAATAGTGATCACATCAGCCTTAGACCCAAAATGGTCTGCAGGTCGGGCATGTCAGACTTCCACAGAGAGACCATTACTACCCCACAGAGAGCAAAACCCCCAGTCTGCTGCTTGCAGCCAATACAAGTTTTTCTATTCTGGATTTAGTTGCTTTTGAAAGAAAACAAACTGTAAAACTTTGTTCACCTTTGGTTTTGATGCACCAGGAATAGATTTAGCTGATTTAAACAGAATGTTCAACTGGGCTTTAAATGATGTTCATGATCACTCTAATTAGAATGTTTTTTTTATTTTTGCATAGAGCTGTGGGATTCCAAAAAATCAAGGCAAGCTCAACACTTTCTTCCATGGCGAGCGCTTCGCTTCTTCAAAGCAACATGGTTCAGCTGAACTCCGCTAACAACAAAATTGCCACTTACATTCACTTGACTTTTATATCTTTGATCACTGTTTGCCTCTGCTTCTTCTTGTGCTTTATTGTGGTGGTGCTCAGCATCTTCTTCACCAGTCCACATCTCCGGGAGAATGCTCGTTATATCCTCTTTGTCTACATGCTTGTGAATGACACGTTTTATCTCCTGTCTGGTTTCACTTTGATGCTAGGTGCAATATATTTCCTGTACATGCCCGTACCGGTATGCTTCATTTTGTCCACAGTTTCATCAATGGGTTTTCGTGTGACCCCAACCACCCTGGCAGCCATGGCACTAGAAAAATACATAGCCATTTGTCACCCATTACGTAATAAGGACCTGTGCACCCCGCAAAGAACCAATGTGGTTTTTACCCTCATATGTGCAGCACTGATCATTCCAAATGCTGCTGACTTAGGTCTTATGGCTTCATCATATACAAATATATTCAATATTTCTGTCGTATGTAGAAAGGAAAACCTGTCTGTGAATCCTTTTCAAAATGTTTTAAGGTCCCTTAGTCTTGCATTGTGTTTTGTTTTGGTGACCATTATCATATTATTCACATACATCAAGATCTCGATGGTCGCTCGTAGAGTCAGCTCACAGTCTTCTAGTGCCTCCAAAGCCAAGAAAACCATCTTGCTCCATGGCTTTCAGCTACTATTATGCACAATGTCTTTACTGTCAGCATTCACTGAAGCTTTGCCTGCCAGTCAAGCCATGTTTTTACCCGGGTTCAACTTCCTTGTGTTTAGTTGCATGCCAAGGTTCCTCAGTCCAATCATCTATGGAATCCGGGATGAATATTTGAGGAAACTTATTAAGAAGTCTTTAACAAGACCTCCTAAAAACTAGGTTTTCATTGACTTGACTTCAGAAAATTGACTGCTATGGTTCTTTTCATTCTTTCTCGTTTTGCTGTCTAATTGCCTAATATATCAAAAATGTGCTAAACTTTGGGAATTGTGAAAGAAACTACCCTTGTAGTCGAGCTTCCCTCAAAATGCAAGGATTTATGTTCATTTTGCCTAGGGCAGGGGTCTCCAACTTTTCTAAAGAAAAGGCCAATTTGCTGCCCTTTAGACTTTAGGGGGGCCGGACTGTACCCAGTGGGTGTAAACAATGCTTAATCTTTTGTATTAGGGGATAAATAGTTGGTGCCATTTAGAGGAATAGTGCTCCATTTTTGTTGTCGGTGGAAGGAATTATGCCCCATTGCTGGTGTCAGTGAGACAAATTATGCCCTATTGTTGGTGTCAGTGGCAGATATTTTGCCCGGGCAGGGGCGGACTGACCATTGAGTCACTTGGGCACTGCCTGAGGGCCCCATGCCACTAGGGGGCCCCATCAGGGTTGCCAGGTGGCCCCATGAGTTGTCAGTCCACCCCTGTATGCCCCATTGTTGACGTCAGTGGCTGGATAAAGACAAGCAAAGGGCCACACCTGCCCCAGGACTCCAGTTGGGAGACCATTGGCCTAGGGTATCTGTAAAAAGAAAGTACTTAAACTTACATTATCCTTTACTTAGCAGCGGGTGCTTACCACTTCTCTCCAACATCCTAGGTTGTGGCCTGGCTATTGGCATTCTCACTTTATTGATCTACAGTCTTACAATGCAAGACTGATGGTCCTGCACTGTACTTGATAATGCTGCAACCGCCAGCTGAGGCATTGAAGAAAAGAGGCTTCAGAGGTACCAGTCACATGACAGGAGCTGAGCCCCAACACAGAGGTAGTTTTTTCATATTGCTGGGCTTCAGCTTTAAACTTATACAGTACATACATAAAACTTTATATGAAACACACACTACCTACTGACTTTGGAGTAGCTTTTTATCCCTACATAATTGAGTTATAACAAATAATAAATAACAATTTAGTTTAGAAAATCACTGTGTGCTATAAAAATCGCTGTTGTTTAAAAAAAAAAGTTTTTTTACCTTTATTCATCCTTCAGCAACCACTTCCTGTCTCAAGGCAGATTTACTGATAACATATGTGAATCATGCCTGCATAATACTGTATGTGTGGAAATGCCCATTTGTATTGTCCATTGGAAAGCATAACGACCAAGTGTATATCTCTGTGCAGCAAATAACATCATTATATATATATATATATATATATATATATAAATTTTAGAGAGCTAGTAGCCAGCACCAATATGTGTGTTTACAATCACACAAATAAAGGATACATAGAAATAAGCATGTGCGACATGCATATCAAGTAAAACTATATAAATCACCTAAATCCCCCATATGCATGTATAATAAAACAAAAAAAATGATTACATACTGTAATGGTCACCACCGTTTACGATATTCTATTCCATCAACTCACGACAGCTTATCCGACAGTCCGACAAGCCAGCAAACACGATCCATAAGAATTCCCTCAGAGAGACGAGACATACGCTCTGTGTTCTGAGTCAAATGAATGAATCTTTAATGGTATCTTAGCTTTCTTATATACAGTACAAGCATGTTACAGTTAATCACAGGGACAAAGAAACTCTCCACCCACACATTACACAATGGGGCTTCAATCACATTCATTTAGATAATGACATTCAGAGGAGTTAATTATCCCCCAGACGTTCCGTCTCCGACAATAAGTGATTCACCTGCATAAAACACATTCCTTTACTAAACATAATTGACATGCTAATTCCCTACCCATGAAAGGAGACATCTGACCTTTAGACTGCTAACTCACAACACCTCTATCATCAATACACTTTCACACATTTGGGGAGATAAAAAACTGATTACACAGGATCGGTGAGATCTGGGAGGCTGATGGGATCTCGAGGCTGATGGGAGCTGATCTCTGGAGGGCTGATGGCTGGAGCCTGATCTGATCTCTGATCTCTGAAGGAAGCTGGAAGGCAGAGATTGACTGAAAACATGTAGGGGGTTCACAGAAGTCCTTCATTAGGACTTTCCCTTCTCAAACAGAAAGAACTATTAATTACTGGTAATGTATCATTTTGATTATTTACCTTTTGGTAATTAGAAGATTTTTCACATACACACAACTGAAACTATTTAAATATACTTGGTAAATATAATTTGGGAGTTGGTTATTTCTAACTGCAGTATGAGATAATTGTATTCCAAATATTAAAGACATACACATTACGTTTGTCTTTGAAAAGCTAAGTGCCAACGATGGTAAATCGGTTTTAGAATGAGGTATGTGAAAATATATTCTCTCTAAATTTAAAATAAGCTTGTGTACAATATGACGTTTGTTCTGTACACATATATATAAGTAGTAGCAAGAGATCTGTTTGTCATTGAGAAGAGATAATACAATGTCAAGGTACAAGCCGCCAGGTTTTAAATATGCCAGGATGATTTAAATAAGAGCTATGAATATACCTTGTCATATAATGTAAATATTATCTGAACATTCAACCATCGCTTATCTCTGATTGTAGAAGCATATCAATTATTTGTTTTATCACGAATTGTACCTGATTTTAATTGTTGCACTTCATCTTTAGTTAATAAATATATATATTTTAAATATTCAGTTGTGTTGCTTGTCCTCAAAATAGCACGGATAAAATAATTTTGATATCTTGTATTGTAGGAAAATTGTATATCTCCCAAAGCACAGATTTACATATTTCCATAAATACAATAATATTTTATAGTTTAGTATAAACATTCTGACGGTAAATGTAGGCTCTATGCCGAGATACGTCAATGGTTCTGACAGAATGAATCTTTAATGGTATCTTAGCTTTCTTATATACAGTACAAGCATGTTACAGTTAATCACAGGGACAAAGAAACTCTCCACCCACACATCACACAATGGGGCTTCAATCACATTCTTTTAGATAATGACATTCAGAGGAGTTAATTATTCCCCAGACGTTTCGTCTCCGACAATAAGTGATTCACCTGCATAATACACATTCATTTACTAAACATAATTGACATGCTAATTCCCTACCCCTGAAAGGAGACATCTGACCTTTAGACTGCTAACTCACAACACCTCTATCGTCAATAGACTTTTCACACAAAACAGTATTAGCATTGAAGGGGACACTCTTATTGACCGGTTGGGGGTCAGAATGAAATCACCTGTAATATGTCCAGATCTCCTGCAATACATGAATTATCAGTAATGTCCCATCTCATGTAATTTATAATTAATATTTCTCCGTCACCCTATGCCCAAAAGGGGCACAGGGTGACCCTAGACCCAAGAGTCATTAGTGACGCTGGCACAGGAGTACCCCCCATCCTTCAAAGGTCCCTGGGTGTCACGGGCCATTCTGTTACACATACTCTTACCACCCAAAATAAATAAGTAAAATAACAAAAAAAATGACATAAAAATAAATTAGTCTGGTGAATGTATGCATCAATATACAAACAGTGATCAATATCAATTCATTCTAAAATTGTATAAGTGTCCCCATACTGTGATAAATCACATTATTAACCACTTCAATGCCGGGCACTTTCACCCCCTTCCTGCCCAGGCCAATTTTCAGCTTTCAGGATTTTAAATTGCGCAGTTATGCAATACTGTACCCAAATGAAATGTTTATCACACAAACAGTGACAATGTCTGTTTTCTTGGGAACATATGATAAACAGGGTCGTACTAAGATGCATTATACCAAAAGGCTGAAAGTGACATGGATTGTATAGTGGAATTTCCACGACAGAAGGGAAATGGTATGTGGCACTGATGGGCACTGATAGGCAGCACTGATGGGCACTGATAGGTGGCACTAATGGGCACTTATAGGCAGCACTGGTGGGCAATGATAGATTTCAGACTCTAAATGGCGAAATAAAATCTTAGTTCCGTTGCCAGAGGTAACAGCCTATCCCGGACGAGCCCCCACGTGTAGCACTACCCCCGAAGGAGCTGTGGTTTAATTTGGGTGGCATGTTACCTCTATTTCTCCGCCATCTAGGGTACTGGATGAGAGCTGAAACAAAGTCAATGTCCACATGTTGCGTTCATTTTTCTCTGCTTTATTTACTGAACATGGTGAAAGAACGAACAATAGATTGAAGAGGTGAAATAGGATATAGGTAGCAGGTTAAGGTGTAGAACTTGATAAGAAGCACTCCTGCTTCCACACATAAACTCTCGTTGCCACTCTAGCTAGAGTGGGCAGTGTGCCCCTGGATAGACCTCTCTCACTAGTCCTAGCAGCCAGGGCACTACACGGAACCCTGGTACAGTCTCTGCCACTGACCTTCTAAAAGGTGGAGATACGTTCAGTCCAGAATCCTCTCACTTTAGGATTAAGCACCCGGATTTCTTCTCAAAGTAATTACTTGTGAAATCACTGCTCAGCCACTGCTCAGCCTTTCAGTAGTAGTGTGTCCTTCAATGAAGTTCAGGCCTCCGTGAGTGTACCAGCCTTGTGCTCGGTGCTCTCCAGAACAGGTACTTCATTCGGTGGCTTCCTCCCTATAGGACGGATAGCACAGGACCACTTTATCAATGCAGACCCAGTCTGACTACTGGGCCTGCCTGCGAAATCACGGCTCCAGACCAATGTGGTCCCGTAGCAAGGAACTCTCAACACACATCCCCGGCCAGGAGGGCCACACACATGGGTGGTGGGATGACTGCCCAGGGCGGACGACGACGACCCAGAACCCGTGACGTCTGTCCCTTAAATACTCTCCCCCAGCATGCACAGCGAGGCGATCAACCCTCACTGATTGGCCGCTGAGAAGGAATAATCAACACACCTTGATCTGACTGCTGCCACCCTTGGCCTGGGGTGGTACCGACACCCCTGACAACAATAGTGGCCACCTGCAGTACAGCCATGGCTGGAACAGAGGCCCAAATTTGGAAAACAAATAGGTCATAATTTTTTTTAAATGACACTCTGAAGGGGAAGTTCTATTCGCCTTTGGGCTGCTTTAGCTGATTCCGTGTTAGTAAATTCTCGATTCGCGCTTTTCTGTCTGTTACAGCGTGATAAATGTGCTTACTCCATTATGAACAGTAGTTTTACCAGAACGAGCGCTCCTGTCTCATAACTTGCTTCTGAGCATGCGTGGGTCTAAAACTTTTTTTTTTTTTTACAACCCGAAAAACGAAATTTTTTAAAACGACGCTAAAAAATGCAGCATGTTCGGAAAAAAAAATGTGTCGTTTTTCAGAAACTGAAAAACGATGTGCAGCCCACACACGATTATTATAAATGACGTTTTTTAAAAACAACGTTTTTTTTCGTGCTGAAAAATGATCGTGTGTACGCGGCATCAGAAACAAAAATAAAGTAAAACTATATAAAACACCTAAATCCTTCCATATGCATGCATAAAAAAATAAAAAAACACAAAAAAATGTATTGCATACTCTTACCACCCAAAATAAAAAGTGAAATAAATTGCATAAAAAAAAATTAAATCAGTCCAGTGAATGTATGCATCAATATACAAACGTATATATACAGCTCTGGTCCTGTGCTCACATCTATACAGCTGACGTGAGTATTTATAGGGTTAGTTATCTTGTTTTGTATATTTATTTTATTCTACTACAAAATTATACCATATGGTTATGTCTCTTTATAGATCACCATTGCATTTACCCCTGAAGAGTTGGTAGATCCCAACGAAACGGTTTTACTGGTGATAAGTCACAGTGTCTGGGTTTTTTTTTTTTTTTCACTTTGCCAGGAGAGGAACATTTTCTTTTTCTGAAGGACTGTGGGGTAGATAGCTAGGTAGTGCTAGGTCACCGGAAGACGTCGGAGTCAAGATCCTTTTACCCAGGTTCAGCACTTGAAATTGAGGACTTTGGTCATGTTATACTTCTGCCACTAGGAGGTGGGAGTTCGCTCAGTAAAGATTGGATTTTTCCTCCTTATCTTTAGCTACCCACACTTAATAATGCATATATATGGAGAAAGAAAGGCTAATTTCTACGGAAGTAAGGCTCTTCTTCTCTCTGGCAACACCTTCATATGCAAGCTCTCACTTATGCTTGGTTCCTTAATTCCATGTGATCCAATAAGAAGTGTCGACCCACTGTCTTCCACATGCACACATCGGGGAATCCACAGTGCTCCCTGTTTGTCCACGTGTCCCTACCTCGGATCCCATGCCAGACAATTTTAACGGCTCTGGTCCTGTGTTAATATCTATACAGCTGACATCACCATTGCATTTGCCCCTGAAGAGTTGGTAGATCCCAACGAAACGTGTCGGGCATACATAGATGCATACAGATGATTTTACGTTTTTTATACTGTCTTACTCCTAGATTCTCATTATACTATCAAGCCCCTCCAGTGGTTCATGTTGTGCAGGACTTGTCCTTACTCCACGATATGCCAAGTACCATGGTGTTATTATGCATATGTAATTTGTAGCATGTTTATGCGATTCTGTGGATGCAATTTTTGTCATTCAGTATGCTTTATACTATATC
Source organism: Rana temporaria (assembly GCF_905171775.1). Taxonomy (NCBI): domain Eukaryota; kingdom Metazoa; phylum Chordata; class Amphibia; order Anura; family Ranidae; genus Rana; species Rana temporaria. The sequence continues at coordinate 19,345,157 of NC_053490.1, read as the reverse complement.
ACAAGGCATAATAAAATGCTATTTAATGCAATTTAATGCCATTTACCTATGGTGCCTTTGACCACATCATTTTTTCTCAATATACAAACGTGATCAATATCAATTAATTTTAAAATTGTATAAGTGTTCCCATACTGTGATAAATCACATTATTAACCACTTCAATACCGGGCACTTTCACCCCCTTCCTGCACAGGCCAATTTTCAGCTTTCAGCGCTGTCACACTCTGAATGACAACATGTTGTCATGCAACACTGTACCAATATAATTTTGAAAAAAATGCTATATTTTTTACTTTTTGCTATAATAAATATCCCCAAAAAGTCTATAAAAAAAAAACATTTTTTTTTCAAAGGGATGAAGGGATAGAAGGAATGGAAGGTGACAGATTCAGGTGTAACTGGTTCCTGGAAACAGTCCTGCTTCCAACAACAACTTTTCATCGCCACTCTAGCCAGAGTGGGTATAGTGCATCTAGATAGGCCTCTCTCACCAGCCTGGCAGCCAGAGTGTCACTCGGAAACTTTAGGGTGAAGTCTCTGCCACAGACCCTCCTAAAGGTGGAGATGGTTTCGGTCCAAAATCCTTCTGAACTTGATTCAGCACCCGGATCTCCTTCAAACAGCTTTAATTATGTCAGGAACTGATAGGCGACCATCGTCCAGCCTCTCAGAAGCGAAGTGTCCTTCGATGAGCAAGTAGGCCTCTCCCGAGACACCAGCCTCGTGCTCGGTATCCCCCAGACAGGTTCTCCATCGATCGGCCTCCCGCCATGGGACGGACAGCCCAGGACCACTTGCAAATTGCAGACTCAGTCTATCTACTGAGTCTACGAGGTAGATTAATGCTCCGGACCAACGTGACCCCAGAGCTAGGAACACTGCAACACACACAGCCCGGCCAGGAGGGCCAAACACGGGAGTGGTGGGACAACTGCCCAGGTGGTTGGCGGCAAGGCGACGACCCAAAACAAATGGCGTCCTCGCCCTAAATACCTCTCCCCAGCATGCACAGCGAGGCGATCAACCCTCCTGATTGGTTGCCGAGGAGAAGTATCCACACGACCCTGACCTTACTGCTGCCGTCTGGGGGGCCTGAGAGTCCCCAGACAACAGCCGTGGGCACAATACAGCCAGAGCTGGAACAGAGGCCTTAAATTTAGCCAAATAAACATGGTCAGAGGCAACCAACTCAGTTGTCAGAACCCCCTCTAAATTTGCAGCAGCACCTGCTGTAAAAGTAGCCAGGCGCTACATTTGAGTTACTGTTGTCTTTGTATCATGTGGAACCAGTCTTCCCATTATCCTCTGACATCAGTAAGGCATTTCCCTCCACACAACAGCCGCTCACTGGATATTTTCTCTTTTTTGGGCCATTCTCTTCAATCCCGAGAAATGGTTGTGTGTGAAAATTCCAGTAGATCAGCAGTTTTTTAAATACTCAGATCAGCCCGTCTGGCACCAACAACCATGCCACGCTCAAAGCCACTTAAATCCCCTTTCTTCCCCATTCTGATGCTTGGTTTGAACTTCAGCAAGTCATCTTCATCATATCTAGATGCCTAAATGCATTGAGGTGCTGCCATGTTATTGGCTAATTAGAAATTTGTGTTACCAAGCAATTGAACAGGTGTATCTAATAAGGAGGCAGTTCAGTGTAGGTTGTGGCAGTACAGTAACACAAAAAATAAAATAAAGAATATTTACACCCAAAGGTTTGTAAAGGAAAACATATAAAAAACAAAAAAAAACAAACATGTTATACTTACCTTCACTGTGCAGTTCGTTTTGCACAGAGTGGCCTCGATCCACGTCTTCTGGGGTCCCTCGGCGGCTGTCTCTGGTCCTCCCCGCAAGAACTCCACACATTCATGCGAGCTCCCTTGCATAGTGTGGAGTCCTTGCGGGCGCGCTCCCGTGATACAGCGAGCGGCCATAGCCGCTCGCTGTATCACTCGGCCCCTCCACTCGGGCCGCTGTGTCAATGGATGTGATTGACGGCAGCGCCAGCCAATGGCTGCGCTGCTTTCAATCCATCCGCTCTAGCCAATCAACAGCTAGGCTGAGCGGCGAAGAAGATGTCGGGGCCGAGCGTGGGATTTTTCGAGGGGTCAGGTAAGTGTAACGGGGGGCCGGTATACTCAAAAGTTTTTTCACCTTAATGCATACAATACATTAAGGTGAAAAAACTTTTTCCTTTACAACCCCTTAAAAGAATATATTGAAATTAAAGTCTTGTGTCCTGAGTTCACCTGTAATCTGTAGGACATACTTTTTATACTATATACATCTTGCCACTCAGTAGGTTCACAGACCCTCCTAAGAGTTAGTTTGAAGTGGGCACCGACCCCTAAAGCAAGGGGTTTCCAAAAACCTTGTCCAAAATATGTCCTCCAAAGCTTGACAATGGCACCTAACTAGAAGGTTGAAGCTCCACAAATGTGCAAAAAAATTAAAATTTGTTGAGATAGATCTTGTAGAATATCCTGGAGAATCTTTGTAAGAAGGTAACATCTGGTGCACAGTGGATGTGACACAAGGGAGACCTGAGATTGAAATCCCCAGCTTGGCTCTTACAACTGTCAATCCAAACCAAAGCTCTCCTGAACATCCCATTAAATGGTTATCGGTGATTAATACTCCAAGGATTAGAGAACCTATAAATACTCAGCTCAGATATAAGACTGACAAAAAAAGTTCTTCAGGCTGACTACATCAAGGATACTTGCCAACACCTAGGCTAAATGAACAACACTAAGGTGAGTAAAATTATATGGTATTTCACCAAGAAATCAACCTAAAGAGTACCGTGATATCTTTCGTATTTAGAGAGCGGTCATATTTAGGTAGTAATGATCTGCCTTTGTATATTGTACTTCACTGCACTTGCACTTTACATTTCTGGAGGAAGGTTGGGTCTTAAATCTGTAATAGTTATAGTGTTCCTGAGCTACTCACCTCCATCCATGGTAACGAAAGCCAGAGTAGACCTTTTTTAGCTACTAACAAAATGGAAATATGGGGGTCCAGTTATATGGTTCCAGAATCAATAAAGAGCATTAAGAAGGATATTTTTCATCATATGACATCAGCAACTGGAACAATAATAGCTTGCAAATGGAAAGTAATTAAAAGTCCAAACATAGCAGAATGTATATGCGAAATGAACAAAATACAATATATGGAAAGACAGATAAGAGAAGAAGAATACATAAATAGTTTAATGCCAGAAATATGGCAAAAATTGGATGAATTTCGTCTCTCAAAAAGGAATGAAAGAATATATATATAAATAATAAATAAATAATTATGAAGGAGAAATATAAAACGATTACATGGAAAGTGAATGGATGTGAGGATGAAAGGAATGGAAGATAGTGAGTAAATGTAGGTATATGTTGTAGGAAATCTTGTTTTAAAACGTAATGCGATTTATGGATATTGAACAAGATTCAGTATATTGAATAGGAATAGATACATAATGTGATAGAATATTGTTTTAACCACTTCCGTACCGTAGGACGTCATATAATGTCCTTGACTTCAGTGGGTGATATCTGAATGATGGGTGCAGCTACAGGCGAAATTCAGATATCCTTTTTTCAGGCGGCAAATCTGCGCACCATAAGAACGATCATAGCAGCGTTTTTTTCCACGGCTTAATCATTCTTACAGGCGGCGGGAGGGCATATGCCCCCTACCGTCACCATCCGGTGCTTCTCCGGGCTCTCCCATGCCATTGGAGGCCCGGAGAACGTATCGGCCAAATGAAGAGCATAGAGATTTGCGGTGACCAGATAGTCACCGGTCATCTCTATAACCGTCGAGGCCCAGGTGCGTTTAAAAAGGCGTTTTGAAAAATGATTGCGCAAATACCATGCGAGAGAAAAAGTTGCAATGACCGCCACTTTATTATCAGGGCGTCTGCTAAAAAAAATATATATATACATGTTTGGGGGTTCTGAGTAATTTTCTAGCAAAAAAAATATTATTTTTACATGAAGTAGAGAAGTACCAGAATAGGCGTGGTATGGAAGTGGTTAATGTATACATTTTGTAGACAGTTGGTCCCCCCCACAGACAGGTCAGACTACCCAAATCCCCGACACTGCTCCAAACCTTCCCCTCTTAGCATTCATTGACCATCAGGGTCTTCACACTAACATAAGAATGTAATAGGGTTATGCCCTGTACACACGATCAGTTCGTCTGATGAAAACGGACCGATGGACCATTTTCATCGGACGAACCGATCGTGTGTGGGCCCCATCAGTTTTTTTCCCATCGGTGAAAAAAAATAGAACTGTATGGTTAAAAAATCGATAGAAAAAAACGATCATCTGTGGGGAAATCCATCGGTCAAATATCCACACAGAATCAAGTCGACGCATGCTCGGAAGCATTGAACTTAATTTTTCTCAGCACGTCGTTGTGTTTTACGTCACCGCGTTGGACACGATCAAATTTTTAACCGATGGTGTGTAGGCAAGACTGATGAAAGTCAGCTTCATGGAATATCTGAAGAAAAAATCCATTGGTTTGTTTTCATCAGACGAACCGATCGTGTGTACAGGGCATAAGAGCCACACTCCGTAGTTGGCTTGTCTTTATACTTTATTCTGTTTACATGCAGTACCCCACCCAAAAAACTCTCTAGATGCATTTCACCCCAACAGCCTCCTCACAAGTTTAGAGTAGGTGATCTCTATCTTCTCGATCTTATGTATGCAGATGCCTTATAGTTACTAGCAGGGCTTTTTTCAGGAGGAATGTGGTGGAACTTAGTTCCACCACCTCTGGCTCAGACCCTTGGGGTGGGGGGTTGCTCACTGCAATCAATTGTAAAAACAGAAGTCCGGTTTCTGTGTTTACAAGTGACAGCTCTGCACTCTGTATGTAACCCCCCCCTGAACTCTGCACTCTGTATGTAATGCAATCCTGGTATTTAATGCCCCTTTAAGACCCTCCTACTGTTTGTGGAATTTGACCACACACTATTTGATGTGATTTGAAAGGTGTGTTTGGGTGGAGGGGTTTTGGGGGGTCGTGGTTGAGTTCCAGCACCTATTGTTTGAGGAAAAAAAGCCCTGGTTACTAGTATTAAAGTATTAAAACAAACCAACTTCGAAGCACATCTTTCTTCCTTTTTTTTATTTTAAATGCCGCGTACACCCGACCGGAATTACGCTCAAGCTTGGCTTGCATACACACGGTCTCTGAATTTTTGACTGTCAAGAACACGGTGACGTACAACACTACGACGAGCCGAGAAAATTAAGTTCAATGCTTCCGAGCATGCGTCGAATTGTTTCTGAGCATGCGTCGGAATTTAGCGCGTCGGAATTGCTACAGACGACCGGATTTTCCGATAGGAATTTTTTCCGTCTGAAAATTTGAGAACCAGCTCTCAATCTTTTGTCGGCGGAAATTTCGACAGCAAAAGTCCGATGGAGCATAGACACATTCAAAAGCTCACATGGGACTTTTGCTGTCGGAATTTCCGATAGTGTGTACACGGCATAAGGTCAGGCTACCCGCTGCATTTCTACAGCCTGGTGACCAGCAAGACCCTAAAATTGGTTCTATTCACTTTCCCGCACTGCCAGACATTTTATATAATACTACGCAAGTCTTTGTTCCAGGTTTCTGAGGAAGAGTGACATTTCCTTTGTGTGTGCGTTTTTTTTTTAATTAACCACTTCTCTAAAGCAACTATTTTGGCACACATGTTAAAATCTAATTTATTGCCTATAAAATGACTTAAAAACCCTCAGAAGGTTATATATTTTTATAGCGCCTAGTTACTTCAACGTACCGGTGCTATTTAAATTTAGATGGGGATCAGAGTGTAGTTAAACTCTGATCTGGTTAACCACCTCTCCACCGGTGGTTAACTTGCTAGAAAATTAATCAGAACCCCCAAACATTATATAACAGAAACAAATTAGAAATTAAGTACGTTTTATCATAAAACACAAATTAGAGTTTATTAACAGACATAGGTATATTAGTGGCAGGGAAGAAATGTAGGCAGCTTTGTAAACTGCAATTTTAGAAGGAGACAAGACAGGTTTTATATTGAAATACAAATTAGAGTGTATTATATGAGAGAAAATTATATAAAATGATATAAAAATATAATATAGTTCTATATTTTATAGTAGTAGGACAGTAAGCAGCTTGGTTAGGCCACAATTTAAGAGGGAGAGATGAGGCAGGTTATATTTTGAAACACAATTTAAAGTGTGTTAATTGAGAAACAATAGCCAAAATAATTTTTTAGTGGATTGCAAACTTTAAGACACAATGCAAGATTTACATCTTGCATTGTGTCTTAAAGTTTGCAATCATATTCAGCAAACATTGGAAATTTTGCAACTTTAGAAACATTATGCTGCATCTTTACAGTGCAATGGAAACACAGGGATAGGTCAGATTAGGTGGTAAGTGCTGGTAATGGCGATGGGCATGCAATTTGTTTTGGGCCAGCTGACATTTAAAATATTCTGTAGCAGATGTCACATAGTTCTTGGTAATAAATGATTTGTTCATTTTACCAAATGTGATCCAGTCTATGTTGTAAGGGGACAGGCAGATTTTCCTCTCCATTTTAAAACCTCCTGATGCTCTGAAGCTCATCTAAGGCCCCGTACACACGGTCGGACAAAACCGATGAGAATGGACCGAGGTTCAGTTTCATCGGTCCAAACCGACCGTGTGTATAGCCCATCGGACTGTTTTCCTTCGGTCCAAAATTTTAAAACATGCTTCAAAACCGAACCGATGGACCGCTGCCCGATCGGTCCAAACCGATGGTTAGTACAGAAAGTAGGGTTGTCCCGATACCACTTTTTTAGGACTGAGTACAAGTACCGATACTTTTTTTCAAGTAGTCGCCGATACCGAATACCGATACTTTTTTTAAATGTGTCCCCAAATGCAGCCATGTCCCCCCCATATGCAGCCATGTCCCCCACATATGCAGCCATGTCCCTCTAGCCATGTCCCTCACATATGCAGCCATGTCCCTCTAGCCATGTCCCTCACATATGCAGCCATGTCCCTCTAGCCATGTCCCTCACATATGCAGCCATGTCCCTCTAGCCATGTCCCTCACATATGCAGCCATGTCTCTCTAGCCATGTCCCTCACATATGCAGCCATGTTCCTCTAGCCATGTCCCTCACATATGCAGCCATGTCCCTCTAGCCATGTCCCTCACATATGCAGCCATGTCCCTCTAGCCATGTCCCTCACATATGCAGCCATGTCCCTCTAGCCATGTCCCTCACATATGCAGCCATGTCCCTCACATATGCAGCCATGTCCCTCACATATGCAGCAATGTCCCTCACATATGCAGCCATGTCCCTCACATATGCAGCAATGTCCCTCTAGCCATGTCCCTCACATATGCAGCAATGTCCCTCTAGCCATGTCCCTCGATGCGGCGGCGCGATGCGGCGGCAGCGGCGGGGGGGGGGAAAGGGGGGGAAAGTATTCTATTTAGGTATCGGGGGTATTTGCGCGAGTACGAGTACTCCCGCAAATACTCGGTATCGGTCCAGATACCGATACTGGTATCGGTATCTGGACAACCCTAACAGAAAGCATCGGTTCAAAACCCTCACATGATCAGAATCAAGTCGACGCATGCTTGGAAGCATTAAACTTCGTTTTTTTCAGCACGTCGTGTGTTTGACATCACCGCGTTCTGACCCGATCGGTTTTTGGAACGATGGTGTGTACGCACATCAGACCATCAGGCCACTTCAGCGGTGAACCGATGAAAACGGTTCGTCTGACCATTCTCATCGGTTTGGTCCGACCGTGTGTACAAGGCCTAAGACATCTTAGACATGACTCTGAATACAAGGAAAGCCTGAAGCTCCAGCTCATTGGTGAGCAAGCTCTGGCCACTGGCCAGTGGCCCAGCCAGTAGTCCATGTGGTCCTCTCTTTAATAGTGATCACGTCAGCCTTAGAGAGAGACCATTACTTCCCCACAGAGGGCAAAACTCCCACTGTGCTGCTTGCAGCCAATACAGGTTTTTCTATTCAGGACGTAGTTGTTTTTTAAAGAAAACAAACTGTAATGCTGCGTACACACGACCGTTTTTCATGTCCTAGAAAAAACAATTTTTCTCAACGTGATTCTTGTCAATCCTGCCTTGCATACACACGATCATGAAAAAAAAATGCTGGCGCAAAGCGCGGTGACGTACAACACGTCCACAGCACTATAAAGGGGAAGTTCCATTCAGATGGCGCCACCCTTTGGGCTGCTTTTGCTGATTTTGTGTTGGTAAAAGTTTGGTGAGAGACAATTCGCGCTTTTCAGTCTTCGTGCTTTTTAGTCTTCGTACTTTTCAGTCTGTTACAGCGTGACGGATGTGCTATCTCCATTACAAACGCTAGTTTTAACCAGAACGAGTGCTCCCGTCTCATAACTTGCTTCTGAGCATGCGTGTTTTTTTCCCGTCGTTAAAGCCTACACACGATGTAAAAACATGAAAAACAATACGAAAATTTAGAGCATGTTCTAAATTTTTAATGCCCATTTTTCACATCGAGAAAAATGCTCGGGAGCCTACACACGATCGTTTTTAATGACATTTAAAAAAAATTGAATTTTTCACATCATGAAAAATGGTCGTGTGTATGCGGCATTAGACTTTGTCCACCTTTGTTTTTGATGCACCAGGAATGGATTTAGCTTATATAAACCAAGTACATCTGGGCTTTAAATGACATTCATGATCACTCTAATTAGAGTCTCTTATTTATTTTTGCACAGAGCTGTGGGATTCTAAAAAATCAAGGCAAGCTCAACACTTTCTACCATGGCGAGCGATTCGCTTCTTCAAAGCAACATGGTTCAGCTGACCTCCGCTAACAACAAAATTGACACTTACATTCACGTGACTTTTATATCTTTGGTCACTGTTTGCCTCTGCTTCTTCTTGTGCTTCATTGTGTTGGTGCTCAGCATCTTCTTCACCAGTCCACATCTCCGGGAGGATGCTCGTTATATCCTCTTTGTCTACATGCTTGTAAATGACACGTTTTTTCTCCTATCTGGTTTCACTTTGATGCTAGGTGCAATATACCTTCTGTACATCCCTGTACCAGTTTGCTTCATTTTGTCCACAGTTTCAACAATGGGTTTTCGAGTGACCCCAACCACCCTGGCAGCCATGGCACTAGAAAAATACATAGCCATATGTCACGCATTACGTCATAAGGACCTGTGCACCCCGCAAAGAGCCAATGTGGTTTTTACCCTCATATGTATCGCACTGATCATTCCAAATGCTGCTGACTTAGGTCTTATGGCTTCATCAAATACAAATATATTCAATATTTCTGTTATATGTAGAATGGAACGCCTGTTTGTGAATCCTTTTCAATATGTTTTAAGGTCAATCGTTCTTGCAACGTGTTTTATTTTGGTGACCTTTATCATACTATTCACATACATCAAGATCTCGATGGTCGCTCGTAGAGTTAGCTCACAGTCTTCTAATGCCTCCAAAGCCAAGAAAACCATCTTGCTCCACGGCTTTCAGCTACTCTTATGCACAATGTCTTTATTGTCGGCATTCACTGAAGCTTTGCCTGCCAGTCAAGCCATATTTTTACCTTCGTTCAACTTCTTTGTGTTTAGTTGCCTGCCAAGGTTCCTCAGTCCAATTATCTATGGAATCCGGGATGAATATTTGAGGGAACGTATTAAGAAGTCTTTAACAAGACTTCTTAAAAACTAGATGATAATGAGATATAGGTAAAATTGTAAGCTTGTCCTGATTTGGCCTTGATAAACTATATAAAAAAAACAACAGGCTCCTCCGTAAAATGGTACAAAGAGCAATGCAGATATGGAAAACAAATCTGGCCCTTGGTTTTCATGGACTTGACTTCAGCAAATTGACTGCTATGGTTTTTTTCATTCTTTCTCGTTTTGCTGTCTAATTGCCTAATATATCAAAAATGTGCTAAACTCTGGGAATGTGAAAGAAACTACCCTTGTAGTGGGGCTTTCCTCAAAATGCAAGGATTAAATGCTTGTTTTTGCCTAGGGCAGGGGTTTCTAAATTTTCTAAAGAAAGGATCAATTTGCTGCCCTTCAGACTTTAGGGAGGCCGGACTGTACTCAGTGGAAGTAAGCAATGCTCAGTCTTTGGTATAAGGGGGAGAAATAGTTGGTGCCTTTTAGAGGAATAGTGCCCCATTGTTGGGGGCAGTGGAAGGAATAGGGCCCCGTGTTGGTGTCAGTGGCAGGAATTATGCCCCATTGTTGGTGTGAGTAGCAGGAATTATGCCCCATTGTTGGTGTGAGTAGCAGGAATTATGCCCCATTGTTGACATCAGTGGCAGCCCTGCAAGGGCTGCATAAAGATAAGCAAGGGGCCAAATCTGCCCCAGGGCTGCAGTTTGGAGACCACTGGTCTAGGGTTTCTGTAAAAAAGTACTTATACTTACATTATCCCTCACTTAACAGCGGGTGCTAACCACTTCTCTCCAACATCCCAGGTTGTAGCCCGGCTATTGACATTCTCACTTACAATGCAAGACTGATGGTCCTGCACTGTATATGATAACGCTGCAAACGCCAGCTGGGGCATTAAAGAAAAGAGGCTTCAGAGGTACCAGTCACATGATAGGAGGAGCTAAGGGATAAGGTAAGTAAATGCATCTTTTGAATGGTACCCTAGATAAAAATTAGCACTTAACAATTGTAGCCCCAATACAAGGGTGGTCTTTTCATATTGCTGGACTTCAGCTTTAGATGTATACAGTATGGTAAAAGAGGGAGGGTTGGGACTATAGATGAGGCCTAAGACAATGAAGTCAAATAGCCTCCATACCTATCAATACGATAAAAAAGAGAGAGTTTGGGAAGCATGCGATTTGGAAGCAAATGAGGACTAAGGGTCTGGTAATGTAGATGTTATTAAATATTGCATAATTTATTACATAAGGCACAGTGGTTAGCATACCTTAATTCATACGCCATCATGATTAATAATTCATATATTGACATATTGCATATTGAAAAAATGTATCAAAATTGTTGAGTAAAGACAATAAATACAGAGTGTAGAAAACTGCATGATTAGTTGTGATTGTGGCATCTGAAGCTCAAAGCGTTTCGTGGCTATCTTGCCACTCATCAGGAACTGATAATGGATGTCTATAACATGAGAGGTAATACACCAAACAGTAAGTCAGGCGTGCGTAAAAAAAATGAGGAAGTGAAAGGAATATATTGGAGCCAACCGCCCATACAAGTCAAGTGGTAAGAAAGCGTGGCAGTGGGTATGGGGGCATTGTCCGGCACGGGGGCCGAGGCGGCACAACATGCAGTATTGCAGTGGAACATGCTACCATATATGTAAACCAAAAGGATTCCGACCCTAGGATCAGTCATTAAATGTGTTAGTGTCAAATTTGTCAACCTACCAGATTGAAACTTACTGGCACAACACCTATAAATTACTGGCAGTTACAAAATGACAGTTTTAAGTGCAAATTTCAGTATTTATGCTACAAATAAGTATGTAGCACTACCCCCGAAGGAGCCGCTGGTTGATTTGGGATCGGCCTACTAAGTTACCCTGGCAGTGTCTAGGGGTGTAACAGTGAGAATAGCAACAGTAAGTGGAGGTCCAGACATCCAATAAAGAGTTTTCAATGCTTTATTGTCCAGGCTAAACACGGCCAACATCAACACAATTTGGGAAGGTCAAAGTTGATGAAGGAAGAAAAGGAGAACCATGTGGTATCAGGGCCTGGATATAGAACTGAGCAATACGCTGCTCTGCATCGAACCAATTTTGTAACACGTCGCCACTCTGCTCGGAGTGGGTGAAGTGCCCCCGGACAGACCCCTATAATAGGCCTGGCAGCCAGAGCGTCACTTTGGATAATACTGGAAGGAACAGGTCTCTCACACAGACCTGTCTCTAGGGCCCCTGCCACGGGCCAATTTCAATAGAGTACTTGGGTGAATAAGGAAAGAGAATCCTCCCAGTAGACTTTTCTATGAATGGTCCCCGGATGACAGCAAGCATACCTGTCAGTGGTCCGGACACCCGATCCCAGACTGGGATTCTTTCAATAGGCCTTGGAACCCAGCGGAATGCTGAGATCCCTTCTCTCATCAGGATGAGGCTCGCTGCAAAGTTCAGCTCTGGCCAGGTGGGCCGCGCCGGCGGGGTCCATGGATACGCGTACCCTGAAGGTGGGTACCGCACCTGGAACGGGGACCCTGCGTAGAGATTCCCAACACATGACCTCTGTCCCAGATATACCCTCCCCCAGCATGCCCTGCGAGGGAAAACATCCTCTAATTGGCTGCTGGGAGAAGATCTTCTCTGCTAGAACCCCTCTGGCGCCAGCTGCCGGCCAGGGGTGGCATTGCACTCCCTGACCGCAGACTGACCCAGTGGACATTTTCCAGAATGACAGAGGTCTCGAATTTAAACAAACACTGGAAGGGAGCAAGGTAACTCTCCCTTCCCCACTAAATTTAGGCTAGGTGCCCATGCTGAAAGCAAGGGGGTGCTACAAGTACAATATGCAATTAGCCATGTGATTTAAGGTAGATATTAAAGTGGAGTTCCAACCTGATTTCAATTTAAAATAGAAAAAAAAATAGATTTTTTTTTTATATACTCACCAGAAAGGGAGGTTGCTATGCGGAACTGGCTCTTCTGCCTCTTCCTCCACCGCAGTGCCTCGCCCTCCGTTGTGGTGTCTTCTGGTGAATGGGGCACGCTGCCTTCTGGGAACTGTGTGTATCCCATGTAGGGATGAGCTGAACACCCCCCTGTTCGGTTCGCACCAGATCTTTCGAACACACCAAATGTTCGTGTGAACTTTAGAACCCTGTTAAAGTCTATGGGACTCGAACATTTGAAATCTAAAGTGCTAATTTTTAAGGCTAATATGCAATTTATTGTCCTAAAACGTGGGGACCTGGGTCCTGTCCCAGGAAACATGTATCAATGCAAAAAAAAGTTTTAAAAAACGGCCGTTTTTTCGGGAGCAGTGAATTTAATAATGCTAAAAGTGAAACAATAAAAGTGAAATATTACTTTAAATTCCGTACCTAGGGGGGGGGCTGTAAAGTTAGCATGTGAAATAGCGCATGTTTCCCGTACATAGAACTGTCCCTGCACAAAGTGTCATTTCTGAAAGGAAAAAAAGTTTTTTAAAACCGGACTTGCGGCTATAATGAATTGTCGGCTCTGGCAATTCAGAGCAAATTCATTTATAAAAAAAAAATAGCGTGGGGGTCCCCCCAAATTCCATTACCAGGCCCTTCAGGTCTAGAATGGATATTAAGGGGAACCCAGCCGTCAATTTAAAAATAAAATGACGTGGGGTTCCCCCCAAATATCCATTCCAGACCCTTCAGGTCTGGTGTGGATTGTAAGGGGAACTCCACCCCAAATTTTAAAAAAATGGTGTGGAGTTCCCCCAAAAATTCACACCAGACCCCTTATCCGAGCACGTTAACCTGGCCGGCCGCAGAAAAGAGGGGGGACAGAGTGCGCCCCCCCTCTCCTGAACCGTACCAGGCCACATGCCCTCAACATGGGGAGGATGTCCCCATGTTGATGGGGACAAGGGCCTCATCCCCACAACCCTTGCCCGGTGGTTGTGGGGGTCTGCGGGCTGGGGGCTTATCAGAATTTGGAAGACCCCTTTAACAAAGGGGACTCCCAGATCCTGCCCCCCCCCCCCTATGTGGATTGGTAATGGGGTACCCCTACCATTTCACGAAGGAATTGTAAATAGTTGGAAAAAACACACACACACCATAGAAAAAAGTCCTTTATTAATAAAAAAAAAAAAAAAAAAAAAACTCCAGCGGTAATAATCCACTCGTTCCCGACTTCCTGCTCCAACGTTGTCTGTATCCAGCGACGGATGCAGGTGATCTCCGGTTCAGCGATGAGAAGATCCATCCATCCAGAGCGCAGCATCGCCGACCTCCTCTCACCGCTGGACACAGCCCAGCGAATGACGCGGCTAAAGCTGTGACATTTCTTATATAGGGGAGGCGGGGCCACCCGTCACGTGGCCCCGCCCTCTCTGACCCACCCTCTGCTACGTCACTGGGGAAGCCCAGCAAGAGGGAAGACTGGGCTTCCCCAGTGACGTAGCAGAGGGTGCGTCAGAGGGGGCGGGGTCACGTGACGGGTGGCCCCGCCTCCCCTATATAAGAAATGTCACAGCTTCAGCCGTGTCATTCGCTGGGCTGTGTCCAGCGGTGAGAGGAGGTCGGCGATGCTGCGCTCTGGATGGATGGATCTTCTCATTGCTGGACCGGAGATCACCCGCACCCATCGCTGGATACAGACAACATTGGAGCAGGAAGACGGGACCGAGAGTGGATTATCACCGCTGGAGTTTTTTCTTTTTTTTTTTTAGGACTTTTTTCTACGGTGTGTGTGTGTGTTTTTTCCAACTATGGGGGGGCAGGATCTGGGAGTCCCCTTTGTTAAAGGGGTCTTCCAGATTCTGATAAGCCCCCCGCCCGCAGACCCCCACAACCACCGTGCAAGGGTTGTGGGGATGAGGCCCTTGTCCCCATCAACATGGGGACATCCTCCCCATGTTGAGGGCATGTGGCCGGGTACGGTTCAGGAGAGGGGGGGGCCGCACTCTGTCCCCTCCCTCTTTTCTGCGGCCGGCCAGGTTAACGTGCTCGGATAAGAGGTCTGGTGTAAATTTTTGGGGGAACTCCACGCCATTTTTTTTTTAAATTTGGGGTGGAGTTCCCCTTACAATCCACACCAGACCTGAAGGGTCTGGAATGGATATTTGGGGGGAACCCCACGTCATTTTTTTTTTAAATTGACGGCGGGGTTCCCCTTAATATCCATTCCAGACCTGAAGGGCCTGGTAATGGAATTTGGGGGGACCCCCACGCAATTTTTTTTTTTTTATGAATGAATTCGCTCTGAATTGCCAGAGACGACAATTCATTATTGCCGCAAGTCCGGTTTTAAAATACTTTTTTTCCTTTCAGAAATGACACCTTGTGCAGGGACAGTTCTATGTACGGGAAATATGCGCTTTTTCACATGCTAACTTTACACCCCCCCAGGTTTACACTTTTATTGTTTCACTTTTAGCATTATTAAATTCACTGCTCCCGAAAAAACGTCAGTTTTACCAGAAGGAGTGATCCCGTCTCATAACTTGCTTCTGAGCATGTGTGTTTTTTTCCCGTCATTAAAGCCTACACACATCGTGAAAAACGTTGCGAAAATTCAGAGCATGTTCTAAATTTTTAATGGCCATTTTTTACGTCGAGAAAAATGCTCTGGAGCCCACACACAATTGTTTTTAATGACATTTTAAAAAAAATAGAATTTTTCACGTCATGAAAAACGGTCGTGTGTACGCGGCATTAGACTTTGTCCACCTTTGTTTTTGATGCACCAGGAATGGATTTAGCTTATATAAACCAAGTTCATCTGGGCTTTAAATGACGTTCATGCTCACTCTAATTAGAGTCTCTTATTTATTTTTTCATAGAGCTGTGGGATTCTAAAAAATCAAGGCAAGCTCAACACTTTCTACCATGGCGAGCGCTTCGCTTCTTCAAAGCAACATGGTTCAGCTGACCTTCGCTAACAACAAAATTGACACTTATATTCACTTGACTTTTATATCTTTGGTCACTGTTTGCCTCTGCTTCTTCTTGTGCTTCATTGTGGTTGTGCTCAGCATCTTCTTCACCAGTCCACATCTCCGGGAGGATGCTCGTTATGTCCTCTTTGTCTACATGCTTGTGAATGACACGTTTTTTCTCCTGTCTGGTTTCACTTTGATGCTAGGTGCAATATACCTTCTGTACATCCCTGTACCAGTTTGCTTCATTTTGTCCACAGTTTCAACAATGGGTTTTCGAGTGACCCCAACCACCCTGGCAGCCATGGCACTAGAAAAATACATAGCCATATGTCACGCATTACGTCATAAGGACCTGTGCACCCCGCAAAGAGCCAATGTGGTTTTTACCCTCATATGTATCGCACTGATCATTCCAAATGCTGCTGACTTAGGTCTTATGGCTTCATCAAATACAAATATATTCAATATTTCTGTTATATGTAGAATGGAACGCCTGTTTGTGAATCCTTTTCAATATGTTTTAAGGTCAATTATTCTTGCAACGTGTTTTGTTTTGGTGACCTTTATCATATTATTCACATATATCAAGATCTCGATGGTCGCTCGTAGAGTTAGCTCACAGTCTTCTAATGCCTCCAAAGCCAAGAAAACCATCTTGCTCCACGGCTTTCAGCTACTCTTATGCACAATGTCTTTATTGTCGGCATTCACTGAAGCTTTGCCTGCCAGTCAAGCCATATTTTTACCTTCGTTCAACTTCTTTGTGTTTAGTTGCCTGCCAAGGTTCCTCAGTCCAATCATCTATGGAATCCGGGATGAATATTTGAGGGAACGTATTAAGAAGTCTTTAACAAGACTTCTTAAAAACTAGATGATAATGAGATATGGGTAAAATTGTAAGCTTGTCCTGATTTGGCCTTGATAAACTATATAAAAAAAACAACAGGCTCCTCCGTAAAATGGTACAAAGAGCAATGCAGATATGGAAAAAAAATCTGGCCCTTGGTTTTCATGGACTTGACTTCAGCAAATTGACTGCTATGGTTTTTTTCATTCTTTCTCGTTTTGCTGTCTAATTGCCTAATATATCAAAAATGTGCTAAACTCTGGGAATGTGAAAGAAACTACCCTTGTAGTGGGGCTTTCCTCAAAATGCAAGGATTAAATGCTTGTTTTTGCCTAGGGCAGGGGTTTCCAAATTTTCTAAAGAAAGGATCAATTTGCTGCCCTTCAGACTTTAGGGGGGCCGGACTGTACTCAGTGGAAGTAAGCAATGCTCAGTCTTTGGTATAAGGGGGAGAAATAGTTGGTGCCATTTAGAGGAATAGTGTCCCATTGTTGGGGTCAGTGGAAGGAATAGGGCCCCCGTGTTGGTGTCAGTGGCAGGAATTATGCCCCATTGTTGGTGTGAGTAGCAGGAATTATGCCCCATTGTTGACATCAGTGGCAGGAATAATGCTGCAAGGGCTGGATAAAGACAAGCAAGGGGCCAAACCTGCCCCAGGGCTGCAGTTTGGAGACCACAGGTCTAGGGTTTCTGTAAAAAAGTACTTATACTTACATTATCCCTCACTTAGCAGCGGGTGCTAACCACTTCTCTCCAACATCCCAGGTGGTAGCCCGTCTATTGACATTCTCACTTACAATGCAAGACTGATGGTCCTGTACTGTATATGATAACGCTGCAACCTCCAGCTGGGGCATTAAAGAAAAGAGGCTTCAGAGGTACCAGTCACATGATAGGAGGAGCTAAGGAATAAGGTAAGTAAATGCATCTTTTGAATGGTACCCTAGATAAAAATTAGCACTTAACAATTGTAGCCCCAATACAAGGGTGGTCTTTTCATATTGCTGGACTTCAGCTTTAGATGTATACAGTATGGAAAAAGAGGGAGGGTTGGGACTATAGATGAGGCCTAAGACAATGAAGTCAAATAGCCTCCATACCTATCAATACGATAAAAAAGAGAGAGTTTGGGACTTTATGGGAAGCATGCGATTTGGAAGCAAATGAGGACTAAGGGTCTGGTAATGTAGATTTTATTAAATATTGCATAATTTATTACATAAGGCACAGTGGTTAGCATACCTTAATTCATACGCCATCATGATTAATAATTCATATATTGACATATTGCATATTGAAAAAATGTATCAAAATTGTTGAGTAAAGACAATAAATACAGAGTGTAGAAAACTGCATGATTAGTTGTGATTGTGGCATCTGAAGCTCAAAGCGTTTCGTGGCTATCTTGCCACTCATCAGGAACTGATAATGGATGTCTATAACATGAGAGGTAATACACCAAACAGTAAGTCAGGCGTGCGTAAAAAAAATGAGGAAGTGAAAGGAATATATTGGAGCCAACCGCCCATACAAGTCAAGTGGTAAGAAAGCGTGGCAGTGGGTATGGGGGCATTGTCCGGCACGGGGGCCGAGGCGGCACAACATGCAGTATTGCAGTGGAACATGCTACCATATATGTAAACCAAAAGGATTCCGACCCTAGGATCAGTCATTAAATGTGTTAGTGTCAAATTTGTCAACCTACCAGATTGAAACTTACTGGCACAACACCCATAAATTACTGGCAGTTACAAAATGACAGTTTTAAGTGCAAATTTCAGTATTTATGCTACAAATAAGTATGTAGCACTATCCCCGAAGGAGCCGCTGGTTGATTTGGGATCGGCCTACTAAGTTACCCTGGCAGTGTCTAGGGGTGTAACAGTGAGAATAGCAACAGTAAGTGGAGGTCCAGACATCCAATAAAGAGTTTTCAATGCTTTATTGTCCAGGCCAAACACGGCCAACATCAACACAATTTGGGAAGGTCAAAGTTGATGTAGGAAGAAAAGGAGAACCATGCGGTATCAGGGCCTGGATATAGAACTGAGCAATACGCTGCTCTGCATCGAACCAATTTTGTAACACGTCGCCACTCTGCTCGGAGTGGGTGAAGTGCCCCCGGACAGACCCCTATAATAGGCCTGGCAGCCGGAGCGTCACTTTGGATAATACTGGGAGGAACAGGTCTCTCACACAGACCTGTCTCTAGGGCCCCTGCCACAGGCCAATTTCAATAGAGGACTTGGGTGAATAAGGAAAGAGAATCCTCCCAGTAGACTTTTCTATGAATGGTCCCCGGATGACAGCAAGCATACCTGTCAGTGGTCCGGACACCCGAACCCAGGCTGGGATTCTTTCAATAGGCCTTGGAACCCAGCGGAATGCTGAGATCCCTTCTCTCATCAGGATGAGGCTCGCTGCAAAGTTCAGCTCTGGCCAGGTGGGCCGCGCCGGTGGGGTCCATGGATGCGCGTACCCTGAAGGTGGGTACCGCACCTGGAACGGGGACCCCGCAAAGAGATTCCCAACACATGACCTCTGTCCCAGATATACCCTCCCCCAGCATGCCCTGCGAGGGAAAACATCCTCTAATTGGCTGCTGGGAGAAGATCTTCTCTGCTAGAACCCCTCTGGCGCCAGCTGCCGGCCAGGGGTGGCATTGCACTCCCTGACCGCAGACTGACCCAGTGGACATTTTTCAGAATGACAGAGGTCCCGAATTTAAACAAACACTGGAAGGGAGCAAGGTAACTCTCCCTTCCCCACTAAATTTAGGCGTAGTGCCCATGCTGAAAGCAAGGGGGTGCTACAAGTACAATATGCAATGAGCCATGTGATTTAAGGTAGATATTAAAGTGGAGTTCCAACCTGATTTAAATTTAAAATAGAAAAAAAAAGAGAAAAACATTTTTTTTTATACTCACCAGAAAGGGAGGTTGCTATGCGGAACTGGCTCTTCTGCCTCTTCCTCCACCGTGGTGCCTCGCCCTCCGTCGTGGTGTCTTCTGGTGAATGGGGCATGCTGCCTTCTGGGAACTGTGTGTATCCCATGTAGGGATGAGCTGAACACCCCCCTGTTCGGTTCGCACCAGATCTTGCGAACACACCAAATGTTCGTGTGAACTTTAGAACCCTGTTAAAGTCGAACATTTGAAATCTAAAGTGCTAATTTTTAAGGCTAATATGCAATTTATTGTCCTAAAAAGTGTTTGGGGACCTGGGTCCTGTCCCAGGAAACATGTATCAATGCAAAAAAAAGTTTTAAAAAACGGCCGTTTTTTCGGGAGCAGTGAATTTAATAATGCTAAAAGTGAAACAATAAAAGTGAAATATTACTTTAAATTCCGTACCTAGGGGGGGGTGTAAAGTTAGCATGTGAAATAGCGCATGTTTCCAGTACATAGAACTGTCCCTGCACAAAGTGTCATTTCTGAAAGGAAAAAAAGTCTTTTAAAACCGGACTTGCGGCTATAATGAATTGTCGGCTCTGGCAATTCAGAGCAAATTCATTCATAAAAAAAAAATAGCGTGGGGGTCCCCCCAAATTCCATTACCAGGCCCTTCAGGTCTAGAATGGATATTAAGGGGAACCCAGCCGTCAATTTAAAAATAAAATGACGTGGGGTTCCCCCCAAATATCCATTCCAGACCCTTCAGGTCTGGTGTGGATTGTAAGGGGAACTCCACCCCAAATTTTAAAAAAATGGTGTGGAGTTCCCCCAAAAATTCACACCAGACCCCTTATCCGAGCACGTTAACCTGGCCGGCCGCAGAAAAGAGGGGGGACAGAGTGCGCCCCCCCTCTCCTGAACCGTACCAGGCCACATGCCCTCAACATGGGGAGGATGTCCCCATGTTGATGGGGACAAGGGCCTCATCCCCACAACCCTTGCCCGGTGGTTGTGGGGGTCTGCGGGCTGGGGGCTTATCAGAATTTGGAAGACCCCTTTAACAAAGGGGTCTCCCAGATCCTGCCCCCCCCCATGTGGATTGGTAATGGGGTACATTGTACCCCTACCATTTCACGAAGGAATTGTAAATAGTTGGAAAAAACACACACACCATAGAAAAAAGTCCTTTATTAATAAAAAAAAAAAGAAAAAAACTCCAGCGGTGATAATCCACTCGTTCCCGACTTCCTGCTCCAACGTTGTCTGTATCCAGCGACGGGTGCAGGTGATCTCCGGTTCAGCGATGAGAAGATCCATCCATCCAGAGCGCAGCATCGCTGGCCTCCTCTCACCGCTGGACACAGCCCAGCGAATGACGCGGCTAAAGCTGTGACATTTCTTATATAGGGGAGGCGGGGCCACCCATCACGTGGCCCCGCCCTCTCTGACCCACCCTCTGCTACGTCACTGGGGAAGCCCAGCAAGAGGGAAGACTGGGCTTCCCCAGTGACGTAGCAGAGGGTGCGTCAGAGGGGGCGGGGTCACGTGACGGGTGGCCCCGCCTCCCCTATATAAGAAATGTCACAGCTTCAGCCGTGTCATTCGCTGGGCTGTGTCCAGCGGTGAGAGGAGGTCGGCGATGCTGCGCTCTGGATGGATGGATCTTCTCATCGCTGGACCGGAGATCACCCGCACCCATCGCTGGATACAGACAACATTGGAGCAGAAAGCCGGGACCGAGAGTGGATTATCACCGCTGGAGTTTTTTTCTTTTTTTTTTTAGGACTTTTTTCTACGGTGTGTGTGTGTGTTTTTTCCAACTATTTACACTTCCTTTGTGAAATGGTAGGGGTACAATGTACCCCATTACCAATTCACATAGGGGGGGCAGGATCTGGGAGTCCCCTTTGTTAAAGGGGTCTTCCAGATTCTGATAAGCCCCCCGCCCGCAGACCCCCACAACCACCGTGCAAGGGTTGTGGGGATGAGGCCCTTGTCCCCATCAACATGGGGACATCCTCCCCATGTTGAGGGCATGTGGCCTGGTACGGTTCAGGAGAGGGGGGGGCCGCACTCTGTCCCCTCCCTCTTTTTTGCGGCCGGCCAGGTTAACGTGCTCGGATAAGAGGTCTGGTGTAAATTTTTGGGGGCACTCCACGCCATTTTTTTTTTAAATTTGGGGTGGAGTTCCCCTTACAATCCACACCAGACATGAAGGGTCTGGAATGGATATTTGGGGGGAACCCCACGTCATTTTTTTTAAATTGACAGCGGGGTTCCCCTTAATATCCATTCTAGACCTGAAGGGCCTGGTAATGGAATTTGGGGGGACCCCCACGCAATTTTTTTTTTTTTATGAATGAATTCGCTCTGAATTGCCAAAGCCGACAATTCATTATTGCCGCAAGTCCGGTTTTAAAATACTTTTTTTCCTTTCAGAAATGACACCTTGTGCAGGGACAGTTCTATGTACGGGAAACATGTGCTTTTTCACATGCTAACTTTACACCCCCCCAGGTTTACACTTTTATTGTTTCACTTTTAGCATTATTAAATTCACTGCTCCCGAAAAAACGTCCGTTTTTATAACTTTTTTTGCATTGATACATGTCCCCTGGGACAGGACCCGGGTCCCCAAACACTTTTTAGGACAATAACTTGCATATTAGCCTTTAAAATTAACACTTTAGATTTCTCCCATAGACTTTAACAGGGTGTTCCGCGGCTTTTCGAATTTGCCGCGAACAGCCCAAATTGTTCGTTGTTCGCCAAACAGGCGAACAGGCAATGTTCGAGTCGAACATGAGTTCGACTCGAACTCGAAGCTCATCCCTACTGCCCAGGCCAATTTTCAGATTTCAGCACTGTTACACTTTGAATGACAATCGCACGTCCGTGCTACACTGTACCCATATGAAATTCTTATCACACAAATAGAGCTTTCATTTGGTGATATTTAATCGCTGCTGTTTTTTTTCCCCAGATATTTTGAAATAAAAAAAGTTTTTCAGAGTTTCTGTCAGTAAATGTTATAAATAAGTAATTTTTGCACTGATTAGCTGTCACTGATGGGCACTGATAGACTACACTGATGGGCACTGATAAGGTGGCACTTATTGGCTCTGATGAGGCGGCATTGACGGGCACTGATTAGGTGGCACTGATGAGGAGGCACTAATATGCCACAGTGGGCACTGATGGCGACAGATAGGTGGCACTGGTGGGCACTGATAGGTGGCACTAATGGGTAGCACTGGTGGGCAATGATTGGCGGCATGGATAGGTGACACTGATGGGTAGCACTGATGAACAGGCACTGATGGGCACTGAAAGAAAGCACTGATTGTCAACACTAACGGTCACTGATTGATGTCAATAATGGGCGCTGATTGGTGTCACTGATGGGCACTGATGAGGCGGCACTGACGGGCACAGATTAGGTGGCACTGATGAGGAGGCACTAATATGCCGCACTTATGGGCACTGATAGGTGGCACTGATATGCAACACTGATGGTGACTGATAGTTGGCACTGGTGGGCACTGATAGGTGGCACTGATGGGCAATGATAGGCGAGACGGCTAGGCAACACTGATGAACAGGCACTGAAAGAAAGCACTGATTGTCAACACTAATGGGCACTGATTGATGTCACTGATGAACACTGCTGGGGCTGTACGGTAATCAGGGCATGGATGAACCGTACCCAGATTACCTGTACAGGTCTCCCCTGCAAGGAGATGCTGCTGATCAGCTCTCCTCTCCCCACACTCTGTCAAGCACTTCCTTGTTTACATGTGACTGGCTGTGATTGGACAAAGCCGATCTCATGGGTAAAGAGCCATGTCATCAGCTCTTTACTGAGATCGCACGACCGCGCAATTGTCAGTTAAAGCGACGCAGTGCCGAATCCCAAAAACTGGCCGGGTCCTTTACCTGCATTTTGGTCCGGGTCTTAAGTGGTTAATAGCGGCAATCAGCGACTCTCTGCCCGTCGCCGCCGCCGCCGGCCTCACAGCCAGTCAAGTCTCACTCTCCAGGCCCCGGCTACTACTGATTAGGGAGTGGAGGAAGATCACTCCGCCAGGGAAGGCAAGGAGATAAGCAAGCAGGCAGATGGCTGGGACGTGAGCCAAGGCAGAAGAACATGCGAGCGGAGCTGAATGGGCACCCGAAACTGAAGAAATATTCCCTCCTCTCCGACCAGCACATGATCATCAGAAAGGGGCACAGATAATGGAAAAAATACACCCCCCTAAGCTAGTAGGAGCGGCGTAGCGGGGGTGTAATTCAGATTTTTTTTTTATTCTGCCTTTGAATTTGCCCCAGCCCCTGTTCAAATCCAATCCGGGGACAAAACCGGGGATAGACTTGGTCCAGGGACAGAGGGCCATATTCTCAAAGAATTACGCCGGCGTATCAGCAGATACGCCGACGTAAGTCCGATTCTAAGGCCGTCCTATGTTTAAGTGTATTCTCAAACTGAGATACACTTAAACATGCCTAAGATACGACAGCCAGCGCCGTTGTATCTTAGGCTGCAATATCTACGCTGACCGCTAGGTGGCGTTTCCTTTGCGGTCAGCGTAGAATATGCAAATGACTAGTCATGCCGATTCTCTAACGTACGCTTGCCCGTCGTAGTGATTTTACGTCGTTTCCGTAAGCGATACGCGGCGTAAAGATAAACATGCCCCCTAGGTGGCGTACTCAATGTTAAGTATGGCCGTCGTTCCCTCGTCGAAATTTGAAAATGTAACGTTGTTTGCGTAAGTCGTCCGTGAATGGCGCTGGACACCATTTACGTTACCGTCAAAACAAATGACGTCCGTGAGACGTCATTTAGCGCAATGCACGTCGGGTAATTTACCCGACGGAGCATGCGCATTACGATTGGTGCGGGATCGCGCCTAATTTAAATGATCCACGCCCCCTACCAGGATCATTTGAATTAGGAGTGCTTGCGCGGGTGGACTTTACGCTACGCCGCCGCAAGTTTACAGGTAAGTGGTTTGGGAATCAGGCACTTGCCAGTTTAACTTGCGGCAGAGTAACGTAAAGGACATACGTTACGCCGCCGGAGATCTATAAGAATATGGCCCAGTGTCCTCAATCCGGGGGCTGTCCCCGGAAACCGGGGATGTCTGTTGCAGTACAGCATACCTCCCAACTTTTTGAGATGGGAATGAGGGACACCTATCAGCAAGAGTATGCAGGCATAGGACACACCCCTTGCCACGCCCACTTAAAGGAGAATTGTACAAAAAAAACAAGATTGGTAAAACCCACAAGTGCTTTTTTTACCACTACTATTCCTTTATATTGGCTTTCAGAATTTACAAACGCAGCATCTTAGCAATCAGATGAAAGGTTTAGCACTGGAAAACACTTTTTGATAAACAGTACATTTTATATACAACTTTATAGATCAGACCAAAATGAGGGACAAATGAGGAGAATGAGGGACAGAGGGACATTGCTCCTAATCAGGGAAGTCCCTCGAAATCAGGGACAGTTGGGAGGTATGGTACAGTGTTTTACACCTACAGTAACAATTTAGGGAAGCCTAAAAGGTGAGGCAGGTCCTCTCTGGATGCTCTATAAAGCACTAGGAATGAGTTTAAGGTTTGATCGAACCTTGGTAGTTGAGGCGGTCGGACGAACACCTAAACATTTACTAGTTCAATAGGAGCAGCGGTAATATTTCTGCTGAATTCTCAGGTTAAAGCATTCGATGCACAGATGGGAAGAAATAGGTAGATTCAGGTAGAGTTAGGCCGGCTTATCAGTAGATAAGTCGACCTAACTCAGAATCTACGCCGACCTATGTTTAAGCGTATGCTCAAACAGAGATACGCTTAAACATATCTAAGATACGACGGCTTGCGCCGTCCTATCTTAGATTGCAATTTTTCGGATGGCCGCTAGGTGGCGCTTCCATTGCGGCCGGCGTAGAATATGTAAATGAGCTTCTACGTCGATTCACGAACGTACGCCCGGCTGCCGCAGTCGCTTTACGCCGTTTCCGTAAGGCCTTAGGCGGCCTAAAGTTATTCCACCTATGAGGTGGAATAACAATGTTAAAGTATGGCCGCCGTTCCCGCCGCGAGGTTCGAATTTTTTACGTAGTTTGCGTAGGTCGTCCGCGAATCGGGAGTTACGTCGTTTACGTCCACGTCAAAATCAATAGGCCCATACGGCGTACTTAGCCGCAATGCGCCCTGGGAAATGTAGGCACCCGGCGCATGCGCAGTGTAAGAAAAATGTCAAAATGTGAGGTCAGGCCTCATTACCATTAAACACGCCCCCCCCCAACCCATTTGAATTAGGCGCCCTTACGCCCGCCGTGTTTACACTACGCCGCCCTAAGTAAGGAGGTAAGTGCTTTGAGAATCATGTACTTTCCTCTCTTACTTAAGGCGGCGTAGTGTAAACACGCTAGGCTACGCTGCCGCAAAATAGCGCGCCTCTACCTGAATCTACCTAAAAGTGTTCAGGCATAAAGTCATAACACAGAAAAAAGAAAATGATGAACATGAATCAGTGATGTTAAATTCTGGCCATTTACATTTATTGGGCTAAAAGTCAAACTACCTGTCAAAAAGTCATGAGAAGCTATGATAGGCGGCACTTATGGTCACAGATAGGCAGCACGGGTGTATGACCCAATCTTCTTCAGAAATGGCAGAGAAGTAAATAATACAAACAACAATCTTTATTGCCTAAATCCATCCATTCCCTAAATTCCAGGAGACACAAGAGGATATATTAAGCCTCGTACACACGATTGGACTTCCATCAGGCTTTTCCATGGATTTTTGTCCAAAGGGGCGTTGGCCGTGAACTTGTTATGCATACACACGGCAGAACTTTTTTTTCAGCCAACATTCACCAAATCACGTGGTTTTTCAGCTCTCTACCACCACCCTTTGGGCAACTTCTGCTATTGTTGTCTTATGTTTAGCATTGGTTCGGCACATGCATGTTTGTACTTTGGACTTTAGTCCGATGGACTTGTGTGCACGCGATCGGATGATCCTCCATTGGACATTTGTTGTTGAAAAATTTGAGAGCATTCACACCGAACGTTTGTCCGATGGAGCATACAGACGGTCCGGATTGTCAGATAAAACACGTCCGTCGGACCGCTGTTGTCGAAAAGTCTGATCATGTGTATGGGCCGTTAGATTGATATGCTGGCCAAAGGCCAAATAGATTATTAAATCTATTTTTCTAGCGTTGCTCATTTAACCCAGGCATTGGCAAGTACCTCTGATGCTGTTAGTCTAAAGCAGGGATCCTCAAACTACGGCCCTCCAGCTGTTGTAGAACTACACATCCCATGAGGCATTGTTACACACTGACATTCACAGACATGACTAGGCATCATGGGAATTGTAGTTCCTGAACAACTGGAGGGCCATAGTTTGAAGACCCATGGTCTAAAGCCTCGTACACACAATTGGATTTTCCCACCAACCAGCAGGATAAGACATGGAGACCAGTAGCTATAGTAGTAGAGGGACTCCCACCAACCAGCAGGATAACTCTCGGAGACCAGTAGCTATAGTAGTAGAGGGACTTCCATCAACCAGCAGGATAAGTCTTGGAGACCAGTAGCTATAGTAGTAGAGGGACTGCCACCAACCTGCAGGATAAGTCTTGGAGACCAGTAGCTATAGTAGTAGAGGGACTGCCACCAACCAGCAGGATAAGTCTTGGAGACCAGTAACTATAGTAGTAGAAGGACTCCCACCAATCAGCAGGATAAGACTTGGAGACCAGTAGCTATAGTCGTAGAGGGACTGCCACCAACCAGCAGGATACGTCTTGGAGACCAGTAGCTATAGTAGTAGAGGGACTCCCACCAACCAGCAGGATAAGACTTGGAGACCAGTAGCTATAGTAGTAGAGGGACTTCCACCAACCAGCAGGATAAGACTTGAAGACCAGTAGCTATAGTAGTAGATGAACTCCCACCAACCAGCAGAATAAGACTAGGAGACCAGTAGCTATAGTAGTAGAGGGACTCCCACCAACCAGCAGGATAAGTCTTGGAGACCAGTAGCTATAGTAGTAGAGGGACTACCACCAACCAGCAGGATAAGACTTGGAGACCAGTAGCTACAGTAGCAGAGGGACTCCCACCAACCAGCAGGATAAGACTTGGAGACCAGTAGCTATAGTAGTAGAGGGACTGCCACCAACCAGCAGGATAAGACTTGGAGACCAGTAGCTATAGTAGTAGAGGGACTGCCACCAACCAGCAGGATAAGACTTGGAGACCAGTAGCTATAGTAGTAGAGGGACTGCCACCAACCAGCAGGATATGTCTTGGAGACCGGTAGCTATAGTAGTAGAGGGACTGCCACCAACCAGCAGGATAAGTCTTGGAGACCAGTAGCTATAGTAGTAGAGGGACTGCCACCAACCAGCAGGATAAGACTTAGAGACCAGTAGCTATAGTAGTAGAGAGACTCCCACCAACCAGCAGGATAAGACTTGGAGACCAGTAGCTATAGTAGTAGAGGGACTCCCACCAACCAGCAGGATAAGACTTGGAGACCAGTAGCTATAGTAGTAGAGGGACTCCCACCAACCAGCAGGATAAGACTTGGAGACCAGTAGCTATAGTAGTAGAGGGACTCCCACCAACCAGCAGGATAAGACTTGAAGACCAGTAGCTATAGTAGTAGAGGGACTCCCACCAACCAGCAGGATAAGACATGGAGACCAGTAGCTATAGTAGTAGAGGAACTCCCACCAACCAGCAGGATAAGTCTTGGAGACCAGTAGCTATAGTAGTAGAGGAACTCCCACCAACCAGCAGGATAAGTCTTGGAGACCAGTAGCTATAGTAGTAGAGGGACTCCCACCAACCAGCAGAATAAGACTTGGAGACCAGTAGCTATAGTAGTAGAGGAACTCCCACCAACCAGCAGGATAAGTCTTGGAGACCAGTAGCTATAGTAGTAGAGGAACTCCCACCAACCAGCAGGATAAGTCTTGGAGACCAGTAGCTATAGTAGTAGAGGAACTCCCACCAACCAGCAGGATAAGACTTGGAGACCGGTAGCTATAGTAGTAGAGGGACTCCCACCAACCAGCAGGATAAGACTTGGAGAACGGTAGCTATAGTAGTAGAGGGACTCCCACCAACCAGCAGGATAAGTCTTGGAGACCAGTAGCTATAGTAGTAGAGGGACTCCCACCAACCAGCAGGATAAGACTTGGAGACCAGTAGCTATAGTAGTAGAGGGACTCCCACCAACCAGCAGGATAAGTCTTGGAGACCAGTAGCTATAGTAGTAGAGGGACTCCCACCAACCAGCAGGATAAGTCTTGGAGACCAGTAGCTATAGTAGTAGAGGGACTGCCACCAACCAGCAGGATAAGACTTGGAGACCAGTAGCTATAGTAGTAGAGGGACTGCCACCAACCAGCAGGATAAGACTTGGAGACCAGTAGCTATAGTAGTAGAGGGACTGCCACCAACCAGCAGGATATGTCTTGGAGACCGGTAGCTATAGTAGTAGAGGGACTGCCACCAACCAGCAGGATAAGTCTTGGAGACCAGTAGCTATAGTAGTAGAGGGACTGCCACCAACCAGCAGGATAAGACTTAGAGACCAGTAGCTATAGTAGTAGAGAGACTCCCACCAACCAGCAGGATAAGACTTGGAGACCAGTAGCTATAGTAGTAGAGGGACTCCCACCAACCAGCAGGATAAGACTTGGAGACCAGTAGCTATAGTAGTAGAGGGACTCCCACCAACCAGCAGGATAAGACTTGGAGACCAGTAGCTATAGTAGTAGAGGGACTCCCACCAACCAGCAGGATAAGACTTGAAGACCAGTAGCTATAGTAGTAGAGGGACTCCCACCAACCAGCAGGATAAGACATGGAGACCAGTAGCTATAGTAGTAGAGGAACTCCCACCAACCAGCAGGATAAGTCTTGGAGACCAGTAGCTATAGTAGTAGAGGAACTCCCACCAACCAGCAGGATAAGTCTTGGAGACCAGTAGCTATAGTAGTAGAGGGACTCCCACCAACCAGCAGAATAAGACTTGGAGACCAGTAGCTATAGTAGTAGAGGAACTCCCACCAACCAGCAGGATAAGTCTTGGAGACCAGTAGCTATAGTAGTAGAGGAACTCCCACCAACCAGCAGGATAAGTCTTGGAGACCAGTAGCTATAGTAGTAGAGGAACTCCCACCAACCAGCAGGATAAGACTTGGAGACCGGTAGCTATAGTAGTAGAGGGACTCCCACCAACCAGCAGGATAAGACTTGGAGAACGGTAGCTATAGTAGTAGAGGGACTCCCACCAACCAGCAGGATAAGTCTTGGAGACCAGTAGCTATAGTAGTAGAGGGACTCCCACCAACCAGCAGGATAAGACTTGGAGACCAGTAGCTATAGTAGTAGAGGGACTCCCACCAACCAGCAGGATAAGTCTTGGAGACCAGTAGCTATAGTAGTAGAGGGACTCCCACCAACCAGCAGGATAAGTCTTGGAGACCAGTAGCTATAGTAGTAGAGGGACTCCCACCAACCAGCAGGATAAGACTTGGAGAACGGAAGCTATAGTAGTAGAGGGACTCCCACCAACCAGCAGGATAAGACTTGGAGACCAGTAGCTATAGTAGTAGAGGGACTCCCACCAACCAGCAGGATAAGACTTGGAGACCAGTAGCTATAGTAGTAGACAGGGCTGGATTTGCTCTCCCTGCCGCCCCAAGGCCAGGTTCCGCAATGCACCCCCTCCCTGCCAACTGAACATCCCCCCCCCCAAATCAACGGAGAACGGGCGGCACGGTTAGTTAAAAAATTTTTTTTTACTTTTTTATCACTTTTTTTTGTATGATTTTCTTATTATTTTTCTTATTCTTTAAATTTATATTTTATTAATTTAATTATTATTTCTTATTATTTATTTTTTATCAATTTTTTTCACTTAACTTTTTTGCTATCACACAGGAGAAAACAATTCCCTGTGTGATTGGAGGTGACATGTTCTCTTTATTGACCCTGTCACCTCCAAAACAGGAGTCCTAGCACTGTGCTAGAACTCCTGTCACAGCTGAGATGGGAAGAGCACAGCTCACCCCTCTCACTGTGTACATCGGCAGCAGGGACAGGAGACAGACTCGGTGGCCGGGGGGAGGACGGAGTCCCGAAGACAGAGCCAGCAGAGAGAGGTATGTGTGGTGGGGGGAGAGGGGAGGACGAACGGGAACACACATTTTATAAGTGATTTTGGCGACATTGCCGCAATCACTTGTTAACGAGCGAGCGGATTCCCCCATAACTTACCGCCCTTAACTGTATGTTCCTGGCGTTGGGGGACTTCATGCCACTGCCGCCCCTTGGCGCCCTGCCGCCCCAAGGCCTGGCCTCAGTGGCCTTGTGGGAAATCCGGGCCTGGTAGTAGAGGGACTCCCACCAACCAACAGAATAAATACACAAGTAGGTCACCCTGGCGGATGACGGGGGCTCACATTAGGCGTGGGGACTAAGCACTAGCTGGTAATTACCAGAGCTCCTGATGGTGAGAGTGGGTTTTGTAGTGTGTTAGTACCAGGTTGCAATCCTCAGGATCGCTCCACCGGGAGGTGAGCAAGCTGCTGTCCAGTAGCAGATATAGCAGGTATGGCTCAAGCAGAAGCGTAGTCAGTAAACAAGACAAAAGTCAGTAACAAGTGGTTGCAGATTGGGATGAAGCAGAAGTTGGTTTGGAGTTGTAGGAGTGAAGCTGGGGTATTCATTCTCAGGTCCCTCTTGTGTCACATCTATTGTGCACCAGATGTTACATCATCAGAGATTTCCAAGGTGATGCTAAAAGATTTATCTCAACAACTTGTAAGGATTCATATTTCTAGTCATTGGCCCAGATTCAAGAAGCAATTGCGCCCGTGTAACCATGAGTTACACGGCGCAATTGCTTACTTGCTCCGGCGTTACGAATGCTCCTGATTCAGGAACCTCGTTACACCGTCTGCAGCCTAAAATCTGCGCGGCATAAGGCTCTTATGCCTCGCAGATTTTAGGCTGCATTCTTGCAGGAGCCGCTAGGGGGCGCTCCCATTGTGATCAGCGTGTAGTATGCAAATTGCATACTACCACTGATTCACAATCTTGCGCGGGCCCCGCGCAAGCCAGGTACGGAGTTTCCGTACGGCTACTTTAGCGCAAGGCTGCCCTTTCTAATAGCAGGCGCAGCCTGTGCTAAAGTATACCGCCGCTCCTGCGTCGCGACGTTCAAATGTTACGTCGTTTGCGTAAGTGCTTCGTGAATGGCGCTGGACGCCATTCACGTTCACTTTGAAGCAAATGACGTCCTTGCGACGTCATTTGCCGCAATGCACGTCGGGAATGTTTCCCGACGGAGCATGCGCTGTACGCTCGGCACGGGAGCGCGCCTAATTTAAATGATTCCCGCCCCCGGCGGGATCATTTAACTTGCGCGCGCTTACGCCGGGCAAATTCCCAATGACACCAACAACGGGGCACAGTTCTCCCCAATGACACCAACAACGGGGCACAGTTCTCCCCAATGACACCAACAACGGGGAACAGTTCTTTCCAATGACACCAACAACGGGGAACAGTTCTTCCCAATGACACCAACAACGGGGCACAGTTCTTCCCAATGACACCAACAACGGGGCACAGTACTTCCCAATGACACCAACAACGGGGCACAGTTCTTCCCAATGACACCAACAACGGGGAACAGTTCTTCCCAATGATACCAACAATGGGGAACAGTTCTTCCCAATGACACCAACAACGGGGCACAGTTCTTCCCAATGACACCAACAATGGGGCACAGTTCTTCCCAATGACACCAACAAGGGGGCACAGTTCTTTCCAATGACACCAACAACGGGGAACAGTTCCTCCCAATGACACCAAAACGGGGCACAGTTCTTCCCAATGACACCAACAACGGGGAACAGTTCTTCCCAATGACACCAACAACGGGGCACAGTTCTTCCCAATGACACCAACAACGGGGCACAGTTCTTCCCAATGACACCAACAACGGGGCACAGTTCTTCCCAATGACACCAACAACGGGGCACAGTTCTTCCCAATGACACCAACAACGGGGAACAGTTCTTCCCAATGACACCAACAACGGGGAACAGTTCTTCCCAATGACACCAACAACGGGGCACAGTTCTTCCCAATGACACCAACAATGGGGAACAGTTCTTCCCAATGACACCAACAACGGGGCACAGTTCTTCCCAATGACACCAACAACGGGGAACAGTTCTTCCCAATGATACCAACAATGGGGAACAGTTCTTCCCAATGACACCAACAACGGGGCACAGTTCTCCCCAATGACACCAACAACGGGGCACAGTTCTTCCCAATGACACCAACAACGGGGCACAGTTCTCCCCAATGACACCAACAATGGGGAACAGTTCTTTCCAATGATACCAACAATGGGGAACAGTTCTTCCCAATGACACCAACAACGGGGCACAGTTCTCCCCAATGACACCAACAACGGGGCACAGTTCTTCCCAATGACACCAACAACGGGGCACAGTTCTCCCCAATGACACCAACAACGGGGCACAGTTCTTCCCAATGACACCAACAACGGGGCACAGTTCTTCCCAATGATACCAACAATGGGGAACAGTTCTTTCCAATGACACCAACGACGGGGCACAGTTCTTCCCAATGACACCAACAACGGGGCACAGTTCTTCCCAATGACACCAACAACGGGGCACAGTTCTCCCCAATGACACCAACGACGGGGCACAGTTCTTCCCAATGACACCAACAACGGGGAACAGTTCCTCCCAATGACACCAAAACGGGGCACAGTTCTTTCCAATGACACCAACAACGGGGAACAGTTCTTCCCAATGACACCAACAACGGGGCACAGTTCTTCCCAATGACACCAACAACGGGGCACAGTTCTTCCCAATGACACCAACAACGGGGCACAGTTCTTCCCAATGACACCAACAACGGGGCACAGTTCTTCCCAATGACACCAACAATGGGGAACAGTTCCTCCCAATGACACCAACAACGGGGCACAGTTCTTCCCAAAGACACCAACAACGGGGCACAGTTCTTCCCAATGACACCAACAACGGGGAACAGTTCCTCCCAATGACACCAACAACGGGGAACAGTTCCTCCCAATGACACCAACAACGGGGCACAGTTCTTCCCAATGACACCAACAACGGGGCACAGTTCTTCCCAATGACACCAACAACGGGGCACAGTTCTTCCCAATGACACCAACAACGGGGCACAGTTCTTCCCAATGACACCAGCAACGGGGAACAGTTCTTCCCAATGACACCAACAACGGGGCACAGTTCTTCCCAATGACACCAACGACGGGGGACAGTTCTTCCCAATGACACCAACAACAGGGGAACAGTTCCTCCCAATGACACCAACAACGGGGCACAGTTCTCCCCAATGACACCAACAACGGGGCACAGCTCTTCCCAATGACACCAACAACGGGGAACAGTTCTTTCCAATGACACCAACAACGGGGAACAGTTCCTCCCAATGACACCAACAACGGGGCACAGTTCTTCCCAATGACACCAACAACGGGGCACAGTTCCTCCCAATGACACCAACAACGGGGAACAGTTCTTCCCAATGACACCAACAACGGGGCACAGTTCTTCCCAATGACACCAACAACGGGGCACAGTTCTTCCCAATGACACCAACAACGGGGCACAGTTCTTCCCAATGACACCAACAACGGGGAACAGTTCCTCCCAATGACACCAACAACGGGGCACAGTTCTTCCCAATGACACCAACAACGGGGCACAGTTCCTCCCAATGACACCAACAACGGGGCACAGTTCTTCCCAATGACACCAACAACGGGGCACAGTTCTTCCCAATGACACCAACAACGGGGCACAGTTCTTCCCAATGACACCAACAACGGGGCACAGTTCTTCCCAATGACACCAACAACGGGGCACAGTTCTTCCCAATGACACCAACAACGGGGCACAGCTCTTCCCAATGACACCAACAACGGGGAACAGTTCTTCCCAATGACACCAACAACGGGGCACAGTTCTTCCCAATGACACCAACAACAGGGGACAGCTCTTCCCAATGACACCAACAACGGGGCACAGTTCTTCCCAATGACACCAACAACGGGGAACAGTTCCTCCCAATGACACCAACAATGGGGAACAGTTCTTCCCAATGACACCAACAACGGGGCACAGTTCTTCCCAATGACACCAACAACGGGGCACAGTTCCTCCCAATGACACCAACAACGGGGAACAGTTCTTCCCAATGACACCAACAACGGGGCACAGTTCCTCCCAATGACACCAACAACGGGGCACAGTTCTTCCCAATGACACCAACAACGGGGCACAGTTCTTCCCAATGACACCAACAACGGGGCACAGTTCTTCCCAATGACACCAACAACGGGGCACAGTTCCTCCCAATGACACCAACAACGGGGAACAGTTCTTCCCAATGACACCAACAACGGGGCACAGTTCCTCCCAATGACACCAACAACGGGGCACAGCTCTTCCCAATGACACCAACAACAGGGGACAGCTCTTCCCAATGACACCAACAACGGGGCACAGTTCTTCCCAATGACACCAACAACGGGGCACAGTTCTTCCCAATGACACCAACAACGGGGAACAGTTCTTTCCAATGACACCAACAACGGGGAACAGTTCCTCCCAATGACACCAACAACGGGGCACAGTTCTTCCCAATGACACCAACAACGGGGCACAGTTCCTCCCAATGACACCAACAACGGGGCACAGTTCTCCCCAATGACACCAACAACGGGGCACAGTTCTTCCCAATGACACCAACAACGGGGAACAGTTCTTCCCAATGACACCAACAACGGGGAACAGTTCTTCCCAATGACACCAACAACGGGGAACAGTTCTTCCCAATGACACCAACAACGGGGCACAGTTCTCCCCAATGACACCAACAACGGGGCACAGTACTTCCCAATGACACCAACAACGGGGCACAGTTCTCCCCAATGACACCAACAATGGGGAACAGTTCTTCCCAATGACACCAACAACGGGGCACAGTTCTTCCCAATGACACCAACAACGGGGCACAGTTCTTCCCAATGACACCAACAACGGGGCACAGTTCTTCCCAATGACACCAACAACGGGGAACAGTTCTTCCCAATGACACCAACAACGGGGAACAGTTCCTCCCAATGACACCAACAACGGGGCACAGTTCTTCCCAATGACACCAACAACGGGGCACAGTTCCTCCCAATGACACCAACAACGGGGCACAGTTCTTCCCAATGACACCAACAACGGGGCACAGTTCTTCCCAATGACACCAACAACGGGGCACAGTTCTTCCCAATGACACCAACAACGGGGCACAGTTCTTCCCAATGACACCAACAACAGGGGACAGCTCTTCCCAATGACACCAACAACGGGGAACAGTTCTTCCCAATGACACCAACAACGGGGCACAGTTCTTCCCAATGACACCAACAACGGGGCACAGTTCTTCCCAATGACACCAACAACGGGGCACAGTTCTCCCCAATGACACCAACAACGGGGCACAGTACTTCCCAATGACACCAACAACGGGGCACAGTTCTTCCCAATGACACCAACAACGGGGGACAGCTCTTCCCAATGACACCAACAACGGGGCACAGTACTTCCCAATGACACCAACAACAGGGCACAGTTCTTCCCAATGACACCAACAACGGGGGACAGTTCTTCCCAATGACACCAACAACGGGGCACAGTTCTTCCCAATGACACCAACAACGGGGAACAGTTCTTCCCAATGACACCAACAACGGGGCACAGTTCTTCCCAATGACACCAACAACGGGGCACAGTTCTTCCCAATGACACCAACAACGGGGCACAGTTCTTCCCAATGACACCAACAACGGGGCACAGTTCTTCCCAATGACACCAACAATGGGGAACAGTTCCTCCCAATGACACCAACAACGGGGCACAGTTCTTCCCAAAGACACCAACAACGGGGCACAGTTCCTCCCAATGACACCAACAACGGGGAACAGTTCCTCCCAATGACACCAACAACGGGGCACAGTTCTTCCCAATGACACCAACAACGGGGCACAGTTCTTCCCAATGACACCAACAACGGGGCACAGTTCTTCCCAATGACACCAACAACGGGGCACAGTTCTTCCCAATGACACCAGCAACGGGGCACAGTTCTTCCCAATGACACCAACAACGGGGCACAGTTCTTCCCAATGACACCAGCAACGGGGCACAGTTCTTCCCAATGACACCAACAACAGGGGAACAGTTCCTCCCAATGACACCAACAACGGGGCACAGTTCTCCCCAATGACACCAACAACGGGGCACAGCTCTTCCCAATGACACCAACAACGGGGAACAGTTCTTTCCAATGACACCAACAACGGGGAACAGTTCCTCCCAATGACACCAACAACGGGGCACAGTTCTTCCCAATGACACCAACAACGGGGCACAGTTCCTCCCAATGACACCAACAACGGGGAACAGTTCTTCCCAATGACACCAACAACGGGGCACAGTTCTTCCCAATGACACCAACAACGGGGCACAGTTCTTCCCAATGACACCAACAACGGGGCACAGTTCTTCCCAATGACACCAACAACGGGGAACAGTTCCTCCCAATGACACCAACAACGGGGCACAGTTCTTCCCAATGACACCAACAACGGGGCACAGTTCCTCCCAATGACACCAACAACGGGGCACAGTTCTTCCCAATGACACCAACAACGGGGCACAGTTCTTCCCAATGACACCAACAACGGGGCACAGTTCTTCCCAATGACACCAACAACGGGGCACAGTTCTTCCCAATGACACCAACAACGGGGCACAGTTCTTCCCAATGACACCAACAACGGGGCACAGCTCTTCCCAATGACACCAACAACGGGGAACAGTTCTTCCCAATGACACCAACAACGGGGCACAGTTCTTCCCAATGACACCAACAACGGGGCACAGTTCTTCCCAATGACACCAACAACGGGGCACAGTTCTTCCCAATGACACCAACAACGGGGAACAGTTCCTCCCAATGACACCAACAATGGGGAACAGTTCTTCCCAATGACACCAACAACGGGGCACAGTTCTTCCCAATGACACCAACAACGGGGCACAGTTCCTCCCAATGACACCAACAACGGGGAACAGTTCTTCCCAATGACACCAACAACGGGGCACAGTTCCTCCCAATGACACCAACAACGGGGCACAGTTCTTCCCAATGACACCAACAACGGGGCACAGTTCTTCCCAATGACACCAACAACGGGGCACAGTTCTTCCCAATGACACCAACAACGGGGCACAGTTCCTCCCAATGACACCAACAACGGGGAACAGTTCTTCCCAATGACACCAACAACGGGGCACAGTTCCTCCCAATGACACCAACAACGGGGCACAGCTCTTCCCAATGACACCAACAACAGGGGACAGCTCTTCCCAATGACACCAACAACGGGGCACAGTTCTTCCCAATGACACCAACAACGGGGCACAGTTCTTCCCAATGACACCAACAACGGGGAACAGTTCTTTCCAATGACACCAACAACGGGGAACAGTTCCTCCCAATGACACCAACAACGGGGCACAGTTCTTCCCAATGACACCAACAACGGGGCACAGTTCCTCCCAATGACACCAACAACGGGGCACAGTTCTCCCCAATGACACCAACAACGGGGCACAGTTCTTCCCAATGACACCAACAACGGGGAACAGTTCTTCCCAATGACACCAACAACGGGGAACAGTTCTTCCCAATGACACCAACAACGGGGAACAGTTCTTCCCAATGACACCAACAACGGGGCACAGTTCTCCCCAATGACACCAACAACGGGGCACAGTACTTCCCAATGACACCAACAACGGGGCACAGTTCTCCCCAATGACACCAACAATGGGGAACAGTTCTTCCCAATGACACCAACAACGGGGCACAGTTCTTCCCAATGACACCAACAACGGGGCACAGTTCTTCCCAATGACACCAACAACGGGGCACAGTTCTTCCCAATGACACCAACAACGGGGAACAGTTCTTCCCAATGACACCAACAACGGGGAACAGTTCCTCCCAATGACACCAACAACGGGGCACAGTTCTTCCCAATGACACCAACAACGGGGCACAGTTCCTCCCAATGACACCAACAACGGGGCACAGTTCTTCCCAATGACACCAACAACGGGGCACAGTTCTTCCCAATGACACCAACAACGGGGCACAGTTCTTCCCAATGACACCAACAACGGGGCACAGTTCTTCCCAATGACACCAACAACAGGGGACAGCTCTTCCCAATGACACCAACAACGGGGAACAGTTCTTCCCAATGACACCAACAACGGGGCACAGTTCTTCCCAATGACACCAACAACGGGGCACAGTTCTTCCCAATGACACCAACAACGGGGCACAGTTCTCCCCAATGACACCAACAACGGGGCACAGTACTTCCCAATGACACCAACAACGGGGCACAGTTCTTCCCAATGACACCAACAACGGGGGACAGCTCTTCCCAATGACACCAACAACGGGGCACAGTACTTCCCAATGACACCAACAACAGGGCACAGTTCTTCCCAATGACACCAACAACGGGGGACAGTTCTTCCCAATGACACCAACAACGGGGCACAGTTCTTCCCAATGACACCAACAAGGGGGAACAGTTCTTCCCAATGACACCAACAACGGGGCACAGTTCCTCCCAATGACACCAACAACAATGATGGGGCACAATTCCTTTAAGTGACACCAAAGATGGAGCACAGTTCCTTTTAGTGACACCAATGATGGGGCACAATTCCTTTCAGTGACACCAGTGATGGGACACAATTTTCTTTCAGTGACACCAATGATGGGGCAAAGTTCCTTTCAATTACACCAGCAATGCGGCACAAATCTTCCCAATGACACCAATGATGGAGCACAATTCCTCTCAGTGGCAGCAATGATGGGGCACAATTCCTACCAATGACATCAATTATGGGGCACAATTCTTCCCAATGACACCAACGATGGGGCACATTTACTCTCAGTGACACCAAGGATGGGGCACAATTCCTACCAATGACACCAACAACGGGGCGCAGTTCCTCCCAATGACGCCAACAATAGGGCACAATTCTTTCCAATAACACCAATGATGGGGCACAATTCCTCTCAGTGACACCAACGATAGGGCACAATTCCTACCAATGGCATCAATGATGGGGCAAAGTTCCTGCCGCTGACACCAGCAATGGGGCCCAATGACACCAATGATGGGGCACGATACCTACCAATGACATCAATGATGGGGCAAAGTTCCTGCCGCTGACACCAGCAATGGGGCCCAATGACACCAATGATGGGGCACGATACATACCAATGACACCAAGAATGTGGCACAGCTCCTCCCACTGACACCGACAACGGGGCCTAATGACACCAATGATGGGGCACCATTCCTCCCACTGACACAAAGGTGGGGCTATGTTTACTCCAACTGATGCTACGACCTTTTCTATTCCGATAGCCACACCCCGGCTCCCCTGAGGTCTGAAGGACAGGAAACTGGCCCTTTGTTTAGAAAATTTGGAGACACTCCCTGTATTACCTTTTTGTACCACCACCCCCTCCCTTTAGAATGTAAGCTCTACGAGCCGGGCCCTCCTGTACGTTTTGTATTGAACTGTACTGTAATTGTGTTGTCACCCCTATACATTGTAAAGCTCTGTGTAAACTGTTGGCGCTATATACATCGTGTATAATAATAATAATAATAATAATAATAACAATAATAATAATGATATTAAAGGAAACAAAAAACAAATGCAATGTTTTACCCCTAATCGTCCACTAGATGGCGATGAAGGCCTTTCACAATTCATCACTGTTATTTGTCAGGAGTCATGCCGCGTACACACCATGGGCTAGATTCACAGAGAGATACGACGGTGTATCTCCTGATACGCCGTCGTATCTCTGAGTTAGGCCGGTCGTATCTATGCGCCTGATTCATAGAATCAGTTACGCATAGATATGCCTAAGATCCGACAGGTGTAACTGTGTTACACCGTCGGATCTTAACTGCAATTTAAAAATGGCCGTGGGGGGGCGTTCTCGCTGATTAATATGTAAATCAGCGAGATACGCCAATTCACGAACGTACGCAGGCCCGACGCAGTTTGTTACGACGTTTACGTATCGGTTTTCCCGGCGTATACTTACCCCTGCTTCTATGAGGCGCAGCCAATGTTAAGTATAGCCGTCGTTCCCGCGTCAAATATATTTTTTTTTACGTTGTTTGCGTACGCCGATTCTCAAACCCGATCGTCGCAAGTTACGCTCACGCCCAAACCACTGACGTCCTAGCGACGTCAGTGGGAGCAATGCATGCCGGGAAATTTCGCGGACGGCGCATGCGCATTTAAATCGGCGCGGGGACGCGCCTGATTTAAATAGTACACTCCCCCTAGCCGCAGAATTTGAAATCCGCCGGGGGATTTACGATCCGCCGACGCAAGTTTGGAGGTAAGTGGTTTGTGAATTACCCACTTGCCTCTCAAACTTGCGGCAGCGTATCTTAAATCACATAGATCGAGCGGATCTAAAGATCCGCTAATCTATGTGAATCTAGCCCCATCACTTTATGTGATGAAAAAAAATGACGTTTTTAAAAACGTCACTTTAAATGACCGTGTGTGGGGGAAAACGTCGTTTTATGTCTTGTGAAAAACGACAAAAAAAAATTGAAGCATGCTTCAATTTTATGTGTCGTTTTTCAAAACGTCGTTTTTTACTTCACAGAAATTGACCGTGTGTAGCAAAAAACGACGTTTAAAAACAACGGGCCATATTCTTAGATATCTCCGGCGGCGTAACGTATGTCCTTTACGTTACTCCGCCGCAAGTTTAACTGGCAAGTGCCTGATTCCCAAACCACTTACCTGTAAACTTGCGGCGGCGTAGCGTAAAGTCCACCCGCGCAAGCACTCCTAATTCAAATGATCCTGGTAGGGGGCGTGGATCATTTAAATTAGGCGCGCTCCCGCGCCGATCGTAATGCGCATGCTCCGTCGGGTAAATTACACGACGTGCAATGCGCTAAATGACGTCTCACAGACGTCATTTGTTTTGACGGTAACGTAAATGGCATCCAGCGCCATTCACGGACGACTTACGCAAACGACGTTAAATTTTAAAATTTCGACGCGGGAACGACTCCCATACTTAACATTGAGTACGCCACCTAGGGGGCATGTTTATCTTTACGCCGCGTATCGCTTACGGAAACAACGTAAAATCACTACGACGGGCAAGCGTACGTTAGAGAATCGGCGTGACTAGTCATTTGCATATTCTACGCTGACCGCGAGGAAACGCCACCTAGCGGTCAGCGTAGATATTGCAGCCTAAGATACAACGGCGCAGGCCGTCGTATTTTAGGCATGTTTAAGTGTATCTCAGTTTGAGAATACACTTAAACATAGGACGGCCTTAGAATCGGACTTACGTCGGCGTATCTGCTGATACGCCGGCGTAATTCTTTGAGAATATGGCCCAACGTTTTTACACCCGCGCATGCCCAGAAGCTAGTTATGAAGCGAGCTTCAATGGAAAAACGTGGTGGAACGTAACCTCGCTTTGCTAGAACATTGTGAGAAAAACGATGGTGTGTAGGCAACTTCGTCTTTGAAAATTGAAGTTTCAAAAACGTCGTTTTTTACTTCACAGGAAATGTCGTTTTTTTTCATCACATAAAGTGATGGTGTGTATGGGGCATTAGAGGTGAGAAGGTGTGAGTTCCTCTCTGCAGGAAATCTTCTGACCACCAGGAAAGGTCATCAGCACCTCCAGGTCACAGGTCACATCCCTCAGCAAACAAAAGTATTGATTTCCAGGACAGACTGAGAAAATAAAACGTACTTTATTCTATTGAGGAATTAACCTTTTCGTCACCGTAATGCAATAATAAATGCTCAGGGTTGCTGCATAGCCACTTAACTGGTCTGACTGGTGGAAATATTCTGCTATGCAAAAGTCAAGAACAAAAAATTCTTCTGGGCTGCAGTACTACTCGCTGGCCGGGGCTTTTCTGGAGCTTTTTGTTTGTATTTTATGCTTGAAAATTACTTATAACCCCCAAACCTTATATATATATAGGGCTGGATTCAGGTAGCTGCGCCCCTTCTTACGGCGGCGCAGCGTATCGTATTTACGCTGCGCCGCCGTAAGTTTGAGAGGCAAGTGCTGTATTCACAAAGCACTTGCCTCCTAACTTACGGCGGCATAGCGTAAATGGGGCCGGCGTAAGCGCGCGTCATTCAAATGATGTTGAGGGGGGCGTGTTTTATTTAAATTAGGTTGACCCCGCGTATGCGCCGTTCGTGAAAAAATCCCAGTGCGCATGCTCGAAGTTCCGATGCAAATCGTCATTGCTTTCGACGTGAACGTAAATTACGTCCAGCCCTATTCGCGAACGACTTACGCAAACGACGTAATAAATTCAAATTTCGAAGCGGGAACGACGTCCATACTTAACATTGGCTGCGCGACCTAATAGCAGGAGCAACCTTACTCCGAAAAAGCCTAACGTAAACAACGTAAATAAATTGCGCTGGCCCTACGTACGTTTGTGAATCGGCGTATCTAGGTAATTTGCATATTCCACGCCGAAAACAACGGAAGCGCCCCTAGCGGCCAACGTAATATTGCACACAATTCTACGCCCGCCGCATTCAAGTTACGTCGGCGGAGGAAGCCTATTTTTTAAGCGTATCTGCCTTTGAGAATCGGCGTAACGATACGCCGGCGCAGATTTGATTACGGCGGTGTATC
Source organism: Rana temporaria (assembly GCF_905171775.1). Taxonomy (NCBI): domain Eukaryota; kingdom Metazoa; phylum Chordata; class Amphibia; order Anura; family Ranidae; genus Rana; species Rana temporaria. Next base: position 19,301,795 of record NC_053490.1, on the reverse strand, counting down.
TGGAGATACGCCGCCGTAAAAGCTTCCTGAATCTACCCCATATTTTTTTTTTTAGCAGAGACCCTGGAGAATGAAATGGCGGCCGTTGCAGTATTTTATGTCATACTGTTTTTTGTGCAGCGGTCTTTCAAACGCAATTTTTAAAAAAAAAACAGTAAAGTAAGTGCCGGTTCACACTACAGCGACATGAAAGTCGGCACGACTTTGCGAGGCAACTTCAAGTCGCCTCCAGGACAGACAACTTTGCCAGTGGCCAATCAAACAATAATCAGCTCTGTGGGAGGGAGGGGTTTGCATGCGAAAAAAAATTCTCTCCCTGTAAAGTTGCTTCAGTTAAGACACTGATGCGACTTTGGAGTCGACTTCCATTGAAATCTAGGGGTACAAGTCGCCAAGAAGTCGCCTTGAACACACACTTAACCCCTGCAGCGCCCCCTACAGGTTAACCCCTTCACTGCCAGTGTATTTTTTACAGCCTACAGTGCATTTCTATAGCACTGATCGCTGTAAAAATGACAATGGTCCCAAAATGGTGTCAAAAGTGTCCGATGTGTCCGCCATAATGTCGCAGTCACGATAAAAATCGCTGATCGCCGTAACAAAAAAAATGTTATTTTGTAGACGCTATGGGCCAGATTCAGGTATATCTGCGTCGGCGTAACGTATTACATTTACGTTACACCGCCGCAAGTTTTCCGCGCAAGTGCTTGATTCACAAAGCACTTGCCTGTAAACTTGCGGCGGCGTAGCGTAAAGCCGTCCGGCGCAAGCCCGCCTAATTCAAATGGGGCGTGTATCATTTAAATTAGGCGCGTTCCCGCGCCGAACGTACTGCGCATGCTCCGTTTTTACATTTCCCGCCGTCCTTTTGCGCGAAATGACGTCGCACCGATGTAATTTTTTGAACGGCGACGTGCGTTACGTCCTTTCCTATTCAAGGATGACTTACGCAAAAAAAAAAAATTTGACGCGGGAACGACGGCCATACTTTAACATTGCTAGTCTAAATATAAGCCATTGAAATAGCACTCGCAACTTTACGACGGGAAAAGCCGACTAGCGACGACGTAAGAGAATGCGACGACCGCGCGTACCTTCGTGGATCGCCGTAAACAGCTAATTAGCATACCCGACGCGGAAAACGACGCAAACTCCACCTAGCGGCCGCCGAAGTATTGCATCCTAAAATCCGAAACCGTACGCCTGTCGGATCTTAGCCAAATGGCGTTGTATCTTTGTTTGAGAATTCAAAATAAAGATACGACGCGGCAAATTTGAAAGTACGCCGGCGTACTCTCACTGTGAATCTGGCCCTATAACTTTTGCGCAAACCAATCAATAAACATTTATTGCGATTTTTTTTTTTTACCAAAAATAGGTAGAAGAATACTCATCGGCCTAAACTGTGGACAAAATTTTTTTTTTTAAATATTTTTTGGGGGATATTTTTTACAGCAAAAAGTAAAAAATATTGAATTTTTTTAAAAATCATCGCTCTATTTTTGTTTATAGTGCAAAAAATAAAAATCGCAGAGGTGATCAAATACCACCAAAAGAAAGCTCTATTTGTGGGAAAAAAAGGACAACAATTTTGTTTGTAAGCCACGTCGAAACGGCCGCGCAATTGTCAGTTAAAGGGGTTTTCCACCTTTTTTTTTAAGTTTATTACAAGTCAGCAGCTACAAAAAGTGTAGCTGCTGGCTTTTAATAAACAGACACTCACCTGCCCCAGCGTTCCAGCTCCTCGCCGGCCGGGGCTCCGCTCCTCGCCCCCCCTCGCCGGCCGGCGTCTTCATTCTTAGTGTGGGCACCCGGCAGTGACAGCTTTCGGCTTCGCGGCCGGGCACCCACTGCGCATGCGCGAGCGGCAGTGCGCATGCGCGAGCGGCGCCGTCCGATTGGACAGGCGCTCGCCTACAGGGAGGGGCTGTGAAAAGGCGATTAAGCTAATCGCCTTTCCAGCCCCTCGGCAGAAGGAGGAAGTGGGACAGGAAGTCCCCTTCTCCTGAAGCCCCCACTCCCCCCCCAAAAAAATTACATGCCAAATGTGGCATGTAAGGGGGCGAGGAGTGGGTTAAGCGGAAGTTCCATTTTTAGGTGGAAAAATACCTGAAAAATATTACATTGTTGGTTTTGGCTTTATAGGTTTATATTAATATTAAAACCTCGTATACCGGAGAAGTTTCAAGGAACGAGTTGACTTTTGGCATTCTGCTGTGAAAGCGGAGAAAGGGGAATGAATGGGGCTGATCTGTCTGCATAGAGATTACTCCATTCCCCACCTCCTCCCCCCAGCCTGGGCTATCCCACAATTATTAGACTGCTGCAGAGGAGCTGCCAGAACACGGACCGCAGACAGAGACTCACTCAGCTGTCCTTTCACCCAGCACACGGAGATGCCTGATTCTCCCTAGAGCAAGATTGCTGGTCTCTCGGAATCTCCTCTCCAAAAACTTTGCTTGGATTTGTACTCTTGGTTCTGCATTGTCCCTCACCAAATTTCTAGAGAAAAAAGAGAATTTTGCAGTAGAGTGGAGTTTTACGCCTGATTCTGGATAAATTTCATTACCGAATTTCCAGAGGCAAAGCAGAATTTTGCCATTTGCGTGGATTTGTACCCTTGGTTCTGCTCCATCCGTCACCGCATTTTTGCAGGAAAAATAAAACGTGGTTTGGGTGGATTTGTACCCTGAGTTTTGCCTCGTCCATCACCGAATTTCCAGAAGAAATAGAAAATGTTGTGATTTGGGTGGATTTGTACCCTGAGTTCTGCCTCGTCCATCACCAAATTTCCAGAAGAAATAGAAAACGTTGTGGTTTGGTTGGATTTGTACCCTTGGGTCTGCGTTGTCCCTTGCCAAATTTCTAGAGGAAAAAGAAAACGTTGTGGTTTGGGTGGATTTGTACCCTGAGTTCTGCCTCGTCCATCACTAAATTTCCAGAAGAAATAGAAAACGTTGTGGTTTGGTCGGATTTGTACCCTTGGGTCTGCGTTGTCACTCGCAAAATTTCTAGAGGAAAAAGAAAACGTTGTGGTTTGAGTGGATTTGTACCCTTGGGTCGTCTGCATTGTCCCTCGCCAAATTTCTAGAGAAAAACTAAAACGTTGTGGTTTGGTTGGATTTGTACCCTTGGTTTTACCTTGTTCATCTCCGAATTTCCAGAAGAAAAAAAAAAACTTTGCCTGCTTTGTGGGTGCATTGAACCCTTGGGTCTGCCCAAATTTTATCACCAAATTTTCAGAGGAAAAAAAGAATTTTGCAGTTTGTGTTAATTTGTACGCTAGGTGCTGCTGCACCCAACTCCAAATTGCCTGGTTCTGCCCCGTCCATCACCAAATTTCCAGAAGAAAAATAAATCTCTGCAGTTTGGGTGGATTTGTACCCTTGGTACTGGTTCTGCCAAATTTCCAGAGGAAAAAGCGAATTTTGCAGTTTGAGTGGAGTTTTACGCCAAATTTCATTACCGAATTGCCAGAGGCAAAGCAGAATTTTGCCAATTGAGTGGATTTGTACCCTTGGTTTGTACCAAGGGTACAAATTTGTCTCTCCATCCATCACCGCATTTTTACAAGAAAAATAAAACTTTAAGTGGATTTGTACCCTTGGGACTGCATTGTCCCTCACCAAATTTCTAGAGAAAAAATACAACTTTATGGTTTGGGTGGATTTGTACCCTTGGGTCTGCATTGTCCCTCACCAAATTTCTAGAGGAAAAAGAAAACGTTGTGGTTTGGGTGGATTTGTACCCTTGGGTCTGCATTGTCCCTCACCAAATTTCTAGAGGAAAAAGAAAACTTTATGGTTTGGGTGGATTTGTACCATTGGGTCTGCATTGTCCCTCACCAAATCTCTAGGGGAAAGAAAACTTTATTGTTTGGGTGGATTTGTACCTTTGGGTCTGCATTGTCCCTCACCAAATTTCTAGAGGAAAAAGAAAACGTTGTGGTTTGGGTGGATTTGTACCCTTGGTTCTATCTCGTTCATCTCCGAATTTCCAGAAGAAAAAGAAAACTGTGGTTGCACTGAACCCTTGGGTCTGCCTGAATTTTATTACCAAATTTCCAGAGGAAAAAAAGACAAGTTTGTGTTAATTTGTACGCTAGGTGCTGCTGCGCCCAACTCCGAATTACCACAGGAAAAATAAAACGTTGTGGTTTGGCTGGATTTGTACACCTCGTTCTGCCCCGTCCATAACTGAATTTCCAGAAGAAAAATAAATCTCTGCAGTTTGGGTGGATTTGTACCTTTTGGTTCTGGTTCTGCCAAATTTCCAGAGGCAAAAGAGAATTTCGTATTTACCTGGATTTGTATCCTTGGTTCTGCTCCATCCATTATCGCATTTTCACAGGAAAAAGAAAACTTTGTGGTTTGGGTGGATTTGTACCTTTGGTTCTGCCCCGTCCATAACCAAATTTCCAGAAGAAAAATAAATCTTTACGGTTTAGGTGGATTTGTACACCTGGTTCTGCCCCGTCCATCACCAAATTTCCAGAAAAAAAAGAAATCTTTACGGTTTAGGTGGATTTGTACCCTTGGTTCTGCCCGGTCCATCACCGAATTTCCAGAAGAAAAATAAAACTTTATGGTTTGGGTGGATTTGTACACCTGGTTCTGCCCCGTCCATCACCAAATTTCCTGAAAAAAAAAGAAATCTTTACGGTTTAGGTGGATTTGTACCCTTGGTTCTGCCCCGTCCATCACCGAATTTCCAGGAGAAAAATAAAACTTTGCGTTTTGGGTGGATTTGTACCCCTGGTTCTGCCCCGTCCATCACCGAATTTCCAGAAAAAAAAATATCTTTGCGGTTTTGGGTGAATTTTTATGCCTGGTTCTGCCCCGTCCATCACCGAATTTCCAGAGGAAGAATAAATCATTGCGTTTTGGGTGGATTTGTACTCTTGGATCTGCCCCGTCCATCATCTAATTTACAGAGGAAAAATAGAAATCTTTTGCGGTTTTGGGTGAATTTTTATGATTGATTTTGCCCCATTCATCACTGAATTTCCAGAAGGAAGAGAAAACTTTACGGTTTGCACACTTGATTCTGCCTCGTCCTTTGCCAAATTTCCAGAAGTAAAAGAAAACTTTGCAGTTTAGGTTGATTTGTACGCTCAGTTGTGCCCTGTCCATCACCAGATTTCCAGGATTAAAAGAAAACTTTGCAGTTTGGGTGCGTCTGTACGCTTGGTTCTGCCCTGGGTACTAAAAGGCACGGCTTCTTGCCAGCGGAAGATGTGGATCTGTGGCCATTGTTCTTGGGATGGAAAATGGACGTGGGTCTTGTTTCTGTGGTTTGGATTGGTAGAGTTCACCTTAGCAGACATGTACAGCTCCATGTCGAATATCCAGCAGGCTCTGGAGACGGAGAAGGTATTAATAGAGCACCTGGGGACTTACTTGCAGGAGGAGACTCACCGGCTTAATGACCTTCGCAGGTAAGATGATACTAAACGTCGCCGTAATTACTTTTCTTTATCTTCTAAAGCTGACCACACACCGGTAGAATTGAACTGGAAATTGTTTATTTTATGAACATTCATTACATTTTTTTTCAATGGTTAGTTAAAATTGTTTTAGGCGGTAGTAAAGAGAAAATTCTAAAGAGAAGGATGGAAATTTTTTCTTGAGTGAACAAAAATCTAACTGTGAATGTGGCTCGGGACAAAAATGTACATATTGTAATAAGACATGTTTGATGCCTCTGGGATTCAGTGGCGGCTGGTGCTCAAAATTTTTAGGGGGGCACAAACAAATGAAAAAAAAAAAGACAATTGCAGCCTCACTGTGCCCATCAAAGGCAGCCACTGTGCCCATCAAAGGCAGCCACTGTGCCCATCAAATGCAGCCACTGTGCTATGCCATCAATTGTCGCCACTGTGCCATCAATTGTCGCCACTGTGCCATCAATTGTCACCACTGTACCATCAATTGTCACCACTGTGCCCATCAATTGTCACCACTGTGCCATGCCAAACGCAGCCACTGTGCCATCAAACGCAGCCACTGTGCCATGCCATCAATTGTCCCCACTGTGCCCACATCAATTGTCCCCACTGTGCCCACATCAATTGTCCCCACTGTGCCCACATCAATTGTCCCCACTGTGCCCACATCAATTGTCATCACTGTGCCCACATCAATTGTCCCCAATGTGCCCACATCAATTGTCCCCACTGTGCCCACATCAATTGTCCCCCACTGTGCCCACATCAATTGTCCCCACTGTGCCCACATCAATTGTCCCCACTGTGCCCACATCAATTGTCCCCCACTGTGCCCACATCAATTGTTCCCACTGTGCCCACATCAATTGTCCCCACTGTGCCCACATCAATTGTCCCCACATCAATTGTCCCCACTGTGCCCTGTAAAATGCTGCCAGTCAGATTGCTGGGGTTTTCTGGGGTTCGCCATTCTCCTTCCACGGTCCCTCGATGTCTTCTGTCGCCCTCGATGACGCTTCAGCCAATCAGGTTACTGATAACCAGAATCAGTGAACCTGATTGGCTGAGACGGCCGTCAGTCTTATCCAAGGGATGTAGCCCACTACGTTCCGAGGATAAGACATCCGGGAGCTGAAGGGCTGTACTGGGAAAGCCTATCGCTGGCTCTGATAGGCACTTCCGCACAGCCAACCAGCTGTCCTTATTCAGATAATCGGCGCCCAATGTCCGGTTATCTGACTAGGCTGGCCACAATAACATACACTCATGCAATGCATGAGTGTATATTATTTGCGCGTCGCTGCAAAACAAATTTTTTAAAAGCCTTAAAGGGCCCGTTTTTTTTTTCTGTTATTTTTTTCATGACTACAGGAGGGGGGGGGGGGGGGGCGGCGCACGGGCTGTGAAGGCCCAGGAACTCAGCACAGGGATGGTAGGAGCCCATCATAATGGGCACAGCAGGTGTGCAGACCCGGGAACTCAGCACACGGATGGTGGGAACCCCTCATAATGGGCACAGCAGGTGTACAGACCCGGGAACTCAGCACAGGGATGGTGGGAACCCCTCATAATGGGCACAGCAGGAGTACAGACCTGGGAACTCGGCACAGGGATGGTGGGAACCCCTCATAATGGGCACAGCAGGTGTGCAGACCTGGGAACTTGGTACAGGAAAGGTGAGAACCCTTCACCCACATTTTAATTAAGTAAATTAGCAAACTCAACATGTTGATGTCATAGGTTCTTTTTAATATTTGAAGCTTTTACTAAAATAATCCCCAGTGATCCTGCCAATGGAAGGTCCTTTCTTTTATGAAGTGACAACACCCAGTTGTGATCCTGTGTTGTCACTCTGTCATTAGCTGTCCCAGTGGAGAATACAAGAGGCCCGGCTCATGCACATTGCACAGACATGGCCCACCATTGTCACCACAGGAAAGTCGCCTCTAGCAGCCATTGCTGGAATTCACATACCATAGGCAAGAAATTGATGCAAAGAGATCAACAGCACAGACATGTAGCAAAGGATGAAAAAAGTGAAAGCAGTGTTTTTTATGTCAATTGTTTATGATACACAGGGCTTTAGCATAGTTAACCATTTGCCGACCGGCGCATGTACATTTACGTCGGCAGAATGGCACGACTGGGCAAAGCAACGTACTTGTACGTCGCTTTGAATTTCCCGCTGTGCGTGCGTGTGCGCGCCCCGCCACGTGCTCCGTGACCATGCCCACAGGACCCGCAGACTCGATGTCCGCCGGTGTCCCACGATCCGTTCACGGAGCTGCAGAACGGGGAGATGCCTTTGTAAACAAGGCATTTCCCTGTTCTGCCTTGTGACAGGACACTGATCGTCTGTGCCCTGTGATCGGGAGCGGTGATCAGTGTTGTGTCACTTGTAGCCCAGCCCCCCCACAGTTAGAATCACTCCCTAGGACACACTCAACCCCTTGATCGCCCCCTAGTGTTTAACCCCTTCCCTGTGTTTTTATAGCACTGATCGCCGTATAAATGGCAATGGTCCCCGAAAATAGTGTCAAAAGTGTCCGATGTGTCCGCCATAATGTCGCAGTCACGATAAAAAACGCAGAACGCCGACATTACTAGTAAAAAAAAAAATAAGAAAAATGCCATAAAACTATCCCCTATTTTGTAGACGCTATGGGCCAGATCCACAAAGAAGTTACGTTGGCGTATCTATTGATACGCCGCGTAACTTCTAGGATGCTCCGGCGTATCTTTGTTTTGTATCCACAAAACAAGATACGCCTGAATGGGGGCTAGATCCGACTGACGTACGTCTTAGTACGCCGTCGGATCTTGGGTGCATATTTACGCTGGCCGCTAGGTGGCGCTTCAGTTGATTTCCACGTAGAGTATGCAAATTAGCTAGATACGCCGATTCTCAGAACGTACGTCCGGCCGGCGCATTTTTTTACGACGTTTACGTAAGGCTTTTTTCGGCGTAACGTTACCCCTGGGTCTATGAGGCGTACGCAATGTTAATTATGGACGTCGGGCCAGCGTCAAATTTTCCGTCGTTTGCGTAAAACGTTTGTGAATAGGGCTTTGCGTAAATTACGTTCACATCGACAGCATTGACTATTAGCGACGTGATTTTGAGCATGCGCACTGGGACACCCCCACGGACGGCGCATGCGCCGTTAAAAAAAACATCATTTACGTGGGGTCAAGTTGAATTAACATAAAACACGCCCACATCTTTGTCATTTGATTCCGCGCCCTTATGCCGACACATTTACACTACGCCGCCGTGACTTACGGCGCAAATTCTTTGTGGATAAAGAACCTCCGCACTAAGTTACGGCGGCGTAGTGTATCTGACCCTATAACTTTTGCACAAACCAATCAATATACGCTTATTGAGATTTTTTTTTACCAAATATATGTAGAATACGTATCGACCTAAACGGAGAAAGAAATCTCTTTTTTTATATATTTGGGGGATATTTATTATAGCAAAAAAGTAAAAAATATTGAAAGTTTTTCAAAATTGTCGCTCTATTTTTGTTTATAGCACAAAAAAAAAAAAAACGCAGAGGAGATCAAATACCACCAAAAGAAAGCTCTATTTGTGGGGGGAAAAAAGGACGCCAATTTTGTTTGGGAGCCACGTCGCACGACCGCGCAATTGTCAGTTAAAGCGACGCAGTGCCGAATCGCAAAAAGTGCTCTGGTCAGGAAGGGGGTCAATTCTTCCGGGGCTATAATCCCCCAATATCAGGAGGGCTCCTGTGCCCCCCCCCCCCGGGTTTATGTGATTTGTACTGGGACCCGGTGAGCAGTCTCTGTATATGATTAGAATATTCGGGGAGTTTGGTGATCTGTGCTCGGAAGCTCACAGCGGATGGGATACGGCCAGTTTAGTAGCTTTTGGCAATTACTGAGGATGAAAAATACACAAACACTTCATTTAGAGAGAGATGCAGAGCAGACCCTACCATGGAGGGGTCTACAAGACCAGAGAAAGGGCCCCTTTGTCTATAGACCAGCGCAGAGATCGCTTCATGCTGAATATTCATGTGCTGCATCTGTAATGTGTTACATAGACACCAATGAGAGGACAAGAAGGAGCGCGAGATATGAGACAGATGATAAATAGATAGATCACTTATTGGATATTAGATAGATACATATAGCTGGATTCACGTAGGGCGGCGTATTTTTGAGCCGGCGTAGAGTAGCGTATTTACGCTACGCCGTCCGTAAGTCAGAGAGGCAAGTGCTGTATTTACAAAGCACTTGCCTCCTAAGTTACGGCGGCGTAGCGTAAATGGGCCGGCGTAAGCGTGCCTAATTCAAACTGTGAAGAGGTGGGCGTGTTTTATGTAAATAAACCATGACCCAACGTGATTGACGTTTTTAACGAACGGCCGTGGACATATCCCAGTGTGCATTGCTCCAAAGTACGCCGCAAGGACTTATTGGTTTCGACGTGAACGTAAATTACGTCCAGCCCCATTCATGGACGACTTACGCAAACGACGAAAAAATCTCAAAATTCGACGCGGGAACGACGTCCATACTTAACATTGGCTAGGCCAGCTATTCGTTCGACTAACTTTACGCCTGAAAACGCCTTACGTAAACGGCGTATCTTTACTGCGACGGGCAAGCGTACGTTCGTGAATAGGCGTATCTCGCTGATTTACGCATTCTAGGCGTAAATCAGCGTTCACGCCCCTAACGGCCGGCGGAACTAGACAGCTAAGATACGACGGCGCAGGCTGTCGTATCTTAGCTACATTTAAGTGTATCTCAATTTGAGAATACACTTAAATGTACGACGGCGCATCTACTGATACGCCGGCTTAACTCTTTGTGAATCTAGCTAATACACTATATTGTCAAATGTATTGGAACGCCTACCTTTATATGCGTATGAACTTTAATGGCATGCCAGTCTAATTATTATTAATACTATACAGGATTTATACAGCGCCAACAGATTACGCAATCACTTTACAATATTAAAAGGGAGACAATGGGGTAGATTCAACAAGCAATTGCGTCTGCATAAATTGAGATTTTCCTAGCTTGTGACGGAAAATATTAGTTATATGAAGACAGGAGGCGAGTATCTTATGCATTATCTTTCCTTTAATAATGCCCACAGCAGAAATACAACTTTAGTGGATTTAGTAATAATAAAAGAATTTTTACAACCAAAACTACAAGTCCCAGCAGCCCCTAGGGCCTATCAGCCAATCACGTGGTCCCTGCCAGTATATAAGGGGCTGCCCCTTTAATCACTTCCTCTTTCTTGGAGCGAACTGTCAAAGACTTGAAAAACCGCGAACTTCAATTCCAACTAGTCTTCCGACCATCAACGATTTGGATTCGGTGAAGCGCTTGAGTAGAGGTCCCAACGGGGACAACAAAGGAGGTTCCTCCGGAAATTGCTCAGCCTGTGGCTCGCGTGTTGCGGTCCTCAGTAACCTGGAACAATATGAGAAAAAAAGACCATGATAGGGTTGGGTCGGGAGGGAAGATACTCGCCTCCTGTCTTCATATAACTAATATTTTCCGTCACAAGCTAGGAAAATCTCAATTTATATATCAGACAGGAGGCTCATATCTTATGCAAGTTCAAAGTCATACCTAGATATAAATACAATAACAATTAAGTATACATCTAATTAACAACCGATTTATAGAACCGACATAGATACGTGTTCCTCCGGTCTAAAGTAAAATTGGTGGAAGGTGGATTCGGAAGACCAGTCCGCCGCTCTCAGAAGGTCCGAAAGCGAACCTCCCGAGGTGATTACCTTTGTGGCCATTGCACCCCTGGAAGAGTGTGCACCGAATCGTGTAACGTCAATCCCAGCCAAGCCCATGGTGGACCTAACCCATCTGGCCAGAGTGGCCGAGGACACCGGCAGGTGTGGGCCGACATACGAAATAAGAAGTTGGGATAGAGACGGAGACCTAAGCGGGGCCGTCTGTAATTCATACGTCTGTAAACAGCGAACCACGCATAAACGTGGATGTGATGGGAAAAAGGGATAGAATACAGATTGTATCCCTGTCTTTGTTCTTCGAACTACCGAGAACTGTACGCCTTGAGGTGAGAATTGGCGTCTGGATATGTCCAGGGCCCTCACATCGGATATGCGCTTGATGGAGACAAGGCATAAAAGGACTGTAAGCTTGAAGGACAACAGTTTTAGCGGAAGAGCGTCGTTATCTTCCCATGTAGAAAACATGTTCAATACCCTGGAGACATCCCAGGTGCTTTGATATCTGGGGCGAGGAGGACGTTGGAATCTAACGCCTCGCAGGAGGCGACACACCACGGGGTGTTTGCCCACTGGAAGGGAATCTACCGGGGAATGGTAGGCCGAAATCGCAGAGCGGTACACATTAATGGAGCTATAAGATCTCCCGGAAGCAAAAGAATCTGCCAGGTAGTTAGCAACCATTGCTACAGGTGCGTGAACGGGATCAATTCTCCGTTGATCACACCAACGTACCCAGGTTCCCCAGGCTGATCGGTATGCCGATCTAGTCCCGGGGGCCCAGGCCAGGGCGAGAAGGTCCCTAGCTGTTCGTGAAAGGTCGCAATCTGCGCCTGACACCCCGAAATCAGCCAGGCGAGGAGATGAAGGTTGTGATCCACAACCAGAGGGTGGGGTTCTCCTGCAGGATTGGAGAGGAGGTGAGGAATCCGGGGAAGCAGCCTGGGGAGATCTATGGTCATTCCCAGGAGAAGGGGAAACCACGGTTGTGTTGGCCACCAAGGAGTGATCAGCACAACTGAAGCTTGCAGGTTTGCCACCTGCAATAGGAGTCTGAGGATCATGGAGAAGGGAGGGAACGCATAGTGTGTCCCTCGCGGCCAAACCTGCCGAAGGGCATCTATTGCCAGGGCTTCGGGGTCCGGCCTCCAGCTGTAAAAGCGAGGGAGTTGGCAATTGAGGCGGGAAGCGAACAGGTCCACGGAGAAAGGACCCCATAACCGGAACAGAGAAAGGAATACCGTCCGATCCAGTCGCCAATCGCTGGAATCTGTGAGGTATCTGGAATTCCAGTCCGCGATCAAGTTCGCGGCACCTGGGATGTATTCCGCCAGAGGAACGACATTGCGTTCCAGACAGAAGTGCCAAAACTCTTTTGCCAGGTTCGCCAGAGCTTTGGATCTGGAACCTCCTAGGCGGTTGACATATTGGACTGCGGTTACATTGTCCATCCGCAGCAATACGCAACAATTGGAGGCGTTCGGAAGGAGACTCTTGAGGGCGAAGAAGGCCGCCATGAGTTCCAACGCATTGATATGAAGCAGGGACTCCCCTGCGGACCATGTCCCTCCTGTGGTGGACGTTCCGCAGCGAGCCCCCCAGCCGTGTCGACTCGCATCCGATTCTATAATATAATCCGGATTGGAGCTGAAGATGGTCTTCCCGTTCCAATCGATGGCGTGACTCAGCCACCAACGCAGTTCTACTATTGCTTCTGCATCCAGAGGTACTTCGTCTGCATAGCGAAGACCCTGTCGCAGGTGGAGCGCTTTGAGTCTCTGAAGGGCTCGGTAATGTAGGGGAGTCGGGAAGATGGCCTGAATAGAGGCCGATAAAAGTCCTACTAATCGGGCCAAACCGCGTAAAGATACTCGCCGTTTGTACAATATGGCACGAATCTCCTTGCGGATAGTAGTTAGCTTGGCTTTGGGTAAGCGAAGGATAGAGTGTTTGGTGTCCACTAAGAAACCCAAAAACTCCATCTCCTGTGAAGGGGTCAAGATGGATTTCTCGTGGTTGATGACGAAACCTAGTCCCTGGAGCAATCTGACGGTCCAGGTGGCATGGGTCATCGCTTGGTGATGAGATCGGGCCATTATGAGGAGGTCGTCTAGGTATATGATTAACCGGACGCCCCTGCTCCGTAAGGCCGCCACCACCGGCTTCAACAATTTGGTGAAGCACCATGGGGCGGAGGAGAGTCCGAAGGGGAGGCAAGTGAACTGCCACAACCTGTCTCTCCAAAGGAACCGCAGGAGGTGTTGGGAAGCAGGGTGAATGGGGACTGTGAGGTAGGCGTCCTTCAAGTCCACCTTTACTAGCCAGTCCTCGGGGCGTAACAGGTCTCTCAAATAGTGGATCCCCTCCATCTTGAAATGTCGGTAGACGACATGTTGATTGAGGGTCCTTAGATTTATGACGGGGCGAAATCCGCCATCCTTTTTTCTTACTAGAAAGAGGTTGCTGAGAAACCCCGGGGAGACAGGGTGTACCTCTATCACGGCCTGTTTGGTAAGAAGGGCCTGAAGTTCTAGGTCTATGAGTGCTGAACTTTTGTTTGAGAATATGATGGGTTGAGGCATCACATTCATTTCTGGTAAAGAATACAGTTCTATCTGGTAACCTGCCACCGTGTTGAGTATCCAGGCGTCTGCCGTAATCGCAGACCAAGCGTGGATAAAATGTCTCAGCCTTCCCCCCAAGAGAATGTGACAATGATTCGGGTGTGTGACACTCACCGGTATTAGGTCTTGAGCGGGGGTAGCCTCTCCCTCCGCGTCCTCTCCAGGGTCGTCCGCGAGGTGGGAAGAAGGGGGCTGGTTGTGCCACCGGGATTGGGTAGGATTGTGGAGCCTGGCTGTACTGAGCGGGAGCTCTAAAGTATTGCCTGCCTGCGGAATAGCGACCGGCAGAACGGCCCCTGTTTCTGCCGGCCCTAGGAAAAACCTTGGTTGACCCTGATTTTTTCAGGGATGATTGGGCTTTGTCCAAACTGGTGTATAATCCTACCATCTTATTAATGTCCTTAATAAGTGAATCGCCAAAGAGCATACCTTCGGCTGAAGGGCCCGGTTCTGAGTCTGCGAGGTGGGCCAATTGAGGGTCTAACCTCATCAGGATGGAGCGACGACGCTCCGTGGAGCAGATGGTATTGGCGGAGCCTAGTAGGCACACTGTTCTCTGGGCCCAACCTCTAAGTTGGTCCAGGTCTACAGGGGTCCCCGTGGAGGAGGCCTGTTCTGCAATGTTCAGTATTTTGGTGACTGGGCCAAACAGGTCGAGGATTCTATCCTGAATAGATCGGAAAGATCTTTCAATCCCCTTTTTGGAATATTTACCTTGTTTGGTAAGGTACCTGAGAAGTACCGGGTCTACCTCTGGGGTGACTACCGTCTTTTTAGGGATACAGGGACGGGGACACTCCGCCCTCAGCTTACTGCGATTATTCTTATCTACGGACCTGCGGGCCCAGTATTGAATATATTGGGCTACCTCCGGGAGGGGTGCCCATTCGCCAGATCGGGGGTGAGAAATCCCTTCTGGGTCGAAGAAGGGTTCTCCCCTGGCGTCTAAGATAATTTCGCCCTGGGTTACAGGGGTGGCGTTGTCAGGTGGCGCCATATGCCCACTACCCTCATAATCCGTATCTTCCTCAGACTCGTAGGCGTCTGACGCCTCAGATCCTGTGGACGAATCTGATGTGTCCACAAAGGAATCTGGTTTAGTCCGTTTGGTGGACTTCTGCCTCTGCTTTTGCTGCTCCCCGAGGCTCAGGGGTCGGTGAGAGTCTGGTAGGGTAGTGGGTCGGCAGACCGGGTTGGGTGCTGCCTGGGGCACATTATTTACTTCCCCTGCCGGGGAGTCGTATGTTGTGGGAACATGCTTGCGTTTGTGTGTCGCTTTGCCCTTTGTGGGCGGTTCACCACGGCCTGGGGGTCCAGGCATGACAGGTGCAGCCAGTTGAGATACAGGGGCGGAAGCCATGGCTATTTGCACCGAATGATTTATTAATTCCTGTATCTGGGCAGCAGTAAGGAAAATAGGGTTCTGGGGGGTAATATTTCCCTCAGATGGCATGGTAGTAAATTCAGAGCAGTCTTCATCAGCCATGATGTTGCTCAGTTTTAGTGTATATATATCTATTTGTGTATATATATCTATTTGTGCCCTCAGTAGAACTCGTTCAGCAGTGTCAGCAGATACTGTGAGTATCTGATAGAAGGGAGCCGCTGAAGGGGTTAATAGAATTGATGATATATATCTATAGAATATCTAGAACATCTATTTTGGCCCAGAGGATACTCTAATGGCTCCTACCGTACCGCCAGGTCACTCCACACTGGAGCCGTGGCGTACGATAGGCAGATCCCCCGTTCAGGAGGGCGTAATCTCGCGAGATTACGTCTCCTGCATGCTGGTAGGCTGGAGCGGAGCTCCGCCGGGCACGCCCCCCGCAGCGTACTGGACGCTGATAGGAGAATGCGTGGGCTGCTCGACACGCCCCCCCCCAGAGACACGAGCGCCTGAGGAGAAGTGTGCGGAGCGTGAGAGGAGGTAGGAAAAGGGCGCCAAGCCAGTAGGAGATGGCGCTGCCTGGGAGATTAGGATCCAGGGACAAAATAACGTTAACGCCGCAAAAAAGGGGGTTTTGAGCATAGATAAACCTAGAGAGTCGCTACCTTCCCCTAGATCAATGATGCAGACAGAATCTATCTATTATACCCTAAAAGGGGGAAAATACATAATATATCCAGTATATACAATATCTAAGTAACTGATAAGTGTGGAGGGAACAAGTCCCATCCACGAGTCACAAAATTAAAATCTGAATAATTAATATATATCAATCTATAATTAGTACTCATATGAATAGTACTTATCTGATTTCTTGCTGTGAGCAGAAAGAAAGAGGAAGTGATTAAAGGGGCAGCCCCTTATATACTGGCAGGGACCACGTGATTGGCTGATAGGCCCTAGGGGCTGCTGGGACTTGTAGTTTTGGTTGTAAAAATTATTTTATTATTACTAAATCCACTAAAGTTGTATTTCTGCTGTGGGCATTATTAAAGGAAAGATAATGCATAAGATATGAGCCTCCTGTCTGATATATAACCATAGTTACGCAGCGCAATTGCTTAGTTGCGCCGGCGTATCGACTGCTCCTGATTCAGAGAGCTCGTTAGGCCGACTGCAGCCTAGGATATGACTAGCATAAGGCTCTTATGCCAGTCATATCGTAGGCTGCATTCTTACGATGGCCGCTAGGGAGCGTTCCCGTAGTGGTCAGCGTATAGTATGCAAATTGCATACTAACGCCGATTCACTACCCTACGCGAGCCCTGCGTACGCAGTTTACGTTGTTTCCGTTCGTCGGGTTCCGCGTAAGGCTGCTCCTGCTATTAGCAGGGGCAGCCAATGCTACATATACCTGTCATTCCCGCGTCGCAAATTTAAAATTTAACGTTGTTTGCGTAAGTGAATCGTGAATGGCGCTGGACGCCATTTACGTTCACTTTGAAGCAAATGACGTCCTTGCAACGTCATTTGCCGCAATGCACGTCGGGAAAGTTTCCTGACGGAGCATGCGCACTACGTTCGGCGCGGGAACGCGCCTAATTTAAATGATCCACGTCCCCTATGGGATCATTTAAATTACGCGCGCTTTTTTCAGGAGCGCCCACGCAAATTACGGAGCTACTGCTCCGTGAATCAAGCGTAGCGCAGGAAATTTACGGAGGCGCAGTATTAAAACGGTACACTGCGCCTCCGTAAGAAATGGGCAAGTCGTACCTGAATCTGGGCCAATCTGGGTGTCTTTGAGACACGGTAGGAGCGGTAAAAATACCACTCCTATAGCACCCCTGCCCATTGAAATTAATGGGGTAGTGCCTCCAAAACGCAAGCGAGTTTAAACCCTTTTTCGGTTAAAATGTCCCCGCTAGCGCCTGAAAATCGCGGCAAACATGACGGTAAAACGCCGCAAAAAATAGCAGCGCTTTACCGCCAGCGCACCAAGCGCCTCAGTGTGAAAGTACCCTCAGGTCCCTAAACTCACATTCATATACTAGGGCCAGTTTTAGACAGAAGCCAATTAACCTACCAGCATGTCTTTGGAGTTTTCGGAGGAAACCCACCCAGGCACAGAGAGAATATCCAAACTCCAGGCAGGCAGTGTCATGGTTGGGATATAAACCTGGAAACTTTTTTTATTGCTAGGTGATAGTGCTAACCACTACACCACTGTGCTGCCCACAATACAATAAAATACAAGGGGGTAGATTCAGGTAGGGGCGCGCAATTATATGGCGGAGCAGCGTATCGTATTTACGCTACGCCGCCGTAACTTACAGGAGAAAGTGCTGTATTCACAAAGCACTTGCTCCGTAAGTTGCGGCGGCGTAGCGTAAATGGGGCCGGCATAAGCCCGCGGAATTCAAATGTGGAAGGGGGGGCGTGTTTTATGCTAATGTGTGATGACCTGACGTGATTGACGTGTTTTACGAACGGCGCATGTGCCGTCCATGTACATATCCCAGAGTGCATTGCTCTCAAGTACGGCGCAACGACGTATTGGTTTCAACGTGAACGTAAATTACATCCAGCCCTATTCGCGAACGACTTACGCAAACGCCGTAAATAATTCAAATTTCGAAGCGGGAACGACGTCCATACTTAACATTGGCTGCGCCTCCTAATAGCAGGAGCAACCTTACGCCGAAAAAGCCTAACGCAAACGACGTAAATAAATTGCGCCGGGCGTACGTACGTTTGTGAATCGGCGTATCTAGGTAATTAGCATATTCTACGCCGACAACAACGGAAGTGCCCCTAGCGGCCAGCGTCAGAATGCACCCTAAGATACGACGGCGTAAGAGACTTATGCCAGTCGTATCTTAGGCTAATGTCGGCGTATCTAGCTTTCTGAATACAGAAAGTAGATACGCCGGCGCAGATTTGAATTTACGCGGCGTATCTATGGATACGCCGGCGTACATTCTCTCTGAATCTACCCCAAGAAGATTAAGAGGGCCCAGCTCAGAAGAGATTACAATCTAATAGAGTGGGGCAGGTGGTACAAAAGGTTGTAATGAGTGGGGAATGAGCTGATGGAAGTGGTAAAAGATTAGTTGAAGGTGTAATAGGCTTCCCTGAAGAGATGAGTTTTTTTAGGGATTGCCTGAAGGTAGCAAGAGTAGGGGATAGCCGGACAGGTAGCGAGTTCCAGAGGATGGGAGAGGCTCTGGAGAAATCCTGGAGAAGAGCATGGGAGGAGGAGACGACAGAGCTTGCGAGTAGGAGGTCCTGAGAAGAGCGGAGAGGACGGTTTGGGATATGTTTGGAGACAAGATTGGTGATGTAGCTCGGGGCAGAGTTGTGAATGGCTTTGTAGGTTGTGGTTAGTATTTTGAATTTAATTGGCTGGGTGATCGGAAGCCACTGTAGTGATTGGAGGAGAGGGTTGGCAGACACTGAGCGGTTGGTAAGGTGGATGGGTCTGGCAGCAACATTTGTGATAGACCGAAGAGGGAATAGCCTATGGAGAGGCAGGCCAATGAGAAGGGAGTTGCAGCCTAAAGCTTCGTACACACGCTTAGATTTTCGGACGACCGAACGTCCATTTTTTGTGGCATGCTAGTCTCATGACGAAACTGAAGAGATTACTCGCAATACGAACATTTCCGTACG
The DNA here is from genome assembly GCF_905171775.1 of Rana temporaria. Taxonomy (NCBI): domain Eukaryota; kingdom Metazoa; phylum Chordata; class Amphibia; order Anura; family Ranidae; genus Rana; species Rana temporaria. The sequence goes on along the minus strand of NC_053490.1, from coordinate 19,282,901 downwards.
ACAGAATATACGTCAGAAGTGGTGTAATGTGTTGAATAGTTTTCTATGTATTCTCTCGTTTCTGAGCATGCATAGTTTTGCTCTTACGATTTTTTTTTTTTTATATGAAAACCGCTCTAATGAAATAAAAATCGGACGTTGAGTTCACATCCGACAAAAATGTTATAGTCTGCACATCCAGCTTTTGTCTGATGAAAAAGTGCAATTGGCAGTCGAAAGCACCGCGCTAACGATCCGAAAATCGTCAGACAGCTCGTCGTACAAATGTTTTCATCAGATTTTCGTATCATGTGTATTGCCCTTTAGCCCATATTATTATTATTATTATTATTATTATTATTATAATAATACATAATTTATATAGCGCCAACAGTTTTCGCAGCACTTTACAATGTAGAGGGGGGACAGCACAATTACAGTACAGTTCAATACAAAAGGGCCCTGATCATAGAGCTTACATTCAAAAGGGAGGGGGAGTGGGACAAAAGTTAATAGCTGCAGAGAATGATTTGATGGGGGTGGTCAGTGGCATCGCTAGGGGGTGGCTACTGGGGCTATAGCCCTGAATCTGGGGCCCATAGCCCTGAGTCTCTTATTTAGGGTTAGCCCTGGGCTCCATCTGCTCAGCTGGTGGCCAGGGGAAGAACATGATTAGTTAATGTTATCAGGCACAAGTTCTTATCTATTTTCAGCAGTTTCGACAATTTAATCATTGTCTTGACTTCCAGTTCTATACCAATCTGCCGGGCAATGTAATTGTTGGGAGCCGCAGAACAAGGATCTCTGGGGACCCTGATATAAGGGAGGATCTGCACTCAGATATGTAACAATATTTTATATATATATATATATATATATATATATATATATATACACACACACATGTATATTATATACATGTGTATGCCCGCCCAAGCGTATGACTTTCTTACTTCGCTACTATGGGCTCTAGCCCCAGATCTTTTGTAGACCTAGCAACTCCCCCGGGGGGAGGGGGGCGGGGTAGTCCATAGGGTTCAATATTGAGTTGGCCCACCCTTTGCAGCTATAACAGCTTCAACTCTTCTGGGAAGGTCATCCACAAGGTTTAGGAGTGTGTCTATGGAAATGTTTGACCATTCTGATAGATAGATAGATAGATAGATAGATAGATAGATAGATAGATAGATAGATAGATAGATAGATAGATAGATAGATAGATAGATAGATAGGATGTATAAATGAGGCAGAAAGGAGTAGTGTTGAGCGGAATACGCCATATTCTATTTCGCGATATATCACGAATATATAGCCGAATATTCGTGAAATATTCGCTAACATCGAATATTCGTGATATTTAAAAAAAAAAAAAATTGCGAAATTTCGCTAATGCGAATTTATTGCGAACATTTTGCGAATTTTTTTTTTTATTTATTTTTTTTCTGATTGGCTTTGATGCAAAAGAAGGGTGGAGAAAGTATTTGCGAATATTCGGAAATCGAATATTCGCGAATACTTTTTCCACCCTTTTTTTGCATCAGAGCCAATCAGAGTTGTCAAAAACTCGCAATCAATTTCGCATTCGCATTAGCGAAATTTCGATAAAATATCACCAATATTCGATTTCCGAATATTCGCGAATACTTTCTCCGCCCTTCTTTTGCATCAGAGCCAATCAGAGTTCTCCTACCACAGTTGTCAAAATATTTCACAACATTTTTTTTTTGATAAAATGTTCCGAATATTCGATTTCCGAATATTCGAGAATACTTTCTCCGCCCTTCTTTTGCATCAGAGCCAATCAGAAAAAAAAAAAAAAATTCGCAAAATGTTCGCAATAAATTCGCATTAGCGAAATTTCGCAATTTTTTTTTTTATATTCGGAATAGCGAATATTGGCCGCGAAATTCGAGATATTCGCGAATACTCGAATATGCCATATTCGAGCCGAATATTCGCAATACGAATATTCGTGAGCAACACTAGAAAGGAGACCAACAGAAAACATTATGGAAGAGAAAGACATAAGGCAGGGAGAAGGCGGTATGGAGGCAGTATGAAAATGGACGGCAGGAGACAGAGGGAAGGCAATACAGAAGAAACAGGAGAAAGAAGGAAGGCAGTATGGAAGAAACAGATAGGAAGCAGTAAGTAGGCAGTATGGAAGTGGTACACAGGAGGCAGGGAGAAAGAGCTTTGGAAACAGACAAGCAGGAGGCAGGAGAAAGCAAGTATAGCAGAGACAAGTAGGAGGTGGGCAGAAGGCAGTATGGAAGAGACAAGCAGGAGGCAGGAAGAAGCCTATATGGAAGAGACAAGCAGGAGGAAGGGAGAAGGCAGTATGGAAGAGACAAGCAGGAGGAAGGGAGAAGGCAGTATGGAAGAGACAAGCAGGAGGAAGGGAGAAGGCAGTATGGAAGAGACAAGCAGGAGGAAGGGAGAATGCAGTATGGAAGAGACAAGCAGGAGGAAGGGAGAAGGCAGCATGGAAGAGACAAGCAGGAGGTGGGAAGAAACCTATATGGAAGAGACAAGCAGGAGGAAGGGAGAAGGCAGTATGGAAGAGACAAGCAGGAGGAAGGGAGAAGGCAGTATGGAAGAGACAAGCAGGAGGAAGGGAGAAGGCAGTATGGAAGAGACAAGCAGGAGGAAGGGAGAAGGCAGTATGGAAGAGACAAGCAGGAGGAAGGGAGAAGGCAGTATGGAAGAGACAAGCAGGAGGAAGGGAGAAGGCAGTATGGAAGAGACAAGCAGGAGGAAGGGAGAAGGCAGTATGGAAGAGACAAGCAGGAGGAAGGGAGAAGGCAGTATGGAAGAGACAAGCAGGAGGAAGGGAGAAGGCAGTATGGAAGAGACAAGCAGGAGGTGGGAAGAAACCTATATGGAAGAGACAAGCAGGAGGAAGGGAGAAGGCAGTATGGAAGAGACAAGCAGGAGGAAGTGAGAAGCCTATATGGAAGAGACAAGCAGGAGGAAGTGAGAAGCCTATATGGAAGAGACAAGCAGGAGGTGGGAAGAAGCCTATATGGAAGAGACAAGCAGGAGGAAGGGAGAAGGCAGTATGGAAGAGACAAACAGGAGGCAGGAAGAAGCCTATATGGACGAGACAAGCAGGGGGAAGGGAGAAGGCAGTATGGAAGAGATAAGCAGGAGGAAGGGAGAAGGCAGTATGGAAGAGACAAGCAGGAGGAAGGGAGAAGGCAGTATGGAAGAGACAAGCAGGAGGAAGGGAGAAGGCAGTATGGAAGAGACAAGCAGGAGGAAGGGAGAAGGCAGTATGGAAGAGACAAGCAGGAGGAAGGGAGAAGGCAGTATGGAAGAGACAAGCAGGAGGAAGGGAGAAGGCAGTATGGAAGAGACAAGCAGGAGGAAGGGAGAAGGCAGTATGGAAGAGACAAGCAGGAGGAAGGGAGAAGGCAGTATGGAAGAGACAAGCAGGAGGAAGGGAGAAGGCAGTATGGAAGAGACAAGCAGGAGGAAGGGAGAAGGCAGTATGGAAGAGACAAGCAGGAGGAAGGGAGAAGGCAGTATGGAAGAGACAAGCAGGAGGAAGGGAGAAGGCAGTATGGAAGAGACAAGCAGGAGGTGGGAAGAAACCTATATGGAAGAGACAAGCAGGAGGAAGGGAGAAGGCAGTATGGAAGAGACAAGCAGGAGGAAGTGAGAAGCCTATATGGAAGAGACAAGCAGGAGGAAGTGAGAAGCCTATATGGAAGAGACAAGCAGGAGGTGGGAAGAAGCCTATATGGAAGAGACAAGCAGGAGGAAGGGAGAAGGCAGTATGGAAGAGACAAACAGGAGGCAGGAAGAAGCCTATATGGACGAGACAAGCAGGGGGAAGGGAGAAGGCAGTATGGAAGAGATAAGCAGGAGGAAGGCAGAAGGCAGTATGGAAGAGATAAGCAGGAGGAAGGGAGAAGGCAGTATGGAAGAGACAAGCAGGAGGAAGGGAGAAGGCAGTATGGAAGAGACAAGCAGGAGGAAGGGAGAAGGCAGTATGGAAGAGACAAGCAGGAGGAAGGGAGAAGGCAGTATGGAAGAGACAAGCAGGAGGAAGGGAGAAGGCAGTATGGAAGAGACAAGCAGGAGGAAGGGAGAAGGCAGTATGGAAGAGACAAGCAGGAGGTGGTAGGAAACCTATATGGAAGAGACAAGCAGGAGGAAGGGAGAAGGCAGTATGGAAGAGACAAGCAGGAGGTGGGAAAAAGCCTATATGGAAGAGACAAGCAGGAGGTGGGAAGAAGCCTATATGGAAGAGACAAGCAGGAGGTGGGAAGAAGCCTATATGGAAGAGGCAAGCAGGAGGAAGGGAGAAGGCAGTATGGAAGAGACAAGCAGGAGGAAGGTTGAAGGAAGTATGGAAGAGACAAGCAGGAGGAAGGGAGAAGGCAGCATGGAAAAGGCAGAAAACTACAGAAGGGGATTGAAGGGACAACAGACAGAAAGAAGGTAATATATGAAGAAGGGCTGTAGAACGCAGGACAGAGGACACTTGGCTGGAGAGCAATTAGATATTCCATTTTACTTGCATTGAATTGCCTTTAAATGTTCTGACAATTCTTCAGGGCGGTAGATGGGAAAATACATACATATGGAAAATACAGACTTGCCAAAGGCTTTTTCTGTACATACACTAAATACAACAAAAAGGGAAACTAGCAGACACTATAGTAACTGTTAACGTGGGTGGTACACAATGGGAAGACAGTTCATAAAGTGTTAGCAGTCAGTTAGGAAAGCTTCAATTCTTTGGGTCAACAGATCAGCTTAAATTGTACAAACCTAAACAACTTCTTTAAAAATCCTTTATACTGTACTAATGCATTGCACAATAATAAATCCATGTATCGCCAGGCATGGTAATCTTCAAAGCAATTTTGCAAAACATATTTTAACAGAAAAGCCAGCCCGGGCCAAGTAGTGATTGCAAAACAGTTGACTGGGATCCAGACTATTGCCGCGTACACACGATCGGAAATTCCAACGGAATGTTCGCTCAAACTTGTGTTGCATACACGCAGTCACACAAATGTTGTTGGAAATTCCTATCGTCAAAAACGCTATCACGTACAACACTACGTCGGAATTGGCTACAGACAAGAACCTTTGTCGGAAAATTTGAGAACCTGCTCTCAAATTTTTGTTTTTCGGAAATTCTGACAGCAAATGTCCGATGGAGCCTACACACGGTCGGAATTCTAAAAAACTCACATCGAACATTTGTTGTCGGAAAAGTTACGATGTTTACGTTAGGCTTTTCCCGGCGTAAAGTTGCCCCTGGGTCTATGAGGCGCAGCCAATGTTAAGTATAGCCGTCGTTCCCGCGTCGAAAATTAAAAAATTTACGTCGTTTGCGTAAGTCGTCCGTGAATGGGGCTGGACGTCATTTACGTTCACGTCGAAACCAATGACGTCCTTGCGACGTCATTTGGAGCAATGCACTCTGGGATATTTTAGGGACGGCGCATGCGCCGTTCGTTCGGCGCGGGGACGCGCTTCATTTAAATGAAACACGCCCCCTACCCGCCGAATTTGAATTCCGCCGGGTGATTTACGTTACGCCGCCGCAACTTTACAGGCAAGTGATTTGTGAATAAAGCACTTGCCTGAAAAACTTGCGGCGGCGTAACGTAAATGAGATACGTTACGCCCGCACAGAGATACGCTGATCTCTGTGAATCTGCCCCTAAGTGCTTTGCGCGTACATCTGTGGACGTATTTTCCAATACAGGCTCCTGGTTCTGATACGGTGAACAGTGAGGTAACGGCAGACCCAAATCTAATCCAGCAGCTCCTACGGGGGTAGTGCCTAAAAAAATGTTGGCACCACCAAAAAGTCTTATTTTAGGAGGTCATTAGGTAAAACAAACCTCTCCTCTCATGGTTCTAATGCACTAAGGGCCGCCATCAGGAATTATGGGGCCCCTTACACAGCTTCAGGCATGGGTCCCCTGGAGAACCGGGGGGGGTGCTGCCGCCTGAAATTGAGAGGCGGGGGGGGGGGGGGTGCAAATTGAGAGGCGGGGGGCCCTTTACAAAACAAATGAAATAAAGAAAAATATATAAAAAAAAAAAAATTATAAAAAAAGGGGGGGGGGGGGTGGTAGCCATCCAGGGCCCTGGGGAACTCTTGGCCCTTTAATAATAAAAAAAATATATATAAAAAAAATAAAAATTTATAAAAAAAAGGGGGGGTTGCCACATGGGGCCCTGGAAACCTCCGGGCCCCTGGGGACCTCTGTGCCCTTAAAGCGGGGGTTCACCCGAAAAAATGTTTTAACACTAGATTGAGGCTAATTGTGGGAAGCACAATCGGGTGTTTTTTTTTTTAAATCAATGCAGTACATAGCGTTTTAGAGATAGATGTTCTCCGCGGCTTCCGTGTATAGTCTTCGGGACTGGGGCGTTCCTATTTGATTGACAGCCTTCCGACCGTCGCATACAGCGCGTCACGAGCTGCTGAAAGAAGCCTAACGTCGGTGCGGCTCTATACAGCGCCTGCGCACCGACGTTCGGCTACTTTCGGCAACTGGTGACGCGATGTATGCGACGGTCGGAAGGCTGTCAATCAAATAGGAACGCCCAGTCCCGCAGCCCATCCCCGGGAACATCTATCTCTACAACGGTAAGTACTGCATTGATTTTTAAAAAAACACCCGATTGTGCTTCCCACAATTAGCCTCAATCTAATGTTAAAAATGTGTTTTTATATATATAAATTTATTTATTATTAAAGGGCCTAGAGGTCCTTTTTTTTAATATATATATATATATTTAAAAAAAAAGGACCTCTAGGCCCTTTAATAATAAATAAATTTATATTTATATATATATATATATATAAGATAAAAATTATATAAAAAAGGGGGGGGGGTGTTGTCATCCGGGCCCCTGGGGACCTCTGAACCCTTTAATAAAAAATAAATAAAATATATATATTAAAAAAAATATATAAAAAAAAGGGGGGTTGCCATCCGGGGCCCTGGGGACCTCCAGACCCCTTACAAAAACAATAAAATAATAAAAAAAAGAGGGGGGTGCCATCCGGGCCCCTGGGGACCTCCGTGCCCCTTACAGGTGTACTGCCTGTACCCCCCTGATGGCGGCCCTGAATGCACTGCAGGAGGATATAGTGGATTATTTGGCTGCTATAGGTAGATTCTCTTTCAGATGGCATGAGGCCCTTTATAGAGTATGTGTGTGAGATTTTCTCCCCCTCCCCCCTTCCCAACTCTTTGGATCTGACCTCAGATCTGAAAGACGATGACAGGCGTCCATGACAGACAAATATTTGCTTCTGCAGTTCGCAGCTCCATGCCGACCTCCACTCTACCTTCTCAAATTCCGCCCATGACTCTGACATTTCCCGGGACGGCCACAGAGTTCAGAGATTTTTCCTGGGAAGTTTATGTCTCCAAATGTCATCTTGACAATAGAACCCTTCTTGGCTGATAGATTTCATTCCTTATCCACCATAGAAATTCTCTTGTGTATTTTAAATAGCTGAAAACCCAAAAAAAAGAAAGTCACTAGTTGTGGACTCAACCAAAACCTGGAAGTGGGTTATCTAAACATGTACACATACACCATATTACCAAAAGTATTGGGACGCCCGTCTTTACACGCACATGAACTTTAATGGCATCCCAGTCTAAGGCCCAGATTCCCAAAGGCGTTACGACGGCACAACACCATTTGCGCCGTCGTAAGTCCTAATCTGGCCCCGGGTATCTATGCGACTGATTCTTAGAATCAGTTACGCATAGATACCCATTAGATCTGACAGGCGTAAGGCTCTTACGCTGTCAGATCTTAAAAGCAATTTTTTTTCCCGCCGCTAGGTGTCGCATCGACGTTTTCCCCGTCGTCTATGCAAATGAGGTAATTACGCGAGATTTCCGAACATACGCGCGGTCGACGCTGAGAATTTACGTCGTTTCCGTAGCGTACGCGACGCGTAAGGTTGCCCCTGCTATTAGGAGGGGCAACCAATGTTAAGTATGGCCGTCGTTCCCGCGTCGAATTTAAAAAGAATTATGTCGTTTGCGTAAGACGTCCGTGAATGGCGCTGGACTCCATTTACGTAAACATCTAAGCAAATGACGTCGGGGCGACGTCATTTAGCGCAATGCACGTCGGGTAATTTACCCGACGGAGCATGCGCCGTACGCTCGACGCGGGAGCGCGCCTAATTTAAATGGTGCTTGCCCCATTTGAATTGGGCGGGCTTGCGCCGAGCGATTTAACGATACACCGCCGCAAGTTTACAGGTAAGTGTTCTGAGAATCAGGCTGTAAACCCGTAAACCTGCGGTGGTGTAACGTAAATCACATACGTTACGCTGCCCAGGAGCAACGTAAATGTATGAGAATCTGGGCCTTAGTCTGTAGGGTTCAATATTGAGTATAGCAAGCAGAGCAAGGTCCATAAACACATGGATAAGTGAGTTTGGGGGTGGAAGGAACTTGACTGGCCTGCACAGAGTCCTGACCTCAACCCGATTAGAACACCTTTGGGGTAAATTAGAGCGGAGACTGCAAGTCAGGCCCCGTACACACGTCCAAGAAACTCGACGGGCAAAACACATCGTTTTGCTCGTCGAGTTCCTTGTGAAGCCGCCGAGGATTTCGGCGAGCCAACTTTTCTCATTGACTAACAAGGAAATAGAGAACATGTTCTCCATTTGGCCCGACGAGATCCTCGTCGGTTTCCTCGGCGAAAAGTGTACACACGACCGGGTTTCTCGGCAGAATACGGCTCCCATCGAGTTTCTGGCTGAATTCTGCCGAGAAACTCGGTCCTGTGTACGGGGCCTCAGGTCTTCTCATCCAACATCAGTGCCTGACCTCACAAATGCACTTCTGGAAGAATGGTCAAACATTCCCATAGACACACTCCTAAACCTTGTGGACGGCCTTCCCAGAAGAGTTGAAGCTGTTATAGCTGCAAAGGGTGGGCCAACTCAATATTGAACCCTACGGCCTACAGCCTCATACACACGATCGGACTTCCATCAGACAAATTTGTGGATTTTTGTCCAAAGGGCGTTGGCCATGAACTTGGTATGCATACAAACGGCCCAACATTTTCAGCCAACAAACACGAACGTAGTGACGTAATAGACGTAATACATGGTTTTTCAGCTCTTTAGCGCCAGCCTTTGGGCAACTTCTGCCATTGTTGTCTGATGGTTAGCATTGGTTCCGAGCATGCGTGTTTGTACTTTGGATTTTAGTCGGACACCACCAGCCATACCTTATCACCGACACCACCAGCCCTACCTTATTACTGACACCACCAGCCATACCTTATCACCGACACCACCACCCCTACCTTATTACTGACACCACCAGCCATACCTTATCACCGACACCACCAGCCATACCTTATCAACGACACCACCAGCCATACCTTATCACCGACACCACCAGCCATACCTTATCACCGACACCACCAGCCATACCTTATCACCGACACCACCAGCCATACCTTATCACCGACACCACCAGCCATACCTTATCACCGACACCACCAGCCATACCTTATCACCGACACCACCGGCCATACCTTATCACCGACACCACCAGCCCTACCTTATCACCGACACCCCCAGCCATACCTTATCACCGACACCATCAGCCCTACCTTATCACCGACACCAGCAGCCATACCTTATCACCGACACCACCAGCCATACCTTATCACCGACACCACCAGCCCTACCTTATCACTGACACCACCAGCCATACCTTATCACCGACACCATCAGCCCTACCTTATCACCGAAACCACCAGCCATACCTTATCACAGACACCACCAGCCATACCTTATCACCGACACCACCAGCCCTACCTTATCACCGACACCACCAGCCCTACCTTATCACCGACACCACCAGCCCTACCTTATCACCGACACCACCAGCCCTACCTTCTCACAGACCCCACCAGTCCTACCTTATCACAGACCCCACCAGCCCTACCTTATCACCGACACCACCAGCCCTACCTTATCACCGACACCACCAGCCCTACCTTATCACCAACACCACTGGCCATACCTTATCACCGACACCACCAGCCCTACCTTATTACTGACACCACCAGCCATACCTTATCACTGACACCACCAGCCCTACCTTATCACCGACACCACCAGCCATACCTTATCACCGACACCACCAGCCCTACCATATCACCAACACCACCAGCCCTACCTTATCACCGACACCACCAGCCCTACCTTATCAACGACACCACCAGCCCTACCTTATTACTGACACCACCAGCCATACCTTATCACCGACACCACCAGCCCTACCTTATCACCGACACCACCAGCCCTACCTTATCACCGACACCACCAGCCCTACATTATCACCGACACCACCAGCCCTACCTTATCACCGACACCACCAGCCATACCTTATCACCGACACCACCAGCCCTACCTTATCAACGACACCACCAGCCCTACCTTATCACCGACACCACCAGCCATACCTTATCACCGACACCACCAGCCCTACCTTATCACTGACACCACCAGCCCTACCTTATCACCGACACCACCAGCCCTACCTTATCACCGACACCACCAGCCCTACCTTATCACCAACACCACCAGCCATACCTTATTACTGACACCACCAGCCCTACCTTATCACCGACACCACCAGCCCTACCTTATCACTGACACCACCAGCCATACCTTATCACTGACACCACCACCCCTACCTTATCACAGACACCACCAGCCATACCTTATCACTGACACCACCACCCCTACCTTATCACCGACACCACTAGCCATACCTTATCATCGACACCACCAGCCCTACCTTATCACTGACACCACCAGCCCTACCTTATCACCGACACCACCAGCCCTACCTTATCACTGACACCACCGGCCCTACCTTATTACTGACACCACCAGCCATACCTTATCACCGACACCACCAGCCCTACCTTATCACTGACACCACCAGCCCTACCTTATCACCGACACCACCAGCCCTACCTTATCACCGACACCCCCAGCCATACCTTATCACTGACACCACCAGCCATACCTTATCACCGACACCACCAGCCATACCTTATCACCGACACCACCAGCCCTACCTTATCACCGACACCACCAGCCCTACCTTATCACCGACACCACCAGCCCTACCTTATCACCGACACCACCAGCCCTACCTTATCACCGACACCACCAGTCATACCTTATCACCGACACCACCAGCCCTACCTTATCACTGACACCACCAGCCCTACCTTATCACCGACACCACCAGCCATACCTTATCACCGACACCACCAGCCATACCTTATCACCGACACCACCAGCTATACCTTATTACTGACACCACCAGCCCTACCTTATCACCGACACCACCAGCCCTACCTTATCACCGACACCAGCAGCCATACCTTATCACCGACACCACCAGCCCTACCTTATTACTGACACCACCAGCCCTACCTTATCACTGACACCACCAGCCCTACCTTATCACCGACACCACCAGCCCTACCTTATCACAGACACCAGCAGCCATACCTTATCACAGACACCACCAGCCCTACCTTATCACAGACACCACCAGCCCTACCTTATCACTGACACCACCAGCCCTACCTTATCACCAACACCACCAGCCATACCTTATCACCGACACCACCAGCCATACCTTATCACCGACACCACCAGCCATACCTTATCACCGACACCACCAGCCATACCTTATCACCGACACCACCGGCCATACCTTATCACCGACACCACCAGCCCTACCTTATCACCGACACCACCAGCCCTACCTTATCACCGACACCACCAGCCCTACCTTATCACCGACACCACCAGCCCTACCTTCTCACAGACCCCACCAGTCCTACCTTATCACAGACCCCACCAGCCCTACCTTATCACCGACACCACCAGCCCTACCTTATCACCGACACCACCAGCCCTACCTTATCACCAACACCACTGGCCATACCTTATCACCGACACCACCAGCCCTACCTTATTACTGACACCACCAGCCATACCTTATCACTGACACCACCAGCCCTACCTTATCACCGACACCACCAGCCATACCTTATCACCGACACCACCAGCCCTACCATATCACCAACACCACCAGCCCTACCTTATCACCGACACCACCAGCCCTACCTTATCAACGACACCACCAGCCCTACCTTATTACTGACACCACCAGCCATACCTTATCACCGACACCACCAGCCCTACCTTATCACCGACACCACCAGCCCTACCTTATCACCGACACCACCAGCCCTACATTATCACCGACACCACCAGCCCTACCTTATCACCGACACCACCAGCCATACCTTATCACCGACACCACCAGCCCTACCTTATCAACGACACCACCAGCCCTACCTTATCACCGACACCACCAGCCATACCTTATCACCGACACCACCAGCCCTACCTTATCACTGACACCACCAGCCCTACCTTATCACCGACACCACCAGCCCTACCTTATCACCGACACCACCAGCCCTACCTTATCACCAACACCACCAGCCATACCTTATTACTGACACCACCAGCCCTACCTTATCACCGACACCACCAGCCCTACCTTATCACTGACACCACCAGCCCTACCTTATCACCGACACCATCAGCCATACCTTATCACCGACACCACCAGCCCTACCTTATCACAGACACCACCAGCCCTACCTTATCACCGACACCACCAGCCCTACCTTATCACCAACACCACCAGCCATACCTTATTACTGACACCACCAGCCCTACCTTATCACCGACACCACCAGCCCTACCTTATCACCGACACCACCAGCCATACCTTATCACCGACACCACCAGCCATACCTTATCACCGACACCACCAGCCCTACCTTATCACAGACACCACCGGCCCTACCTTATCACAGACACCACCAGCCATACCTTATCACTGACACCACCACCCCTACCTTATCACAGACACCACCAGCCATACCTTATCACTGACACCACCACCCCTACCTTATCACCGACACCACTAGCCATACCTTATCATCGACACCACCAGCCCTACCTTATCACTGACACCACCAGCCCTACCTTATCACCGACACCACCAGCCCTACCTTATCACTGACACCACCGGCCCTACCTTATTACTGACACCACCAGCCATACCTTATCACCGACACCACCAGCCCTACCTTATCACTGACACCACCAGCCCTACCTTATCACCGACACCACCAGCCCTACCTTATCACCGACACCCCCAGCCATACCTTATCACTGACACCACCAGCCATACCTTATCACCGACACCACCAGCCATACCTTATCACCGACACCACCAGCCCTACCTTATCACCGACACCACCAGCCCTACCTTATCACCGACACCACCAGCCCTACCTTATCACCGACACCACCAGCCCTACCTTATCACCGACACCACCAGTCATACCTTATCACCGACACCACCAGCCCTACCTTATCACTGACACCACCAGCCCTACCTTATCACCGACACCACCAGCCATACCTTATCACCGACACCACCAGCCATACCTTATCACCGACACCACCAGCTATACCTTATTACTGACACCACCAGCCCTACCTTATCACCGACACCACCAGCCCTACCTTATCACCGACACCAGCAGCCATACCTTATCACCGACACCACCAGCCCTACCTTATTACTGACACCACCAGCCCTACCTTATCACTGACACCACCAGCCCTACCTTATCACCGACACCACCAGCCCTACCTTATCACAGACACCAGCAGCCATACCTTATCACAGACACCACCAGCCCTACCTTATCACTGACACCACCAGCCCTACCTTATCACTGACACCACCAGCCCTACCTTATCACCAACACCACCAGCCATACCTTATCACCGACACCACCAGCCATACCTTATCACCGACACCACCAGCCATACCTTATCACCGACACCACCAGCCATACCTTATCACCGACACCACCGGCCATACCTTATCACCGACACCATCAGCCCTACCTTATCACCGAAACCACCAGCCATACCTTATCACCGACACCACCAGCCCTACCTTATTACTGACACCACCAGCCCTACCTTATCACCGACACCACCAGCCCTACCTTATCACCGACACCACCAGCCCTACCTTATCACCGACACCACCAGCCCTACCTAATTACTGACGCCACCAGCCATACCTTATCACCGACACCACCAGCCCTACCTTATCACCGACACCACCAGCCATACCTTATCACCGACACCACCAGCTATACCTTATTACTGACACCACCAGCCCTACCTTATCACCGACACCACCAGCCCTACCTTATCACCGACACCAGCAGCCATACCTTATCACCGACACCACCAGCCCTACCTTATTACTGACACCACCAGCCCTACCTTATCACTGACACCACCAGCCCTACCTTATCACCGACACCACCAGCCCTACCTTATCACAGACACCAGCAGCCATACCTTATCACAGACACCACCAGCCATACCTTATCACTGACACCACCAGCCCTACCTTATCACTGACACCACCAGCCCTACCTTATCACCAACACCACCAGCCATACCTTATCACCGACACCACCAGCCATACCTTATCACCGACACCACCAGCCATACCTTATCACCGACACCACCAGCCATACCTTATCACCGACACCACCGGCCATACCTTATCACCGACACCATCAGCCCTACCTTATCACCGAAACCACCAGCCATACCTTATCACCGACACCACCAGCCCTACCTTATTACTGACACCACCAGCCCTACCTTATCACCGACACCACCAGCCCTACCTTATCACCGACACCACCAGCCCTACCTTATCACCGACACCACCAGCCCTACCTAATTACTGACGCCACCAGCCATACCTTATCACCGACACCACCAGCCCTACCTTATCACCGACACCACCAGCCCTACCTTATCACCGACACCAGCAGCCATACCTTATCACCGACACCACCAGCCATACCTTATCACCGACACCACCAGCCCTACCTTATCACTGACACCACCAGCCATACCTTATCACCGACACCATCAGCCCTACCTTATCACCGAAACCACCAGCCATACCTTATCACAGACACCACCAGCCATACCTTATCACCGACACCACCAGCCCTACCTTATCACCGACACCACCAGCCCTACCTTATCACCGACACCACCAGCCCTACCTTATCACAGACCCCACCAGTCCTACCTTATCACAGACCCCACCAGCCCTACCTTATCACCGACATCACCAGCCCTACCTTATCACTAGTGTTGAGCAGAATATGCCATATTCGATTTCGCGATATATCTCGAATATATATTCGAATATTCGAGATATATTCGCTAAATTCGAATATTCGTGATATTTTATCGAAATTAAATGATTGCGATTTTTCGCTATTGCGAATGCGAAAATAATTGCGATTTTTTGATAACTGCGGTAGGAGCACTCTGATTGGCTCAGAATATTCGTGATATTTTATCGAAATATCGCAACATGCGAATGCGATATTTATTGCGCAATTTCGAGAAATGCTGGAGGAGCGCTCTGATTGGCTCAGAATATTCGTGATATTTTATCGAAATATCGCAACATGCGAATGCGATATTTATTGCGCAATTTCGACAAATGCTGTAGGAGCACTCTGATTGGCTCAGAATATTCTTGATATTTTACAATACAAAATAATTGCGAATATTCGGCAAATGCGGAAGGAGCACTCTGATTGGCTCAGAATATTCTTGATATTTTACAATACAAAATAATTGCGAATATTCGGCAAATGCGGAAGGAGCACTCTGATTGGCTCAGAATATTCTTGATATTTTACAATACAAAATAATTGCGAATATTCGGCAAATGCAGAAGGAGCACTCTGATTGGCTCAGAATATTCGTGATATTTTACAATACAAAATAATTGCGAATATTCGGCAAATGTGGAAGGAGCACTCTGATTGGCTCAGAATATTCTTGATATTTTACAATACAAAATAATTGCGAATATTCGGCAAATGCGGAAGGAGCACTCTGATTGGCTCAGAATAGTCTTGATATTTTACAATACAAAATAATTGCGAATATTCAGCAAATGCGGAAGGAGCACTCTGATTGGCTCAGAATATTCGTGATATTTTACAATACAAAATAAAAAGTGTTTTGCATTGGTGGTGATTCTTTACTCTATCCATCTGTCACAGCCATTTGTCAATCAAACACCTTGAAGATTGAACACGTTCATGCTGCATGCTTTGGACTTTTTTTCACTTCACATATCAAAGACATTTTTATGAAAGATTATTTTTCTATTATTGGGACTATATTTCTTTATATATTTGTTTCACTGTGTATTTCACAAGTTATTTGCGCTTGCTTATTTTATAATTTGCCCACATGTCTTGTCACTAGACATATTTTTTATTCTTGTAGAGCGACTCCATTTTCTGTCTTGTATTAATTTATGTTGTATAACATTTTTGAGTTGCTGCTGTATTCTCCCCTTTTTTAAGGTATGCGCAATTTTTTCCTTCTTACAAAAAATAATAATATCAAACATACAAATATTCATAACATACACATACACAAAGCCCCCCCCATTTTGCATCAGAGACAATCAGAGTTCTCCTACCACAGTTATCGAAAATTCGCAATCATTTTCGCATTCGCAATAGCGAAAAATCGCAATTTTTTTTTTTTTCAATTTGGCAACATAAAAGGATCGCCTCAGCTTAGCTACTCGGCCCAGGGTCTCTAATCATACCAGCAATGCTTTTAGACGTCGATAGGATGTGATCTGTTTTAAAAATCAAATTGAAAAAATGTGAATATTCGGAATTGCGAATATTCACAGCGAAATTCGAAATATAGCGCGATTTCTCGAATATGCTATATTCGAGTCGAATATTCGCAATGCGAATATTCGTGAGCAACACTACTTATCACCGACACCACCAGCCCTACCTTATCACCAACACCACCAGCCCTACCTTATCACCGACACCACCAGCCATACCTTATCCCGACACCCCGAGCCATACCTTATCACAGACACCACCAGCCCTACCTTATCACCAACACCACCAGCCATACCATATCCCGACACCCCGAGCCATACCTTATCACAGACACCACCAGCCCTACCTTATCACAGACACCACCAGCCCTACCTTATCACCGACACCACCAGCCCTACCTTATCACCGACACCACCAGCCCTACCTTATCACCAACACCACCAGCCATACCTTATCACCGACACCACCAGCCCTACCTTATCACCGACACCACCAGCCCTACCTTATCACCGACACCACCAGCCATACCTTATCACCGACACCACCAGCCATACCTTATCACCGACACCACCAGCCATACCTTATCACCGACACCACCAGCCATACCTTATTACTGACACCACCAGCCATACCTTATCACCGACACCACCAGCCATACCTTATCCCGACACCCCGAGCCATACCTTATCACAGACACCACCAGCCATACCTTATCACAGACACCACCAGCCCTACCTTATCACCGACACCACCAGCCCTACCTTATCACCGACACCACCAGCCCTACCTTATCACCGACACCACCAGCCATACCTTATCACCGACACCACCACCCCTACCTTATCACAGACACCACCAGCCCTACCTTATCACCGACACCACCAGCCATACCTTATCACCGACACCACCAGCCCTACCTTATCAACCAATGTACAATAATACCTTCTGTGCACTTTACGGGCACACAAGAATTAGACTTGCAACTGTATGGAAAATAACAAAGTGCATGGGTGGTTGATGCACCAAAAACGTATCTACGTGTATTTTTAATGCAATATCATAGATGTCTATGGAGTAAAAAATGCACCGCGCTGCATGTAAAAAAAAAACACCTTTCCATAAAACGCACTGCAGGAAACTACATAAATGTGACCGGCACCCATAATAAATAAGGGTAAATGGATTGATGTGCATTTCTGTGGATCTGCAAAGGCACAAAAAAAAAACACATAGGGCTAGATTCACGTAGAATGGCGCAACTTTGTGCGGGCGTAACGTATCCTATTTACGTTACGCCTCTGCAACTTTTACAGGCAAGTGCCGTATTCTCAAAAAAAAGTTGCGGCGGCGTAGCGTAAATAGGCCGGCGTAAGCCCGCCTAATTCAAATGTGGAAGATGTGGGCGTGTATTATGTAAATGTATTGTGACCCACGTAAATGACGCTTTTTCCGAACGGCGCATGCGCCGTCCGTGAAAGTATCCCAGTGCACATGCTCCAAATTAACCCGCAAAAAGCCAATGCTTTCGGCGTGAACGTAAATTACGTCCAGCCCTATTCGCGAACGACTTACGCAAACGACGTAATCGACGGAAAATTTGACGCTGGCCCGACGTCCATACTTAACATTGGCTGCGCTTCATATAGCAGGGGTAACTTTACGCCGGAAAAAGCCTAACGTAAAGGGTGTATCTGTACTACGGCGGCTGGTCGTACGTTCGTGAATAGGCGTATCTAGCTGATTTACATATTCTAGGCGTAAATCAGCGTACACGCCCCTAGCAGCCAGCGTAAATATGCAGTTAAGATACGACGGCGTAGGAGACTTACGCCGGTTGTATCTTAGCAACATTTAAGCGTATCTCAGTTTGAGCATACGCTTAAAGTTGCGATGGCGCGGATTCGGACTTACGATGGCGTATCTACAGATATGCCCGTCGTAAGTCTTTCTGAATCTGGCCGATAGATGTGAATAAAGCTGAAAGCTGGAAAATAATAAATGTGTCTTTAGGGATTTTGGGGTAGATTCAGTAAAGAATTACGCCGGCGTATCCATAGATACGCCGCGTAATTTCAAAGCTGCGCCGGCGTATCTACTTCTTGTATTCAGAAATCTAGATACGCCGACATTAGCCTAAGATCGGACTGGCATAAGTCTCTTACGCCGTCGTATCTTAGGGTGCATTCTGACGCTGGCCACTAGGAGAGCTTCCGTTGTTGTCGGCGTAGAATATAGAAATTACCTAGATACGCAGATTCACAAACGTACGTACGTACGCCCGGCGCAATTTATTTACGTTGTTTACGTTAGGCTTTTTCGGCGTAAGGTTGTTCCTGCTATTAGGAGGCGCAGCCAATGTTAAGTATGGACGTCGTTCCCGCTTCGAAATTTGAATTTTTTACGTCGTTTGCGTAAGTCGTTCGCGAATAGGGCTGGACGTAATTTACGTTCACGTCGAAACCAATACGTTGTTGCGGCGTACTCGGGAGCAATGCACACTGGGATATGTACACGGACGGCGCAATCACGTCAATCACGTCAGGTCATCATATATTCACATAAAACACGCCCCCTTCCACATTTGAATTACGCGCGCTTACGCCGGCCCTATTTACGCTACGCTGCCGCAACTTACAGAGCAAGTGCTTTGTGAATACTGCACTTGCTCCTGTAAGTTGCGTCGGCGTACCGTAAATACAATATGCTGCGCCGCCGTAACTATGCGCGCCCTACCTGAATCTAGCCCTTAAAGGAGGACATGTTTGTATTGCTGCTAGCAGACCAGCTCCGAAAAAATGACAGTCTGCATGACATCTGCATTCTGATTGGCTGCTATGGGCAACAGCTACAGTTCAGCTTTCATACATGAGGTTGGCAGTGAATTGAAGGCGACGGTGCAATATCAGGCCTATTCTGCAATGCTGGGGAATATTCAAAGCCAGAAAGTTAGGTATTCCGAGAATTGTAGGAAGCTGAGATGACTAATTATCATTAATCATGACTCGGCCCAGAGCCCCGATCTCAGATCCATCTGCTGAGACGCTAGCTGCGATCAACGTGCGTTATTCACACTGTGACTGGGAGACGTGGCGTGGTGATTCACCCAAATCTCAGATTCCTGATATCTGATGTCAGAGGGGCTAAGGATAGGGGAACGTCCATCAATTACAGAGGCAATCCAAGCAGACACAGCCAACACCCTTTAGTTCTCTTAACTTTGAATCTTAGGCCGCGTACACACGATCAGTCCATCCGCTGAGAATGGTCCGAAGGACCGTTGTCATCAGTTAACCGATGAAGCTGACTGATGGTCCGTCGCGCCTACACACCATCGGTTAAAAAAAACCATCGTGTCAGAACGCGGTGACGTAAAACACAACGACGTGCTGAAAAAAACGAAGTTCAATGCTTCCAAGCATGCGTCAACTTGATTCTGAGCATGCGCAGGTTTTTATCCGATGCTTTTGCATACTAACGATCGGTTTTGACCTATCGGTTAGGCGTCCATCGGTTAAATTTTAAAGCAAGTTCTAGTTTTTTTGACCGAAGGATAACTGACCGATGGGGCCCACACACAATCGGTTTGGACCGATGAAAACGGTCCTTCAGTCCGTTTTCATCGGTTTTGACCGATCGTGTGTACGCGGCCTAAATTGAATAAAAACAGTGGCCCAGATTCAGGTACCACTTGCGTATTATTTGCGGAGGCACAGGGCAACGATTTTGCCCTACGCCCCCGCAAATAATTTGCGCTGCCCTCGATTCACGGAGCAGTAGCTCCGTAAATTGCGAGGGCGCGCCGGCAAAATTGCCCGGCGTAAGCGCGCGCAATGTAAATGATCCCGCCGGGGGCGGGAATCATTTAAATTAGGCGCGCTCCCGCGCCGAGCGTACAGCGCATGCTCCGTCGAGAAACTTTCCCGACGTGCATTGCGGCAAATGACGTCGCAAGGACGTCATTTGCTTCAAAGTGAACGTGAATGGCGTCCAGCGGCATTCACGATTCACTTACGCAAACGACGTAAAATTCGAACGTCGCGAAGCTGGAACGCCGGGTATCCTTTAGCATTGGCTGCCCCTGCTTTTAGCATGGGCAGCCTTACGCTAAAGATGCCGTACGCAACCGACGTAACTTGCATACGCAGGGGGCGCGCAACATTGTGAATCGGCGTAAGTATGCAATTTGCATACTATACGCTGACCACAATGGGAGCGCCCCCTAGCGGTCAACGCAAGAATGCAGCCTAAAATCTGTGTGGCATAAGAGCCTTATGCCACGCAGATCTTAGGCTGCAGTCGGCTTATCGAGCTCTCTGAATCAGGAGAACTCGTTACGCCGGCGCAAGTCAGCAATTGCGCTGCGTAACTATGGTTACGCAGGCGCAATTGCTACCGGAATCTGGGCCAGTTTTTCAGTTTTAGCCTGTTATTTTTTTTTTACACTGCTTTGACACACACCAGCTGAAATTAGAAAGTAGGCTTGCAGTAAGTGCTCTATAAGCTGATAGATGGAAAGTAGAAGTACATAGGGCTTATTATTTATTACAGGTACCAACAATTTACATATAAAGCCCTCAAGGAGCTTACAATCTAAGGTCCCTATCTCTCACAGATATACTTAGGTTATACTTAGAAGAATGTGCTTACTCCATTATGAATGGTAGTTTTACCTGAACGAGCGCTCCCGTCTCATAACTCGCTTCTGAGCATGCGCGGGTTTAAAACGTCGTTTTAGCCCACACACGATAATTTTTTACAACCCGAAAAACGACATTTTAAAAAACGACATTAAAAAATGCAGCATGTTCGAAAAAAAAAAAAATTGTCGTTTTTCAGAAGCCGAAAAACGATGTGAAGCCCACACACCATCATTTTAAATGAAGTTTTTAAAAAAGGCGTTTTTTTTTTCATGCCGAAAAACGGTCGTGTGTATGCAGCATTAGACTTTTTTCTTCTGTCACTTTTCTATGTTTCTGTGATATTCTCTAAGCGACCTCTGCCGGGTTAGCCCCCCCTTATTAGAAATTTTGACTTTTTTTATGCAATTTGTTAGATCTTTGTTAGATCAGGTTAGATCAATCATTGTTTGCGTTAGATCACACACAGAAGAAGCAATATTAACAGTTATTTGCTGGGGGGGCTAACCCGTCATCAGCCCCCCCTTATCAAATTTTCTGGCCAAAAATCATTCAGGCTAATAGATATTCGTTAGATCCGGTAAGATCAAGTGGTTTTAACGTTAGATCTCACATCATTAGAGACTTATTAAGTGATTAATGAGGGGGGCTGGCCCCCCCTTATCAATTTTTTGGGCCAAAAATCATTCCGGCTAATAGATATTCGTTAGATCCGGTAAGATCAAGTGGTTTTAACGTTAGATCTCACATCGTTTCCGAGATATTCCACATAAAAAAATTGATTTTAGGTGGTAAATATGCATGGACATATGGACGGGTTGGCCCCCCCTTATCAAATTTTCTGGCCGAAAATCATTCAGGCTAATAGATATTCGTTAGATCCGGTAAGATCAAGTGGTTTTAACGTTAGATCTCACATCATTTCAGAGATATTCCACATACAAATACAGATATTGGGTGTATACAAGGACTAATGAGGGGGGGCTGGCCTCCCCTTATCAATATTTTTGACCAAAAATCATTCAGGCTAATAGATATTCGTTAGATCCGGTAAGATCAAGTGGTTTTAACGTTAGATCTCACATAATTAAAGACTTATTAAGTGATTAATGAGGGGGGGCTGGCCCCCCCTTATCAATATTTTTGGCCAAAAATCATTCCGGCTAATAGATATTCGTTAGATCCGGTAAGATCAAGTGGTTTTAACGTTAGATCGCACATAATTTCCAAGATATTACACATAAAAATAGAGATTTTAGGTGGTACGTATGGACGGGTTGGCCCCCCCTTATCAAATTTTCTGGCCGAAAATCATTCAGGCTAATAGATATTCGTTAGATCCGGTAAGATCAAGTGGTTTTAACGTTAGATCTCACATCATTTCAAAAATATTCCACATAGAAATACACGTCATAGACTATTTTCCCCCTTTGGTGGACCAAAGGTTCTTTGGTGGGGGGAGTGTGTAGCGGGGGCTGCTCTGTCACCCATGGTCCCGCACCTCCCGCCAGCAACCGTCGGACTGAATAGACACTGACACAGGCACTCACTGAGGGAGATCATGCCTGTCAGTCCCTGTCTCCTCTTCCTTGAGTGACGAGCGGCGCTCATTCACCGGCATCCCGCCCACTATGCTCTCTTCTCTGTGTCCCTATTGGCAGGGTGAGGGAGCCAATCAAGCAGCAGCAGAGGACCACAGGACTTGAAGTTTCATCACAAAATTGCACCATTGATTTCTACGGGGGGCGGAGCTACTACTTTTGCTTTGCAAGAAGGGGGGCTAGCTAAAGACTTAAGCTTGTTGGTCTGAGGGGAGATCACCATAAGGCAGGAAGCAGGGGAGGGCTGGCAGGGGGGGCAGAGTGGAAATCTCCCCCCCGGGCTGGTGACACTATGCACAGGCACCGGCCACCACTACCAAATGCTGTTTTTGCAGAGCAGGAATATGCCTGCTGGAGCTCTGTTAACACAGGTCGCCTCCCACTGTGCAGCCGTGCCTGTGCCAGCTCCGAGGTAGATGGCTGCAGAGCTGAGCTATGTCTCGTCTCACACATAGCTCAGCCTCAGCGCACACCAGCGCTGACATCCCCTTCTCTCTCTGTACAGACACAAGGAGAGATAGAGCTCATCTGCTCCTCCTCCTTCTGAGTCTGCCCTGCCCACACTCCCTGGGCATGTGTGGGCACTGGACAGGAAGTTTGAACCCAAAAAAGCATCAGACAGCCTGCCTGCGCCTCAGCCTCTATCCTGGTAAGCTCACCCTCTCTAGTCTCTCCTGCCTCCTAGTGTATAAAGAGGGGTGCTCTGTGGACTTTGTTAAAGGGGAGGGGGCAGGCTTTGGTGAGCAGAGACCCTCTTTACACAATAGTCCACAGCATGCACCCTTAAATCAAGTTTCCCAGAACACCCCTTACATCAGATCTGATGTAAGGGGAGGCTCTGTGCGGACTCTGATGTAACAGGAGGCTCTGTGCGGACTCTGATGTAAGGTGAGGCTCTGTGCGGACTCTGATGTAACAGGAGGCTCTGTGCAGACTCTGATGTAAGGGGGGCCTCTGTGCGGACTTTGATGTAAGTGGAGGCTCTGTGCGAACTCTTGTGATTATGAAAAATCTTAGACTGTTTTCCTTGATCCATCACTTTTCCACGCTCTATGGGCCACTTGACTGGACTTGCCCCCCAGGTCTAAGGCTGCCAGCCCTCCCCTGGCAGGAAGATGAACAGAGGTGTGAGGAGAGACTACAGGCATTCGCTAGAGAACCATCCAAAGACGGTTCCAGAGACCCTCCAGAGACAGTTGTAGATGGATGTACCTTCTGTACCACCTAATATCCCTATTTCTATGTGGAATATCTCTGAAATGATGTGAGATCTAACGTTAAAACCACTTGATCTTACCGGATCTAACGAATATCTATTAGCCTGAATGATTTTCGGCCAGAAAATTTGATAAGTGGGGGCCAACCCGTCCATATGTCCATGCATATGTACCACCTAAAATCTATTTTTTTATGTGGAATATCTCGGAAATGATGTGAGATCTAACGTTAAAACCACTTGATCTTACCGGATCTAACGAATATATATTAGCCGGAATGATTTTTGGCCCAAAAAATTGATAAGGGCGGGGCAGCCCCCCCTCATTAATCACCCCCTCATTAATCACTTAATAAGTCTCTAATTATGTGAGATCTAACGTTAAAACCACTTGATCTTACCGGATCTAACGAATATCTATTAGCCTGAATGATTTTTGGTCAAAAATATTGATAAGGGGGGGCCAGCCCCCCCCCTCATTAGTCCTTGTATACACCCAATATCTGTATTTGTATGTGAAATATCTCTGAAATGATGTGAGATCTAACGTTAAAACCACTTGATCTTACCGGATCTAACGAATATCTATTAGCCTGAATGATTTTCGGCCAGAAAATTTGATAAGGGGGGGCCAACCCATCCATATGTACCACCTAAAATCAATTTTTTTATGTGGAATATCTCAGAAACGATGTGAGATCTAACGTTAAAACCACTTGATCTTACCGGATCTAACGAATATCTATTAGCCGGAATAATTTTTGGCCCAAAAAATTGATGAGGGGGGGCCAGCCCCCCCTCATTAATCACTTAATAAGTCTCTAATTATGTGAGATCTAACGTTAAAACCACTTGATCTTACCGGATCTAACGAATATCTATTAGCCTGAATGATTTTTGGCCAGAAAATGTGATAAGGGGGGGCTGATGACGGGTTAGCCCCCCCAGCAATTGCTTCTTCTGTGTGAGATCTAACGCAAACAATGATTGATCTAACCTGATCTAACAAAGATCTAACAAATTGCATAAAAAAAAGTCAAAATTTTTAATAAGGGGGGGCTAACCCGGCAGAGGTCTCTAAGCGAGTTATCTCAGTGTTCAGCAGATGTGGTGGGATGCTATGGCCTGTGAGATTTTTATGTGGAGTCAATCTATGGATAAGTTAAATAAGTCTTGGGCGGATTGTGATTGGATGCGATGACCTGCAATCTTTTTTTGTCAGAAGATGTCCTTTAACATAGAAGGCCGATCCAATCAACCAATCTCTGGGTTAGTTATCTGTGTTGGACAGATTGTGGTGGGATGATATGAGCTGTAATCTTTTTATATTTTTTTCAGGTTCTATGAAAAGGTGAAAACAATTCATGACAAGTCTCGTGCTCCGGTGTCAGACCCCCTTGTCGCCTACACCTTGCTGAAGCGGCTGCAGTCCGAGTGGATGAACATGGTGACCAGCCTAGAGGAAGGAGACAACATCAAAGGTAAAGAATGGATAAAGGGCATCTTTAGGCTCCATGCACACTGGGCTTAAAAAAGCGTCTGTTTGAGTATTTTTTGTACTCAGTCTAGACGAGTTTAGGAGAGTTTTACTTTTTTTTTCTGCCAGTAAGCTCCAATCAGAAACACACGATTCAGAAGGTTTTTTTTTCTGCTCAAAATATGCCTGTAAACATTCTAATGTGCATGGACACATAGGATAACATTGAGCTGCTTCTACAGGCAGAACACAAAACTCCTGTAGAAGCAACGGGCTGGATTCAAGAAGCAATTGCGCCTGTGTAACCATAGGTTACACAGCGCAATTGCTTACTTGCCCCGACGTAACGAATGCTCCTGATTCAGGAACCTTGTTACGCCGACTGCAGCCTAAGATATGCGTGGCATAAGGCTCTTATGCCCGCATATCTTAGGCTGCATTCTTGCGATGGCCGCTAGGTGGCGTTCCCGTTGTGCTCACGTATAGTATGCAAATTGCATACTAACGCCGATTCACAACGTTGCGCGAGCCCTGCGTACGCAATTTACGTTGTTTCCGTATTAGCAGGGGCAGCCAATGTTACGTATACCCGTCGTTCCAGCATCGCGAAATTTGAAATTTACGTAGTTTGCGTAAGTGATTCGTGAATGGCGCTGGACGCCATTCACGTTCACTTTGAAGCAAATGACGTTCTTGGGACGTCATTTGCCGCAATGCACGTCGGGAAAGTTTCCCGACGGAGCATGCGCTCTACGATCGGCGTGGGAACGCGCCTAATTTAAATGATTCCCGCCCCCTACGGGATCATTTAAATTGCGCGTGCTTACGCCGGGCAATTTGCCGGCGCGCCCACGCAATTTACGGAGCTACTGCTCCGTGAATTAAGGGCAGCGCAGTAAATTTGCGGGGGCGCAGGGCAAAAACGTTGCCCTGCGCCTCCGTAAAAAAAAAAACGCAATTCTACTTGAATCCAGCCCAACGTTTTTTAAGCCAGTGTGCATGGAGTTATGAGTTTGGAGGATTTTGTTCTGGTTTCATGAATCTGGTTTCATGGGCTGGCACTGCTTTAAATTTAGAAGGTAGTCTGAGTATTAGTTGACTCAGACACTTATAATTCTGGTTAAATTTGACCTCTGTTCCAGCCATGGCTGTGCTGGGAGTGACCACCATTGTTCACCTGGGGGTGTCGTTGCCACCCCAGGTCAAGGGTGGCAGCAACTAGGTCAAGGTGATATTGGGTGTTCCCCCTCGGCAGTGATCGTCCCGCTGTACATGCTGGGGTTGGAGTACTTAACCACTTCCATACTGGGCACTTACGCCCCTTCCTGCCCAAGCCAATTTTCAGCTTTCAGCACTGTCGCACTTTGAATGACAATTGCGCGGTCGTGCTACACTGTACCCAAACAATTTTTTTATCATTTTGTTCCCACAAATAGAGCTTTCTTTTGGTGGTATTTGATCACCTCTGCGGTTTTTATTTTTTGCGCTATAAACAAAAGAAGAGTGACAATTTTAAAAAAAACACTATTTTTTACTTTTTTATTTAATAAATATCAAATTTTTTTTTAAAAAAAACGTTTTTTTTCCTCAGTTTAGGCCGATATGTATTCTTCTACATATTTTTGGTAAAAAAAATCGCAATGATCATATATTGATTGGTTTGCGCAAAAGTTATAGCGTTTACAAAATAGCTGATAGATTTATGGCATTTTTATTTTATTAATTTTTTTACTAGTATTGGCGGCGATTTGCGATTTTTTTTACTGTCACCGTGACATTGCGGCGAACACATCGGACACTTTTGACACGTTTTTGGCGCCATTCACATTTATACAGCGATTAATGCGATAAATATGCACTAATTACTGTATAAATGTGACTGGCATTCAAGGGGTTAACACTAGGGGGTGAGGGAGGGGTTAATATGTATACCTAAATTGTGTTCTAACTGTGGGGAAAGGGGGGTGACTGGGGGAGGTGACCGATGCTGTGTCCCTATGTACAAGGGACACAGATCCGTCTCCTCTCTCCCCTGACAGGACGTGGAGCTCTGTGTTTACACACAGAGCTCCACGTCTTGTCCCTGTAGCCGCCGATTCCGCGTGCCTGGCGGACATCGCGACCGCCAGGCACGCGCATCGGCATCTCGGGGACGCGCCGGGCGCGCGCGCGCTGCCGCCGGCGCGCTCGCGCGCCCCCCAGTGGCCGCAAGAATACAGGATGTCAAATGACGTCCTGTTGAATTTTCAGAGTAACCGTGAAGCCGTCATTTGACAATGGCCCGGTACTCTAGTGGTTAAGGAACAGACGTAGCTGGACCGGGGTTGTCAGCGTTGGTCTGTCATCCCACCACCTCGTGGTCCTCTTAGCAATGGGTGTGTGTTCCTGCAATCCTGGCTCCGGGACCACGTTGGTTCAGGGTTGTGATCTGTCTGAGAAAAATGGAAGGATCCCACAATGGTGTTTTAAGGCAGCAGATAGAAAATTATATGAAATCAAGTTATATAATAAAAAGTTTTTATTGTATAAAAAGGTGGAAATTCATTGGACAGTTGAAATAAAAATCTTGTACAGTGTCCACATGTGGCAGTGCAAGCACAAAAAATTGGAACATAAACAATGTACAGGTATGCAACAAATCCTGGCGCGTTTCAACCCCTTGAGGGGGTCTTCTTCAGAGGCTTTTATGGTGCTGCTGTAACAAAATACACAAGTAAACAAATATTGCTTCTGCACATTACTGAAGAAGAAAATGTTACTTAAATATAAACCAGAGTTTACTAAAAGGTATATATATACGATATGATGATCCATAGCAGGTCCTGGATGGACCTCCCAAACACAGGCGAGGAACCCACGGAAAAGGTCGCAAGACCGGACGTCCCAAGCGGCTTGCAGGGGTTTACAGATGTATGGAGAGAGAGTCCGAGCGAAGCATCCGGCCCAAGAGGGGAAAGGAAAAAACAGGGAGAAGGGCACACCAGCACCTATAGCAAAATATTATGGCTCGGATTCACAAAGCA
Source organism: Rana temporaria (assembly GCF_905171775.1). Lineage (NCBI taxonomy): Eukaryota > Metazoa > Chordata > Amphibia > Anura > Ranidae > Rana > Rana temporaria. Next base: position 19,254,093 of record NC_053490.1, on the reverse strand, counting down.
CTTACGCCGACGTATCTCGAGATACGCCGCGTAAGTATAACTATGCGCCGTCATATCTATGCGCCGTGCCCACAATCTGAGATACGCCTAAAAATAGGCTTCCTACGACCGACGTAACTTGCCTACGCCGTCGTATCGTCGGCGCATATTTACGCTGGGCGCATTTGCCGCTCCCATAGATTTTGTATGCACATATGCAAATGAGGTAGATACGCCGATTCACGAACGTACTTGCGCCCGGCGCATAATATACGCGGTTTGTGTAAGTCGTACGTCCGGCGTAAAGTTATTCCCCATATAGGAGGCGCAACTCATGCAAAGGTATGGAACAGGGAACACAGCCATCGTATTTTACTTAGTTTACGTAGTACGTGAATATGACTAGGCGTAGGTTACGTTCACGTCGTAGGCAGTGATTCGACGTATCTTAGGCAGTTGTTTCGATGTGATTCTGAGCATGCGCACTGGGATGCGGCCACGGGACGGCGCATGCGCCATCATTTGCATGGGGTCACGCCTCATTAGCATGGCTCACGCCCACTTCCACCTACGCCGGCTTACGCCGAGGAAACCCAGCGTATCTTTACGAGCGAGTGGGAGCAAGTGCTTTGTGAATCCAGTGCTTGCCTCTCTGCGCTGCGTCGGCGTAGCGTATATTAGATACGCTACGCCGGAATAAATATGCGCCGATGTATGTGAATCCGGGCCTATATATATAATAAACTGAATTGATATTTAGTGTTTCTGATTATCATGGTTAAGATGTTGGCTTCTATACATATATATATATATGTATGCATATGAGTGGATCATACATTGAGACAGGGGCCTGTCTATGTAGGCCCGGTAGTCAGACTAGGTCTGCGCTTTCAAGTTGATCCCGTGCTGTCCCTCCTGGTGGGAGGAAGTCGCTTGATGAAGGACCTATCTTGGAGAGGACCAAGCAAGATGCTGGTATCTCAGGAGAGGCCTGGAAACTTCATAGAAGGATGCAACGTTACTGAAAGGCTGGATGGTGATCGCCTGTCAGACTTGAGTTCTACAGAAGTTGATCCGGAAGAGATCCGGGTGCTGAATCCTGTGTTAAGGGGATTCTGGAACAAAAGTGTCTCCATTTGAAGGAAGGTCTGTGGCAGAGACTGAACCTTATTCCGTGCGCCATTCCTGCTGCTAGGCCAGTGAGAGGGACCTATCCGGGTGCGCAAAACCCACTCTGGCTAGAGTGGCGACGAGAGCTGTGTTGCTGGAAGCAGGAGTGTTCCCGGATTGAAATTATGCACCTGAACCTACCTACTTGTTTACCCTTCCACCTCTTCAACCACTTCTTTCCTTACCAAGTTCTACAAATAAATCTTAGAAAAAGAAGTGTAAAGTGTGGACATTGAACTTTTTCAACTCTCATCTATTACCCTGGACAACGAGAAGATAGAGGTAACATGCCGCCCGAAAATATTCAGCAGCTCCTTCGGGGGTAGTGCTACATAAGATTGAATCCATCTAAGGTCGCGTACACACGACCGGTTTTCTCGGCAGAATTCAGCAAGAAACTCGATGGGAGACGTATTCTGCCGAGAAAACCGGTCGTGTGTACACTTTTCGCCGAGAAACCCGTCGGGAAACTCGTCGAGCCAAAAAGAGAGCATGTTCTCTATTTCCTCGTTGGGCAATGGGAACATTTGGCTCAACAAGTTTTTTGACAGCCGAACAAGGAACTCGACGGGGAAAACGATGTGTTTCGCCCGTCGAGTTTCTCGGTCGTGTGTACGCGGCCTAAGGGGTCAAGTGAAAGGGCTGGTCAAGTAAGAGACAGCACCAATTAGAAGCTCTGTGAGTTTAAAGGTACACTCCGACCAAAATAAAAATGTCACCCTTGATGTTCATACAGGGAATGGGGGCTGCCTTTTGGTCCAGGCATTGTGGTTTAGCAACTTATTTACCAGTGGCGGTGCGTCCATAAAGGGCGCAGGAGCGCCGCCCCCTCTCTCCTGTCAGCCCTCTATCACCATAGATAGATTTATGCATTGCGGGGGGCGGGGGGGTGTTTTTGGAAGTGCCTGATTAGAGTCGTGGGCTCCAATAGGCGTCTTGATTATAGTCATAGGCTTCCAAAATTGTAAACAGCGGGTGCAATGCTGAGTGTTCGCTGTTTAATTAGTGTTGTGTTAGGGAAGCAAAAAAATCGCTTTCCTAACACTGGCCCGCCTCTCAGCCTGCTCGGGTCTGATTAACTGTCAACTGATTGGCGTCCAATCATAGCAGAGGACGGGAGAAGACATCGAGGACTCGGAGCGTGGAGGACAGCGCCGTGACCCGAGACAGGTAAGTGCCAGGTGGGGGATGCACACTGGCAGCATTTGATGGGGCACAGTAGCAGCAATTGATGGGCACACTGGCAGCAATTGATGGGGCACAGTAGCGGCAATTGATGGGGCACAGTAGCGGCAATTGATGGGGCACAGTAGCGGCAATTGATGGGCATACTGGCAGCAATTGATAGGGCACAGTAGCGACAATTGATGGGGCACAGTAGCGACAATTGATGGGGCACAGTAGCGGCAATTGATGGGGCACAGTGGTGGCAATTGATGGGGCACAGTGACTGAAAATGATGGGGCACAGTGGCGGCAATTGATGGGCACAGTGGCAGCAATTGATGGGCACAGTAGCTGCATTTTATGGCACAGTGGCTGCAATTGATGTTTTTTTTTTTTTTCAGTTTGTTTGCGCCCCCCCAAAAAATATTGAGCACCAGCCGCCACTGTTATTCACCACACTTCTTTTTTTTTTTGTTAATCTTGTAAGTTTGAACCCAGCTTCTGCAGTGCAGAAGACACAATAGGAAGTGAAAGAAAAGCAATTCAAGGTGGGTACAAATCTTCTTTTAGACAGCTGTCAACAAAACTTTTGTGTGCGTGTCTCCCCCCCACGATTGGAAGATATCTCTTCTGTTCCTAAACTAGTGACAACTGTAAACACTGGCCCAGATTCAGCATAGCTTGCGCTATATTTGCGGGGGAGCAGGGCAACGATTTTGGCTGGGGCCTGCAATCCTAAAAGAGGATCCCAAGCTGTCTGTCCACAAGGGAGAAAGCTGTCTTTTTTGAAGGAAACCGGGGGAGGACCTGCCCTGGAGGACACCGGAAAAGAGAAGCCCGGAGCATGAAACGCAGTAAAATAAGTGTAGGGCGGACATGACTAGGTGCTTGGGACACTAGGGGTTAACAGTTATGGGAGGAAAGGGGGGTAGGCGGGGGCTGTGGATCAGTTTCCCGGGCTCTGGGAGGCTATTTAAGGGAGGGGCGGAGCTACAGGGCTCAGCAGCGTGCAGGGGAGACAAGGAAGGAGGCAGTTTTCCCACCCACCCTCCTTGTTTTTTGTCTCGTTTGTGTTGTGCGTGTGTGTTCTTCTTTTGCAGGTCATGGATGCGGGTCGTCATAGCAGTAGGAGTAGTGGCGGTGTCAGGTGGTCTCCAGGAGGTCAAAAAAGGAACAGTATGAAGGAAGTGTGGGGGTCCAGCGGTTATGGACCCTCTCCGTATTCCACCGGAATGGTGTCCGCTGGAACACGGAAATTGGTGTACTGCGGGATAGGGGGTGTTGGTATGCCTTTAAGGCTGGCGGTTGGTTTTTTGGTTATGTCCCGCAGGATATTGGTAAAAAATGTTATGTGTGTGTTACCTCTTTTGACCACATGTCTGTGTATGGTTGCCATTTTTTATATGGCTGTTGTGAAATCTGTTTTCTATATGTTAAAATAATGTAAAGTTAATAAAAGGTATTTATGGTAAAAAATTGTTAATAAAATTATGGCTGCTATGGCCAATTTTTCTCCATCTCAGGTGTTGCCTCAGTTCTTCTAATTTAGTAAAAGGAAAGGGGGGGTATGGGTTGGGGTCTTAATGGGTTATTATGGGTATCCAGGCTACCTGAGTCAAGTGCTAGCAACACGGGTGAGGCCTGGTGACGTAACTAAGGAGGGATCCACTACATTGAAAGCCCTGCAGTCTGCCGGTTCCGGCTTAAAGGCTCTTCTACTGCACGGCTGGAGGTTCGGGACTTTGAAATCCTGTGGCAGAGAATTCCTGGACGCATCCAAGTTCATTCTCAAAAGGTTTGTGACAGAGACCAATTTTATTCCCAAAGGTCTGTGGCAGAGACCGTCTGGACATTATTTTGTGCATCATCCCGGTTGCTAGGACTATCCGGGTGAGCAATACCCACTCAATAGTTGAGAGTGGAGACTGATTGACTATCTAGAGCATTCTGTACCGTGTGCCTGAACCTTCCCCTACTCTTCTCCTCCCTTCTACTTTCTCTACTTCAAGTTGCATTGCAGAAAAAAATAAAACCCAACCGTTGAAGGTTTTACATCTGTTTGGACATTACGTTTATTATGGACTTTCCCACCCTGACAACGAAGCTATAAAGGTAATCTGCAAAGCCCAAAATATAACCAGCAGCTCCTCCGGGGGTAGTGGTAGGGACGCATTCCGTAGTGCTGTACCACCATCAATCTTCTCTGGGTGAGGAAGGCTGGATGGTTCCAAAGTACAATGCTTGGAGAGAGGGGCACATTCTGTACTGCCAGAACCACTAGCAGTGTTCTATGGGCAAGGTTGGCTGGATGGTTTCAAAGTACTATGCTAGGAGAGAGGGGCACATTTTGTACTACTTTACCATCATCAATCTTCTGTGGGCAAGGAAGGCTGGATGGTTTCAGCTTGGAGAACACCGTCTCCTACACTGCTAATGGAAAAACCAGCAGGTTGCAATGTTCTCTGCCCCCAGATCCATACCTCCCCACCGTCCCGGATTTCGCGGGAATGTCCCGCGATTCGCGGTAAATCCTGCGAGCAGTGATATTGTCCCGCGATTTCGCGGAACCCCCCCTGCGATTACCGCGATTTGCGGTAAATCCTGCTGTCCTGCGATTGACGACAACCCCCCAGCTCAACAACTCCTATCCACTGAATTTCCCCCCCCCCCCGCTCAAGAACTTTGATCTGTGGACCCCCCCGCTCAACAACTTAGATCCGCCCCCCCCCACTCAACAAATCTGATCCACGGAATTCTCCCCCCCCCCTGCTCAACAACTTTGATCCGCGGACACCCCCCGTCCAACAACTTTGATCCGCGGAACCCCCCCCCCCCCCCGCTCAACAACTTCTATCCACGGACCCCCCCCCCCGCTCAACAACTTCGTTTGGGGGGTATGCTCATTTGTCCCTCATTCTGAAGTTGAAAAGTTGGGAGGTATGCAGATCTTTGATTGTTTGCCATGGTTCATTGCTCCCCAAGAGCACCCTGATAACCACCACCAGGACCTTGTGGCTATAACACTGGGATGGAAAGTGGATGATGGATGAGAAGAAGTTAGTCACTGGAAACACAATGTTCTAATTACTCTATTGCACAGCAAGCTATTACAACCCAGCCCAGAACCCCCCCTGCGATTACCGCGATTTGCGGTAAATCCTGCTGTCCTGCGATTGACGACAACCCCCCAGCTCAACAACTCCTATCCACTGAATTTCCCCCCCCCCCGCTCAAGAACTTTGATCTGTGGACCCCCCCGCTCAACAACTTAGATCCGCCCCCCCCCACTCAACAAATCTGATCCACGGAATTCTCCCCCCCCCCTGCTCAACAACTTTGATCCGCGGACACCCCCCGTCCAACAACTTTGATCCGCGGAACCCCCCCCCCCCCCCCCGCTCAACAACTTCTATCCACGGACCCCCCCCCCCCGCTCAACAACTTCGTTTGGGGGGTATGCTCATTTGTCCCTCATTCTGAAGTTGAAAAGTTGGGAGGTATGCAGATCTTTGATTGTTTGCCATGGTTCATTGCTCCCCAAGAGCACCCTGATAACCACCACCAGGACCTTGTGGCTATAACACTGGGATGGAAAGTGGATGATGGATGAGAAGAAGTTAGTCACTGGAAACACAATGTTCTAATTACTCTATTGCACAGCAAGCTATTACAACCCAGCCCAAAACCACCCTTGCAGAGGTCCTACAGACAGCAAATAACGGAAATTCCTCCTACCAATAAACTTTATACACAGATTAAAAGTTTCAGAGAAGATATAAATGTACTTGCACATGATGTGCGGAAAATAAAAGAATGAGATGGAAGGGTGAGAGATTTAGAGGATTATGCTCTACGCTTGAAATAGGATGTGGCCCTGTTATGTTCCAAGACTAATACAGAGAAATGTGAGAAATAGACTTAGAAGTAACACTCCTAAAATGTATTGTTATCCCTGAGCACGCAGAAGGCGCACGTCAATTCATACAGAGTTGGTTATGCAATACTTTTGGCACTGAAGATCTTTCTGCACAGTTTGTTGTGGAGATATCTGATGGAGTGCCAAGTCATCTGCTCTCACCGGGAAAATGTCCCAGACCTTTCTTAATTAAACTGCTAAATTTTAATTAACGACAACATCTTGCAACTAGCTAGAGAGCACTGCGACTTAACTGTTAACAGCTTAAAAGTTTCCACATTTCAATGGTGGATGGTGGTTACTCCCAGCATGGCTGGAACAGAGGCTAAATTGCCCATAATTACACTTGTCTGAGCCAATTAGCGAGTAGCGACTCGGACCCCTTCTAAATTTACAGCAGCGCCTGGTCAACAGGAGCAGGGCGCTACACTAATGTACCACCATTAATCTCCTTTGGGTGAGGAAGGCTGGATGGTTCCAAAGTAAAATGAGTGAACGGAGGGCACAATCCATACTGCAGTGCCACCATCAGTGTTTTATGGGCAAGGATGGCTGGATGGTTCCAAAGAACAATGCTTGGAGAGAGGGACATATTCCTTACTGCTGTACCACCATCAATCCTCTGTGGGTAAGGAAGGCTGGATGGTTTCCATGTAAAATGAACAGAGGGTCACATTCAATACTTCCATTCCACCATCAGTGTTCTATGGGCAAGGATTGCTGGCTGGTTCCAAAGTACTATGGGCCAGATTCACCAAAGAGATACGACGACGTATCTCCTGATACGCTGTCGTATCTCTGTTTCTATCTATGCGACTGAATGAATGAATGAATGAAAAACGTATAAAGCGCGGCACATGCGAACTGAATCGCTTCTGGGCGCTAGCTGTTCGTGTCTCATGACATCAAAAGAGCAGAGTTTTGATCCGTCTTCTGAAAGTCAGGTGGTTTTCCTCCAACCGAATGCTGGTTGGTAAAGCGTTCCATAGTCTAGGACCCTGAAAAGCAAACCTTCTTTCTCCTTTGGACTTGTATTTTGTTTTTGGTACCGTGACCAGATTTTGGTCGGTGGATCGCAGAACGCGATTAGAATTGTGAGGTTCTATCTTGTCGCAAAGATATTGCGGAGCCTTCCCATGGATGCACTTATGTGTCAGGCATGTGTCAGGCGTAACTGATTCATAGAATCAGTTCCGCATAGATATCCAGAAGATCCGACAGGTGTAATTGTTTTACACTGTCGGATCTTAGGATGCAGTACCGCGGCCGCCGCTGGGGGGAGTTCGCGTCGTAAACCAGCGTCGGGTATGCAAATTAGGAGTTACGGCGATTCCCGACGGATTTTCGCGTTCGCTACGTCGCTGCTAGTCTAGTTTCCCGTCGCAAAGTTAGTCGTCGTTTGACCTGCCCTAACTTTACTCAGCAATCGTATTGCTGTTTAAAGTATGGCCGTCGTTCCCGCGTCGAAATTTAAAATTTAACGTCATTTGCGTAACATGTCCGGGAATACGGAAGTACGCTACGCGCGTCGCCGTTCGAAAAAATTAAGTCACGGCGCGCAAAGCACGACGGGAATTGCGAAACTGAGCATGCGCAGTAGGTCCAGCGCGCCTAATTTAAATGGCACGCGCCCATTTGAATTGGCCCGCCTTGCGCCAGCGTAGTTTTCATCGCAAGTGCTTTGTGAATCAGGCACTTGCGATGAAAACTTGCGGCGGTGTAACGTATCTACGATACGTTACGCCGCCGCAGTTCTATGTGAATCTGGCCCAATGTTTGGAGGGAGGGACCCATTTTGCACTACTGTACCACCGCCAATTTTCTGTGGACAAGGAAGGCTGGACGATTCTATACTACAATACTGCAAGAGAAGGGCACATGCCAGCACAGCACAGGGGTTCAGAGACTTAATTGGGTGACAACTACAAATTTTAACTGTCATCTTTTACCAAAGTCACTACAGTTGAGTTTTTACCGGAGATAGATTTCAGGATTAGCTGGGCAGGATTCACTTTAGGAATGCAGGTGGATGGGGCATCAATAGATCACATAGATCTAGTTTTGGCTTTTACCAAACTTAAAATATAATTTTACCCAGATGGTCCCTAATGCCATTTATTTTCTAATAGCTAGATTCAGGTACGATGGTGCAAACTTGCGGCGGCGTAGCTTAGCGTGTTTAGGCTACGCCGCCGTAAGTCAGCTAGGCAAGTACATGATTCACAATTGCCTGCTATCTTACGGCGGCGTAGCCTAAAGCGGGCGGGCGTAAGGGCGCCTAATTCAAATGTGTTTGAGGGGGGCTTGTTTTATGTTAATGAGGCTTGACCTCAAGTTTTTTAAGTTTTTTCTCACTGCGCGTGCCCCGGGCGCCTACAATTCCCAGTGTGCATTGTGGCTAAGTACGCCGCACGGGCCTATTGATTTTGACGTGGACGTAAACTACGTAAATCCCGATTCACGGATGACTTACGCAAACGACGTAAAAAATTCGAATTTCGACGCGGCGAACGGCGGCCATGCTTGAAATTACTATTCCAATAGGGCCTAGCTCTAACTTTACGCGGCCTATCTCTTACGCAAACGGCGTAAAAGTACTGCGTCGGCCAGGCGTACGTTCGTAATTCGGCGTATCTCCTCATTTACATATTCTACGCCGACCGCAATGGAAGCGCCACGTAGCGGCCATCCAAAATATTGCAATCTAAGATAGGACGGCGCAAGCCGTCGTATCTTAGATATGTTTAAGCGTATCTCTGTTTGAGCATACGCTGAAACATAAGTCGGCGTAGATTCTGAGTTAGGTCGGCTTATCTACTGATAAGTCGGCCTAACTCTTACTGAATCTACCTATATTGGGTAGATTCAGGTAGGGGCGCCTAAGAATAGGTCGGCATAGCCTAGCGTGTTTACACTACGCCGCCTTAAGTAAGAGAGGAAAGTACATGATTCAGAAAGCACTTACACGGCGGGCGTAAGGGCGCCTAATTCAAATGGGTTGGAGGGGGGCGTGTTTAATGCTAATGAGGCTTGACCTCAAGTTTTTTTTGAAGTTTTTTCTTACTGCGCATGCGCCTACATTTCCCAGGGCGCATTGCGGCTAAGTAAGCCGTACGGGCCTATTGATTTTGACGCGGACATAAACGACATAACTCACGATTCGCGGACGACTTATGCAAACGACGTAAAAAATTCAAACCTTGCGGCGGGAGCGGCGGCCATACTTTAACATTGTTATTCCACCACATAGGTGGAATAACTTTAGGCCGCCTAAGGCCTTACGGAAACGACGTTAATCGACTGCGGCGGGCTCGTGTACGTTCGTGAATTGGCGTAAAAGCTCATTTACATAATCTACGCCGGCCGCAATGGAAGCGCCACCTAGCGGCCATCCAAAAAATTGAAAGCTAAGATAGAACGGCGCAAGCTGTCCTATCTTAGCTTTGTTTAAGCGTATCTCTGTTTGAGCATACGCTTAAACAAACGCCGGCGTAGATTCAGAGTTAGGCTGGCTTATCTACTGATAAGCCGGCCTAACTCTTTGTGAATCTACCTATAAGTGTTTTAAAGTAGCTTGGTTTTAGGGACTGGTATACATTTGTGGAAATCCTCAGGAGTATTAGTAGAATTTTTTAAGATTTTTTTTTTTTTATTTAATTTTGTGCACAAAGTTTTGGTTTTGCCTGAAGTTCAGCTGTAACCCCTTTAATGATGTGTCTCTGTAAGAGGAAGACCTGGGATGTAGCCATGAATTATCCAATAAAGGTAATGACAGGTTATTTTGTGTCCAGTTGTCAAATATAATTTGTGACCACACTGAAGGTGGTGTCAGCTGTTGGCGCTAATGGGGGGAGGTCTCTGTTATCTGTGTGATTTGTAGGTTTTAATGACCGCCTGGAGAGACAGCAGGAACTGGTTGTAACTCAATATCATCTCTGACCTGAAGTTAAGTTTAGACATTCCACCCAACTCCTACTCCTAACGTGTAACGTGTATGTGTGGATTAGTAGATGAGGAAGACTATACTGTACACGTACGCTACTATTGCTCAATTTCTATTTATTGTAATTAAACTAATAGTTCAAAAATAGATTTCCCTCACCCTTCCCAATTGTAAGCGATAGAAGCAATCTTTTAATGTTGTAATTTAAAAGGAAGAAAATTAACGTAGTGACTATCCACCAATATGTACGCAACACTGGGGAAAATGGCTGGATAGGCCAGTTCTGACAACCCTAAACTTGCCATACACACTAGGAAACTTTTTGTTTGAAATTTTTGGGATTAAGAACATTCATTCAATTTTTCCAATCATTAGCAAGGTCAACGAAGTAGGATGGAATTTTGTTCTTGACAAACAAGTTTCTAACAGTGGCCCAGATTCAAGAAGCAATTGCGCCTGTGTAACCATAGGTTACACAGCGCAATTGCTTACTTGCCCCGGCGTTACGAATGCTCCTGATTCAGGAACATCGTAACGCCGACTGCAGCCTAAAATCTGCGTGGCATAAGGCTCTTATGCCACGCATACCTTAGGCTGCATTCTAGCGATGACTGCTAGGGGGCGCTCCCATTGTGCTCAGTGTATAGTATGCAAATTGCATACTAACACCGATTCACAATGTTGCGCGAGCCCTACGTACGCAATTTACGTCGTTTCCATACCGCGTGTTTAGCGTAAGGCTGCCCCTTCTAATAGCAGGGGCAGCCAATGCTAAAGTATACCCGTCGTTCCCGCGTCGCGACGTTCGAATTTTACGTAATTTGCGTAAGTGATTCGTAATTGGCGCTGGACGCCATTCACGTTCACTTTGAAGCAAATGATGTCCTTGCGACGTCATTTGCCGCAATGAACGTCGGGAAAGTTTCCCGACGGAGCATGCGCTCTACGCTCGGCGCGGGAGCGCGCCTAATTTAAATGATTCCCGCCCCCTACGGGATCATTTACATTAGGCGCCCTTACGCAGGGCAAGTATACACAGCGCACACGCAATTTACGGAGCTACGTGAATCGCGGGTAGCGCAGTAAATTTGCAGGGGCGCAGGGCAAAAACAATGCCCTGCGCCTCCGCAAATAAGGGGCAAATCTACCTGAATCCGGGCCAGTGTATGTGTTTTTTGTTCGGGAAAGGCCATTTATTTCAAAATGTATCGATAAAAGCAATAAAAAAATTTGAAGTACTTTCAAACAACATTCACCAAGGTATTGAATGTTCTGATGATTTTTTATAGGAATGTTCATACAAACACATTTTAAAAATGTGATTGTGTATGAGTCTAAAGATTGACATAATCCAGACCAAAAACCACTTTATTGCAACAACACACACCAAGCATATTGTTACTGTACAATGTACATAGGGATGAACAGACCTTCTGATCAGGTCTTCCTGATAAACAGACAGTCAGACTTTACGGGGCAAATCCTCAAAAAACCTGCCTAATTTAACTTTTAGCAGTTAAGTTACACTGTCGGAAAATTTCTACCTAAGTGCCCGATCCACAAAGCACTTACCTAGAAATTTTCGGCTGTGTAACTTAAGTGCCTCCGTCGCAAGGCGGTCTTCTCATCCAGGGGGCGATAACAATTTAAATGAGGCGCGCTCCCGCGCCGGACGTTCTGCGCATGCGTGTGACGTCATTTTTCCCGACGGGCAGCGCGCGAAATTACGTTACGTCGGGCTTTGTGGATTGCGACGGGACAATAAAGTTGCGTCGGGAAAAAAAAAAGTTACGCGGCGAAAAATAAAATTTGAAATTTAAAAAAAATAACGGCGATCGAAAAAAAGGTATGTTTTTACAAGGTGTAAACAGTTTACACCTTGTAAAAGCATCCCTAGTTTTACGCATGCAAAACATAACTTACGCAGAAAACACAAAGCTAAAAAGCTTTGTGGATCTGCCTAAGTACTCATTTGCATACGCAAAGCGGCATTTCGACTCGAAATGCCCCCAGCGGCGGATGCGGTACTGCATCCTAAGATCCGACAGTGTAAGGCCCAATACACACGATAGAATCCATCCGCTGAAAAATCCCAGCGAATGGGTTTCAGCGGATAGATCCTATGGTGTGTACACTCCAGCGGATCTGTTTCCGCGGATATATCTCCCCTGGGATGGATTCCAGCAGATCGAATATTCGCTGACATGCCAAACAAATCTATCTGCTGGAATCCATCCCAACGGATGGATCCGCTGGTCTGTATAGACTCACCGGATCCATCTGTTCGAAGGGATCCCCCGCATGCGTCGTAATGATTCGACGCATGCGTGGAATTCCTTATATGACAGCGTCGCGCACGTCGCCGCGTCATAATCGCGGCGACGGCGCGACACATCATCGCCAGAGGATTTCGGCGCGGATTTCAATGCGATGGTGAGTACACTCCATCGCATGAGAAATCCGCTGAAATCCTCGAGAGGATTTATCCGCGGAAACGTTCCGCTGGACCGTATTCGCGGATAAATCCTCTCGTGTGTATGGGGCCTTAGTCTCTTACAGATGTCGGATCTTCTGCCTATCTTTGGAAAACTACTTCTGAGGATCAGTTCCAAAGATAGGCACAGGGATACGCAGGCTGAACAGCAGTTCCGCCTGCGTATCTCTTTTGAGAATTTGGCCCAATATAAGTAGCTCATTTTATAGATAGTAACATGTATTCTAGGTTTACTGCCCTGTAATCATTCCAAGCACCTGTCATAGTATATTTATAGTACAGTATATTACTGTATAGCATAGTAATTTCTAGTATAGTACAGTAAAACCTTGGTTTGAGAGTAACTTGGTTTGGGAACGTTTTGCAAGACAAGCAAAATAGTTTAATTACATTTTTGACTTGATATACAAGTGATGTCTTGATATACAAGTAGTGTCATATAACAACTGGGTATAAAAGAGAAGAGAGGCGCCTCTAAAGTGGAACAATATGGTTACATTTATTGAAGATACAACATTTAGCATGGTTGATGATTAACCACTTGCCGTCGCCGCACCGTCATTTTACGTCCACAAGGTGGCTCTCCTAGGCGAGACCACGTAAATGGACGTCCTACCTTTTAGCCGCCACTAGGGGCGCACGCGCGCCGCCGGAGGCGCGCGCGCGCGCCCCCCGCTCGCCCCCGACTCCCGTGCGTGTGCCCGGCGGGCGCGATCGCCGCCGGGCACACGCGATCGCTCGGTACAGAGCGGGGAACGGGAGCTGTGTGTGTAAACACACAGCTCTCGTTCCTGTCAGCAGGGGAAATGCTGATCTTCTGTTCATACAATGTATGAACAGAAAATCAGTGTTTCCCCTAGTGAGGCCACCCCCCCCCCCACAGTAAGAACACACCCAGGCATACTTAACCCCTTCCCCGCCCCCTAGTGTTAACCCCTTCACTGCCAGTGGCATTTTTATAGTAATCTAATGCATTTTTATAGCACTGATCGCTATAAAAATGCCAATGGTCCCAAAAATGTGTCAAAAATGTCCGAAGTGTCCGCCATAATGTCGCAATACCGAAAAAAAAATCGCTGATCGCCGCCATTACTAGTAAAAAAAATATTAATAAAAATGCCATAAAAATACCCCCTATTTTGTAAACGCTATAACTTTTGCGCAAACCAATCAATAAACGCTTATTGCGATTTTTTTTTACGAAAAATATGTAGAAGAATACGTATCGGCCTAAACTGAGGAAAAAAAATGTTTTTTTATATATTTTTGGGGGATATTTATTACAGCAAAAAGTAAAAAATATTCATTTTTTTTAAAATTGTCGCTCTATTTTTGTTTATAGCGCAAAAAATAAAAAACGCAGAGGTGATCAAATACCACCAAAAGAAAGCTCTATTTGTGGGAAAAAAAGGACGCCAATTTTGTTTGGGAGCCACGTCGCACGACCGCGCAATTGTCTGTTAAAGCGACGCAGTCCCGAATCGCAAAAAGTACTCTGGTCTTTGGGCAGCAATATGGTCCGGGGGGTAAGTGGTTAAAAGAGGCTCATCCAAGTATGCAGGCATCCGGAGCAAACATAGACCACATAGAGTTAGACCATCCTCCTTCATTAAATGTAACCATATTGCTACACTTATGCCGCGTACACGCGATCATTTTTCGGCATAAAAAAAACGTTGTTTTTCAAAAACGTCAATTAAAATGATGGTGTGTGGGCTTCACATCATTTTTCAGGTTCTGAAAAACGACAAAAAAAAAATTCGAACATGCTGCATTTTTTAACGTCGTTTTAAACTAGGTTGTTTTTCGGGTTGTAAAAAAATGATTGTGTGTGGGCTAAAACAACGTAAAAAACCCGCGCATGCTCCGAAGCAAGTTATGAGACGGGAGCGCTCGTTCTGGTAAAACTACCGTTGATAAAAATCGCAATAAGCGTTTATTGATTGGTTTGCGCAAAAGTTATAGCGTCTACAAAAGAGGGGATAGTTTTATGGCATTTTTATTAATATTTTTTTTTTTTGCTACTAATGGCGGCGATCTGTGATTTTTATCGGTACTGCGACATTATGGCGGACACTTCGGACACTTTTGACACATTTTTGGGACCGGTGGCATTTTTATAGCGATCAGTGCTGTAAAAATGTCACTGGCAGGGAAGGGGGTAACACTAGGGGGTAAGGAAGGGGTTAATTATGTTCCCTAGGTGTGTTCTAACTGAAGGGGGGGATGGGACTGACTAGGGGAAATGACAGATCGCTGTTCATACATTGTATGAACATACGATCAGTCATTTCTCCCCCTGAAAGCTCCCGGTTCTCGCTCTGTAACGAGCGATCGCGGGTGCCCGGCGGTGATCGCGTCCGCCTGGCACGCGCGTCGGCACCAGGGGCGAACAGGCGGCGCGCACGCGCTTCCAATGGCTGAAATGCGAAATGACGTAATATCACGTGATTTCGCGCAGCCAAGCCGACCTGCCGGCGTAAAACTGCGATGGCTGGTCAGCTAGTGGTTAACGGCACGCTCAGTGCGCCTGCGCTGTTGTCTACACCGTAGACATCGGTGCAGTCTTTTCTGCAAATATCTCCTTAACCGTGTAAGTTAAGGAGATATTTCTTGCACCTACAGGTAAGCCTTAATCTAGGCCAGTGTTTCTCAATTCCAGTCCTCAGGCCCCCCCAACAGGTCAGGTTTTCAGGATTTCCATTATTTTGCACAGGTGATTTGATCAGTTTCACTGCCTTAGTAATCACCACAGCCTTTTCATCTGAGGGAAATCCTGAAAACCTGACCTGTTGGGGGGGCCTGAGGACTGGAATTGAGAAACACTGATCTAGGCTTACCTGTAGGGCCAAGTGAGATAGGAGATAGTCACGATACCTACCGGTTAGCCTTATTATAGGCTTACCTGTAGTGAAAAGTGGTGTAACAGGGTTTACAAGCACTTTAACATTCCTGCAAGTAGTTCCTTTTTTCTGCCACAAGATGGAGCATTGTGGACTCTGATTCATCTCCAAACAGAGCACTGCACTATGGGCAATGTAGTCACAGTCAGAAGGAATTCCATGATTAATACAGTCAGGAATACTACAAAACCCAATGTGCCTGAATGCAGAAGGGGTCATACAAATAAAAAATTGCCGGAAAGCACAGGGCAATTGAGACAGAGCCCTTGGTGTGTGCAGAAAGATCCTGTCTGAGGGAGGGAGACAGGAGGGAAGGTACAGTTATAATCGCAGCTGCAACACAGAGATACCTCTGTCTGAATGCTGCCGAAAGTTCACCTGGAGTCCTTCTCATCTTGAATGGGGGTCCTTCACCAAAAGAGACCAGTTTCTACAAATACTGTACAATCAGTGAGTGGGATAGAAACCCTTTCTGACATATTGACTGACCTATTGGAAAGCAACAATGTCCTACCACCCTTAAAGGCACCACCTATTACTTCTTAAAGTGAATGTAAACCCTCAAATATAACCAGTGAAGAGAACAGTCTCAGATAATACATAGAGATGAAACAAATCTCCCTACATAAGTTTTACATGTATCACTGCTGTCTTCAGCTTGCTATATTCATTAGAAAGTGCACATCGTGTTAGATTTTTTTTCTTCCTGTTCAGCACTGGGACTGACGTATCGGTATACACTCTGTGACAGCTGATTGGATGAAAGGCCCACACCCCCACTACACATAGGTAGAGGAAGGAAGGAATGTGCAGAGCTGTGCTGTGAATTGAACAGCCCTCTGCTAATCTATTTGTAGCACCCACCCTACACATATTTTAGGCTGGTTTTATCTCCTGTGTCTGAGAACTAGTCAAAAGTTATCATGCTGATAACAGAAGAACAGAGCAGCAGAAAGACACGGGACTTAGGGCTTTGGATAGAGATAAGTAAACACTACAGATATATGGGCCATGAGGAAAGGGTTTGCATCCACATTAACCTTCTTCAACAGTCCTGCTGCTCAGAACTGTACCTTTGGATATCTGAGAAATATCTATCACTATACCCTCAGGGCCAGATTCTCGTAGAAGAGCGTATCTTTGTTCCGGCGTAGCGTATCCTATTTACACTACGCCTCCGCAACTTAGACAGGCAAGTGCTGGATTCTCAAAGCACTTGCTCCGTAAGTTGCAGCGGCATAGCGTAAATAGGCCGGCGTAAGCCCGCCTAATTCAAATGTGGAACAGGGGGGCGTGTTTTATGTAAATGTTATGTGACCCGACGTGATTGGCGTTTTTAACGAACGGCACATGCGCCGTCCGTGGAAATCTCCCAGTGTGCATTGCTCCAAAGTACGCCGCAAGGACGTATTGGTTTTGACGTGAACGTAAATTACGTCCAGCCCCATTCACGGACGACTTACGCAAACGACGTAAAATATTCAAAATTTGACGCTGGAACGGCGGCCATACTTAACATTGGTACGCCGCATGTACGCCTCATATAGCAGGGGTAACTTTACGCCGGGAAAAGCCTAACGTAAACGGCGTATCTGTACTGCGTCGGCCAGGCGTACGTTCGTGAATTCGCGTATCTAGCTGATTTACATATTTCTAGGCGTAAATCAGCGTACACGCCCCTAGCGGCCAGCGTAAATATGCAGTTAAGATCCGACGGCGTAAGAGACTTACGCCGGTCGGATCTAATAGAAATCTATGCGTAACTGATTCTATGAATCAGGCGCATAGATACGACGGCTCAGACTCAGAGATACGACGGCGTATCTGGAGATACGCCGTCGTATCTCCTTTGAGAATCTGGGCCTTAATAATTAACCTTTTACTGGACACTCCTCCACTCAGTGCTCTTAAAAAATGAGTTCTCAACAAACCATTTCCTTGTTGCAGAAACGATTTCTACTAGTGGGCCAATGTCTTCAAGGGCCCCAACGTAGCCAGCAGAAGACTTGCTTAAAGGACTGTGTTAGAGTACCCTTCAGTTAATTATTACCGCAAAAAATGAATCTGTGAATTTAGCTGCTTACCCAACCAATCAAAGCCTTATTGCATTATGAATGCAAAGGCCCAGATTCAGTAAGCAATTGCGCCTGCGTAACCATAGTTACGCAGCGCAATTTCCCATTGTGCAGTTCCCATTGTGGTCAGCGTATAGTATGCAAATTGCATACTTACGCCAATTCACAACGTTGCGCGAGCCCTGCGTACGCAAATTACGTAGTTTGCGTACGTCGGGTTTCGCGTAAGGTTGCACATCCTAACAGCAGGCGCAGGCAATGCTATAGGATACCCGTCGTTCCCGCGTCGCGACGTTCGAAATTTACGTGATTTGCGTAAGTGATTCGTGAATGGCGCTGGACACCATTCACGTTGACTTTGAAGCAAATGACGTCCTTGCGACGTCATTTGCCGCAATGCACGTCGGGAAAGTTTCCAGACGGATCATGCGCTCTACGCTCGGCGCGGGAGCGCACCTAATTTAAATGATTCCCGCCCCCTACGGGATCATTTACATTAGGCGCCCTTACGCAGGGCAATTTTAAAGAGCACACACACAATTTATGGAGCTACTGCAGATAATTTGCGGGGGCGCAGGGCAAAAACGCTGCCCTGTGCCTCCGTAAAAAAGGGGCAAATCTACCTGAATCCGGGCCAAATTGTTTTTACTTGTAGTTGGCATTACCATCTCTCACTCATATAAAGTAACCAGTACTGCAAGTCTGTGAGGCTATTTCAGTATTCTCTCTTATTTCGCAGTTCTGAAGGACAGCTATGAGAAGATGGAGAGATATCTGCCCATACCGGAGGATGTGGAAGGAGCAGCCAAAGCCCTCATGAGGCTCCAGGACGTCTACTCCCTGAATGTGAAGGACCTGGCCAAAGGAGTCTTCCAGAGCAGACCCGACTCACACTACAATCTCCAGTACAGGCCGGACCAAGTGTGCGCCATGTCAGCCGATGACTGTTTCCATATAGGCAAGGTATACACAACCTACCACCGTATACATAGATAGGCATACTACTGTTATCTGCAGCCTTGGATCACAACCTGCTTTGCCCCCCGCTGCATCCATCCCCACAACATACGGGCATGTTATTCAAAGAAATGTTTTATTTTTTTTTAGATAGTTTATTTTTTATTATAAACTCTTTTTGTGAGGTTAGCATGAAAGTATGCATATAAATATATACAGTTCTAATTTTCTTCCAGCCACCTCCTCCTGCTGATTTTTTTTTTTTTAGTTTATAGTCCTCAATAGAGTAAGCTGAAATTTACAAATGCAAGTATTTAAGTCAGTGCAGTGGCACCTCTCCCTCCCCAAAGGAAGTAACTCCTCCCCATCCTTCCTCTTAAGAGCAGTGACATCCCCCTCTTCTAAAGAGGTGACTCCTCCCCCTACAAAGCAGTGACACCTCCCCTCCAAAGGAGTAACTCCTCCTCACCCTCCCTCTTAAGAGCAGTGACACCTCCCCCAAAGGAGTAACTCCTCCTCACCCTCCCTCTTAAGAGCAGTGACACCCCCTCTTCCAAAGAGGTGACTCCTCTCCCTCCAAAGCAGTGACTCCTCCCCTCCAAAGCAGTGACTCCTCCCCTCCAAAGCAGTGACTCCTTCCTCTCCCTCCCTCTTCAGGGCAGTGACACCTCACCCAAAGGAGTAACTCCTCCTCCCTCTTAAGAGCAGTGACACCCCTCTTTCAAAGAGGTGATGCCCCCCTACAAAGCAGTGACTCCTCCCCCTACAAAGCAGTGATTCCTCCCCCTACAAAGCAGTGACTCCTCCCCCTACAAAGCAGTGACTCCTACCTCTCCCTCCCTCTTCAGGACACTGACACCTCCCAAAGCAGTAACTCATCCTCCCTCTTAAGAGCAGTGACACCCCTCTTTCAAAGAGGTGACGCCACCCTACAAAGCAGTGATTCCTCCCCCTACAAAGCAGTGACTCCTCCCTCTACAAGGCAGTGACTCCTCCCTCTACAATGCAGTGACTCCTCCCCTCCAAAGCAGTGACTCATTGCTCTCCCTCCCTCTTCAGGACACTGACACCTCCCCCAAAGGAGTAACTCATCCTCCCTCTTAAGAGCATGTGACCCGTCCGCCTCCAGAGCAGTGAATCATCCCCCTCTCTTCTTTCCACTAGAGCAGTGACACCTCCCCTTCCAGAGCTGTGACTCGTCCCCTTCTATCCCACTCCTGAATAGTGACCCCTCCCCTTCCAAAGCAGTGACCCTCCCCCTCCAAAGCAGTGACACCTCCCCCTCCAGAGCTGTGACTCGTCCCCCTCTATCCCACTTCAGAGAATAGGAAATAATATAACAGAAAATACAAGAATAGAATATAATAGTGGAAAACGGAACAAAATAGAATAGTAAATAAAAGAACAGAATAGAATAAAAACGAATAAAATAAAAAAAAAACTGAATAAAATAGAATATAATCATCTTCTGAAATTTAAATAGAATAGAATAGAAAAGACAATCATTCAAGAAACAATAGAATAGAAATTTGAATTTAAATATAATAGAAAAAAAACAATAGACTAGAAAGAATCTTCCAATTCTAATCTATTATTTTCTGTTCTATTCAGAACAATATGATTATATTTGAATTTTGGGAAATGGTTATATTCTTTCTATACTTGTCTATTGTTTTTTTTTTTATTCTATTCTTTTTTCTATTTGTTTATTCTATTCTATTCTTTTCTATTCAATCCTATTCTATCCTTTTCTATTCTATTCTTTTCTATTCAAATTCAAATGTATTCTGTTCAAAATTAGAATTTTGGAAGATGGTTCAATTCTTTCTATTCTATTCTGTTGCGTTTTTTTCTATACTATTCTGTTTTCTATTCTATCCTAATCTATTCTTTTCTATTCTATGAAAATTGTAATTGATTCTATTTGAATTTTAGGAAATGGTTATATTCTTTCTATGCTATTCTATTCTAACCTAGTCTATTGTTTTTCTAATTCTATTGTATTATAGTCTATTCTATTCTTTTTTTTTCTATTTTTTATTATTTTCTTTGCTTATATATTCTAGTTCAAATTTATTCTTTTTGAAATTTGAATTTCAGAACATGGTTATATTCTTTTTATTGTATTCAATTATTTTTTATTTATTTATATTTTATTCTATTCTTTACTATTTTGTTCTGTTTTACTCTTTTATATTATATTATTTTATTTTCATATTTTTTTTCTATTCCATTCCATCATTTTCTATTCTAATTTATTCTTTTTGGAAATTTGAAAACTATTCGAATTCCGCCGAATTTCAAAAAAACTAAATTTCCCAAAAAACTGCGTTTGAAAGACCGCTGCGCAAATACCGTGTGACATAAAATATTGCAATGATCGCCATTTTATTTTCTAGGGTCTCTGCTAAAATATATATATATATATAATGTTTGGGGGTTCTAAGTAATTTTCTAGAAAGAAATACGAATTTTAACTTTTAACCACTTATCTACCAGCTGCCGTCAATTGACGGCGGCATAGTAGCTCAGTTGTTCTGACAGGACGTCATATGACCTCCTCGTCTTTTAAAGCCCCTAGGGGGCACGCGCACCCGCCGCGTTACTGGGAACATGATGCGCGTGCCCGGTGGCCGCGATGGCCGCCGGGCACCCGCGATTGCCCAGTAACTGAGCAGGACCGTGGATCTGTGTGTGTGTAAACACAGAGCTCCGCGTCCTGTCAGGGAGAGAGGAGACTGATGGTGTGTCTCTTGTACATAGGGACACAGATCGGTCACCTCCCCCAGTCTGTCCCCTCCCCCCACAGTAAGAATCACTCCCAGGGTACACATTTAACCCCTTCCTCACCCCCTAGTGGTTAACCCCTTCCCTGCCAGTCACATTTATACAGTAATCAATGCATATTTATATCATTGTTCGCTTTATAAATGTAAATGGTCCCAAAAATGTGTCAAAAGTGTCCGATGTGTCCGCCATAATGCCGCAGTCCCAATAAAAAAAAAATCACAGATCGCCGCCATTACTAGTAAAAAAAAATATATAATTTTTTTTACCAAAAATATGTAGAAGAATACGTATCGGCCTAAACTGAGAATTTGTATATTATTTTTTTTTAAATGGGATATTTATTATAGCAAAAAAATATTTTTTTTGGGGGTAGATTCACAAAGGAGATACGACGGCGTATCTCTGAGTCTGGGTGGTCGTCTCTATGCGCCTGATTCATAGAATAGGTTACGCATAGATTTCTATTAGATCCGACCGGCGTAAGTCTCTTACGCCGTCGGATCTTAACTGCATATTTACGCTGGCCGCTAGGGGCGTTGATTTACGCCTAGAATATGTAAATCAGCTAGATACGCGAATTCACGAACGTACGCCCGGCCGACGCAGTAAAGTTACGCCATTTACGTTAGGCTTTTCCCAGGGGAAAGTTACCCCTGCTATATGAGGCGTATATGCGGCGTACCAATGTTAAGTATGGCCGTCGTTCCCGCGACGAAATTTGAAAAATTTACGTTGTTTGCATAAGTCGTCCGTGAATGGGGCTGGACGTCATTTACGTTCACGTCGAAACCAATGACGTCCTTGCGGCGTACTTTGGAGCAATGCACACTGGGAAATTCCACGGACGGCGCATCACGTCAATCACGTCGGGTCAGGGTTAATTTACATAACACACGCCCACCTCTTCACAATTTGAATTAGGCGGGCTTACGCCGGCCTATTTACGCTACGCCGCCGCAACTTTCTTTTGAGAATACGGGACTTGCCTGTAAAAGTTGCGGAGGCGTAACGTAAATAGGATACGTTACGCCTGCACAAACATACGTCATTCTACGTAATACTACCCCATTGTTTTTTTTTTCAAAATTGACGCTCTTTTTTTGTTTATAGCACAAAAAATAGAAACAGCAGAGGCGATCAAACACCACCAAAAGAAAGCTCTATTTGTGGGGAAAAAAAGGAGGTCAATTTTGTTTGGGAGCCACGTCGCACGACCGCGCAATTGGAAGCTGAAATTTCGCCTGGGCAGGAAGGGGGCATATGTGCCCAGTAAGCAAGTGGTTAAGCAACAAATGTCAGAAACAGGCTTAGGCATGAAAGGGTCAAATAAAAATTTGATATCACAAACATTTGATATCATTAGTACAGTCCATAATAAAGTGCACGTGTGTTAAAAGTGCATAAAGGTTCATATCTAAGTACGTTATAGCGTGCGCAGATCAATTGCTTCTATGGTCGCTGTGTGACAACATAAATAACAAATGATGTGCTTCCGCCTGTTGTGACACCTGAGTGCTCCCAGTACTCTCACCTTAGTGAGTAATCAAATGCCCTTTTGATTACATATAGAAACAGTCCTCCATCAATGTCTATCTTGTCCTGTTCCTCCACCGCGATTGTCCATATGTTAGCGTAAAACACAGTGACCCCACATAGTGTAGTATTGACTGTAAGTAAAAGCAATTTTATTTAACCACTTAAGACCCGGACCAATATGCAGGTTAAGGACCTGGCCAGTTTTTGCGATTCGGCACTGCGTCGATTTAACTGACAATTGCGCGGTCGTGCGACGCGGCTCCCAAACAAAATTGGCGTCCTTTTTCCCCACAAATAGAGCTTTCTTTTGGTGGTATTTGATCACCTCTACGGTTTTTATTTTTTGCGCTATAAACAAAAATAGAGTGACAATTTTGAAAAAAAAACAATATTTTTACTTTTTGCTATACTAAATATCCCCCAAAAATATATAAAAAAAACATTTTTTTCCTCAGTTTAGGCCGATACGTATTATTCTACCTATTTTAGGTAAAAAAAAACGCAATAAGCGTTTATCGATTGGTTTGCGCACAATTTATAGCGTTTACAAAATAGGGGATAGTTTTATGGCATTTTTTATTATTTTTTTTTTACTAGTAATGGCGGCGATCAGCGATTTTTTTCGTGACTGCGACACTATGGCGGACACATCGGACACTTTTGAAACATTTTTCGGACCATTGTCTTTTTCACAGCGAAAGTGCTATAAAAATGCACTGATGGCTGTGAAAATGACAATGACAGTGATGGGGTTAACCACTAGGGGGCGCTGTAGGGGTTAAGTGTGACCTCATGTGTGTTTCTAACTGTAGGGGGGCGGGGCTGGACGTGTGATTGTCATTCCCTATATTAGGGAACAGATGATCGCTGACATTGCCACAGAGAAGAACGGGGAAGGTGTGTTTACACTCACCTCTCCCCGTTCTTCAGCTCCTGTGACCCGATCGCAGGATACCCACGGTGATCGGGTCCCACGGGCGCGGTCATGGAGCTTCGGACCGGGTCGCAAGCGTGCTGCCGGCGGCGCGCTCACGACCCATGACGTATATCATCGTGCGGCAGGCCTTAAGTGGTTAAAGAGTAACTCTTACATCAAAGAATCAGTAAAAACTCCTTTAGTATATCGTATACTCTGCAAAAACATAATCTCCAACATCAATTCCAGTACTGGGTGCCCTACACGTTACGTCACGCCCACATGACTTCATCAGGGAAACCGTATTGGTTGAAGTAGATGTCTTTTATCTTCTATTTCAACCAATCTATTTCTATCTCAGCCAATCAAAACAGTAATAACTCCTTTAGTATATCATATGCTCATCCAAAACAATGTCTCCGACATCAATTCCAGTCCGGGGTGCCCTACACGTTACGTCACACCCACGTGACTTCATCAGGGGAACCATATTGGTTGAAATAGATGTCTTTTATCTTCTATTTCAACCAATCTATTTCTATCTCAGCCAATCAAAACAGTAATAACTCCTTTTGTATATCATATACTCAGCAAAAACAATGGGTCAGATTCAGATACATTGCAGTATCTGTCGGCGCGGTGTAACGTATCTCAGATACGGTACGCCGCCGTAAATTAGGGCGCAAGTTCCGTATGCAGAAAGAACTTGCGCCCTTAGTTACGGCGGCGTAACGTATGTGTGTCGGCGTAAGCCCGCCTAATTCAAATGGGGATGATGTGGGCGTGTTTTATGCAAATTCACTGTGACCCCACGTATTTGACGTATTTTACGAACGGCGCATGCCACAAGTCGTCATTGCTTTAGACGTGAACGTAACTTACGTACAGCCCTATTCGCGAACGACTTACACAAACGAGGTGAAATTTTAAAAACTCGACGCAGGAACGACGTCCATACTTAACATTGGCTACGCCTCATATAGCAGGGGTAACTTTACGCCAAAAAAAGCCTAACGTAAACAATGTAAAAAAATGCGCCGGCCGGACGTACGTTTCTGAATCGGCGTATCTATCTAATTAGCATATTCATCACGTAACTATACGGAAGCGCCACCTAGCGGCCAGAGTAAATATGCAGCCTAAGATACGACAGTGTAAGACACTTATGCCGGTCGGATCTTAGGGAAATCTATGCGTAACTGATTCTCTGAATCAGTCGCATAGTTACGACCACGCACACTCAGAGATACGACGGCGTATCTGGAGATACGCCGTCGTATCTCCTTTCTGAATCTGGCCCAATGTCTCCAACATCACTTCTGGTCCGGGGTGCTCTACATGTTACGTCACGCCCACGTGACTTCATCAGGGAAATCAGGTTGGTTGAAATAGATGTCTTTTATTTTCTATTTCAACCAAACTATTCTATTTCTAGTTACGCAGCGCAATTGCTTACTTGCCCCGGCATAATGAGTTCTCCTGATTCAGAGAGCTCGTTACGCCGACTACAGCCAAAGATATGCGTGGCATAAGCCTCCTTATGCCTTCATATCTTAGGCTGCATTCTTGCGTTGGCCGCTAGGGGGCGTTCCCATTGTGGTCAGCGTATAGTACGCAAATTGCATACTAACACCGATTCACAACGTTGCGCGAGCCCTGCGTACGCAAGTTACGTCGTTTCCGTACGGCGTGTTTAGCGTAAGGCTGCCCCTTCTAATAGTAGGGGCAGCCAATGCTAAAGTATACCCGTCGTTCCCGCGTCGCGATATTTGAATGTTACGTCGTTTGCGTAAGTGATTCGTGAATGGCGCTGGACGCCATTCACGTTCACTCTGAAGCAAATGGCGTCCTTGCGACGTCATTTGCCGCAATGCACGTCGGGAAAGTTTCCCGACGGAGCATGCGCTCGGCCCGGAAGCGCGCCTAATTTAAATGATTCCTGCCCCCTACGGGATCATTTAACCCTTTCACGCCGAGCGTACGCATATATGCGTCCTCGGCTTTCAGGGGTTGTACCGGGATGATGCCTGCAGCCGCAGGCATCATCCCGGTACCGTTGTTTAGAGCGGGCGATCGGCTTTCCAAACATAACAACCGATGCGGCTAAAAGCCGCTCGGTTGTTATGCCGGAGGAGCGGGAGGGGACATCCCCCCCCCTCCCGCCGCCTCTCGCCGCTCTGACCGGGCCTCCCGTCCCACCGGGAGACCCGATCCACGATCCGGCGCCTCCAGCGTCTCGGCGCGCTCTGAAACAAAGCCGTAAACGGCTTTGATTCAGTGTGCGCATTGAAACCACGGAAGCGGCGTCATGACGTCACTTCCGGGTTTCTCGGCTGCCAATGGCGCCGGATTTAAAAAAGTACACAGTATTCAGAATCGCCGTTTTCGGCGATCTGAATACTTTGAAGTGCAAAGGAGGGCTCGGAGGTCTTTTAGACCCCGATCCCTCCATAAAGAGTACCTGTCACCACCTATTGCTGTCACAAGGGATGTTTACATTCCTTGTGACAGCAATAAAAGTGATCAAAATGTAAAAAAAAAAAAAAAAAAAATGTAATATTAGAAAAAATAAATAAATAAATAAGAAAACAAAAAAAAAAATTTTTTAAAGCGCCCCCCTCCCCGCGAGCTTGCGCAGCAAAGAAAGCGCATACGGAAGTCGCGCCCGCATATGAAAACGGTGTTCAAATAACACATGTGAGGTATCGCCGCGATCGTAAGAGCGAGAGCAATAATTATAGCACTAGGCCTACTCTGTAACTCTAACCTGGTAACCGTAAAAAAAGTTTAAAGCGTCGCCTATGGAGATTTTTAGTTACCGT
Source organism: Rana temporaria (assembly GCF_905171775.1). Classification (NCBI taxonomy): domain Eukaryota; kingdom Metazoa; phylum Chordata; class Amphibia; order Anura; family Ranidae; genus Rana; species Rana temporaria. The sequence goes on along the minus strand of NC_053490.1, from coordinate 19,227,426 downwards.
AGTTTGTCGCCATTCCACGAGTGCGTGCAATTATAAAGCGTGTCATGCTTGGTATCTATTTACTCGGCATAACATCATCTTTCACATTATGCAAAAAAATTGGGCTAATTTTACTTTTTCATTTTTTTAAAATTCATGAAAGTAAATTTTTCCCAAAAAGTTGTGTTTAAAACACCGCCGCACAAATACCGTATGACATAAAATATTGCAACAATCGCCATTTTATTCTCTAGATTCTCTGCTAAAAATATATATATAATGTTTGGGGGTTCTAAGTAATTTTCTAGCCAAAAATATGGATTTTAACTTGTAAACACCAAATGTCATACATAGGCATAGGCATGAAAGGGTTAAATTGCTTGCTCTAGCGCCGGGCAATTTTGCCGGCGCGCCCTCGCAATTTACGGAGCTACTGCTCCGTGAATCGAGGGCAGCGGAGCAAATTTGCGGGGGCGCAGGGCAAAATCGTTGCCCTGCGCCTCAGCAAAAAAAGCGCAATTCTCTTTGAATCCGGGCCATTGTTTAGTGTAAGGCCCCATACTCACGAGCAAACATGTCTGCTGAAACTGGCCCGCAGGCCAGTTTCAGCAGACATGTTTGGTCGTGTGTGGGCGCGAGCGGGCCGAATTCCAGCAAACATTTGCCCGCCGGGCCTTTTCCCAGCAGACAAATATTCCTGGACTTGTTTTAAAACAGTCCGCTGGAATTCTGCCCGCTCGGACATGTACGGTCGTCAGGACAGACCTACCGTACATGTCCAGGCGCCCGCCGTCCCTCGCATGCGTCGAATGACTTCGACGCATGCGTGGAAGCATTTTAAAGGCGGGCCGCCCACGTCGCCGCGTCATTGTCGCGGCGACACCGCGTCATCGACGCGGCGACACCGCGGACACGCCCCGCGTATTGTTTACGCGCGGACTTCTGTACGATGGTGTGTACAACCATCGTACAGAAGCCCTCTGGCAGACATGTATGGTGGAAACGGTCCGACGGACCGCTTTCACCATACATGTTTGGTCGTGAGTACCCGGCCTCACTCTCACAAGTCTCAGTACAGACAGGGCTGTACTGTGTGGCAGAGGTGCGTAAATCCTAAGACTGGATGGACAGAACTATAAAATGACAGGTTAACCAGCTCCCTTATATGTATGACATCTGTGTGTTTGGCGGTTGTCCGGAGGGCTCATTTAAATTAATTTCGGAATGCCGAGGGAGCTGGGAATAATTTGGACATGTGTTCAGTAGCAAAGCCTGCAACCAATTCAATGTAAATCTTATTAAACTCAGAGCATATGTCTTGATGACTTCTCCTGGGGGGGGAACGGCAGAAAATCTGTTTGCAACATCAGACATTTACAGCAGATTTTTATTGGGCGGAAAATGTCATTGTGGATTGAGGCTGAGAAAGAGCAGAGCTCTGACCTTCTGTGTGCTCCTTCCACAAGGAAAACCGCAAGAGAAATCCCATTTTCCTACTGACAGTTAGGGAGAAGCTGGATATTGTTTCCTGACATTGTCCAATAGGAATTGATCCTCCGACACATTGTCCTCTATCACAACTGAGAGGAATCACAATCTCAGCCACAGCACACTTGATGGTTAACTGTGTATCATCCTCCTAATTGGCTGCACTTACTATCAATCAAAACACTGAGCCAATCAGAATGCTTTTAAACTATTTAGTAGTTTATGACTGCTCTTTCAATTCTCTCATGTTGGGCACACCAGTCTCTTTTCGAACCATTGAATGAAACGATCAATATTATGATCACATCTATCAGTTATCGATTGTTTTTCATTACTATTTCAATCATTATAATTGATTGTGAGTAGGGATGAGCAGGGCCGATCCTAGGGTCACAGACGCCTGGGTGCAGAAATATTTCTGGCGCCCCCACATGGGCGTAGTCATCTTACTAACTCCTCCTCTTTACACATGTTTCTATGGCTACGACTCAAACACAGAGATGCTCCCCTATGAAAGTCTTCATTAGTGTCCCCCATCAATGTCCCACCCAGCAGGTGTCCCCCATCAGAGCCCCCCACAGCAGGTGTCCCCCATCAGAGCCCCCCACAGCAGGTGTCCCCCATCAGAACCCCCACAGCAGTTGTCCCCCATCAGAGCCTCCCACAGCAGGTGTCCCCCATCAGAGCCCCCCACAGCAGGTGTCCCCCATCAGAGCCTCCCAGCAGGTGTCCCCCATCAGAGCCCCCCCACAGCAGGTGTCCCCCATCAGAGCCCCCCACAGCAGGTGTCTCCCATCAGAGCCTCCCAGCAGGTGTCCCCCATCAGAGCCCCCCACAGCAGGTGTCCCCCATCAGAGCCCCCCCCACAGCAGGTGTCCCCCATCAGAGCCCCCCACAGCAGGTGTCTCCCATCAGAGCCTCCCAGCAGGTGTCCCCCATCAGAGCCCCCCACAGCAGGTGTCTCCCATCAGAGCCTCCCAGCAGGTGTCCCCCATCAGAGCCCCCCACAGCAGGTGTCCCCCATCAGAGCCTCCCAGCAAGTGTCCCCCATCAGAGCCCCCCCACAGCAGGTGTCCCCCATCAGAGCCCCCCACAGCAGGTGTCCCCCATCAGAGCCTCCCAGCAGGTGTCCCCCATCAGAGCCCCCCACAGCAGGTGTCCCCCATCAGAGCCTCCCAGCAGGTGTCCCCCATCAGAGCCCCCCACAG